>NC_091348.1:17067307-17167307 GCF_038502225.1 Cherax quadricarinatus
GTAGCACCTGCATGAATATGTGTGTGTGTGTGTGTTGTGTGCAATCACGTGTTTGTACTCTTCTATTTGTGGCTGCCGAGGTCGAGTTTCAGCTCCTGGTCCCACTTCGTAACCTCATACGATTGGTTTCAAAAATTGTATCTATCCTTAAAACTGTGCATGCTGTTTCCTTCTACCATCTCCACGCGTTTGCTATTAAGGGTTACTTCGTTTACGGAAATTCCTTAATTGTTCTTATTTATTATACATTCTTTCTTCCCCCCACATTACATTTCACCTCAATACTTTTGTACTTCTCCTTGTCTGTTTCACTTTTTTTTATCGCTTGTTCTTTCACTTTACCTTTCTTTGCATGTCTTTAATACCTTATTACCGTTTTCTGCTCCCCTTCTTCCTCTTTACCTTCTTTTTTCTTCTATTCCCCATCCCTCACTCTATTACCTACTTTGTCTTTCCACCCTACACTAACACCTCTTTCATATTTTTCACTTGTAAATCCTGTCTTTCTCTTCTCTCACCTACCGTTTTCCCCCGTTTTACTTCTACCCATAATATTGTGTAACATTTTACATAATAAAGTTTGTATAATTATGTGTATGAGATGGGGTATTAGGAAGAGGAATATTTCAGCCTCAAGGAGGAATCTCAGTACCTTTCCTTCAAACCTTTTTTTATTTTTCCGAGGCTGTGAGTTCCACCCACTTTGAGGTGGACGCCGTCTTCATAACAAGTTGAGTATTTGTAGTTTTCCTGCCAAATATTTACCCCATGCACCAATCTACCTCTGACGTGTAGGAAGGTCGCTAGCCCGACAGCCTGACCATAGCAAGGCTTCCTTGGTGACTGTTTGGTTAACCATACTGTTTGTGCTAGCTCCCGCAGGTCCACACAGCCATCTCATCCCGGCTGATCCGGTACTTGTATCAGATCCAAATTCTTCTTGAAAATTTCTATCTTCGCTCCTGCAACATTTCTGATATCTGTTGAAAAGTCTTAGATCTCTAACAGTGTTCATTAATTACTTCGTTTCAGAGAGAAGCCAAGTGCTTTGCGGCATTCTCAATATCTTACACATTTCAGTAATTCTAGAGGGAGAGTGCACGACCCCTGCACATTTTCTAGCTCTGCTCCTCTTGTTTTGAAAGCTCTCGTGATTCACCTTGCAATTTTCCTAGATTTTTTTGCATTTGGCGTAATGTATTTTCCACATCCTATGTCTCTTGCTTCCATCTCCTTCGTCTCCCGAACTTCAAACCCACCACCCACCCACACTACCCGCCGCCCCATATTCGTTTCACACTCCTCCACTATTCTCGTACCACTCTCCAATGCTACCATCCACCCACTCCATCCGCTGCCACCCACAACCTGACCAACGTAAAAAGGGCAGCACGTTGCAATGGGCGGCACACTTGCACTCCATCAACACAAACCTTACCACAAGAGCACCACCAGCCCGCCGTGCACCATAAATTAGCCACTATGCAAAAATATGGCTATACTATGCATTCCCAGCGACAACGAAGGAGCTGGCAATAGGGGCTCCAGATACATTACTTTTAGCTGAGAGAGAGGGAAGGAGGAGGAGGAGGAGGAGGATGTTTACATATACAGTAGTCCCAAAGAGACTAGTAATTAAATTCAAAGCACTTTCGTGACCACTCAATTACATTCTTAATAAGACAAAATAAGTCAGATGTACCAATTTCAGATAGACTTCATTTGACTTTCATATGGTAGCTCCTTATGTATGACATTTCTCACATGTATATATATTTTATAGCCTCATTTACATTCTTAAACAATAGTTAAGAGATCGCGATAACACATGTTTAGTGTATGTGTGTGTGTGTATGTGTGTGTGAATTTGTGTGAGTGTACTCGCTTAATTGTGGTTTCAGGGGTCAGTTTATAGCTCCTGGCCTCGCCTCTTCACTAGTCGCTACTAGTGTGTGTGTGTGTGTGTGTGTGTGTGTGTGTGTGTGTGTGTGTGTGTGTGTGTGTACTCACCTAGTTGTACTCACCTAGTTGAGGTTGCGGGGGTCGAGTCCGAGCTCCTGGCCCCGCCTCTTCACTGATCGCTACTAGGTCACTCTCCCTGAGCCGTGAGCTTTATCATACCTCTGCTTAAAGCTATGTATGGATCCTGCCTCCACTACATCGCTTCCCAAACTATTCCACTTACTGACTACTCTGTGGCTGAAGAAATACTTCCTAACATCCCTGTGATTCATCTGTGTCTTCAGCTTCCAACTGTGTCCCCTTGTTACTGTGTCCAATCTCTGGAACATCCTGTCTTTGTCCACCTTGTCAATTCCTCTCAGTATTTTGTATGTCGTTATCATGTCCCCCCTATCTCTCCTGTCCTCCAGTGTCGTCAGGTTGATTTCCCTTAACCTCTCCTCGTAGGACATACCTCTTAGCTCTGGGACTAGTCTTGTTGCAAACCTTTGCACTTTCTCTAGTTTCTTCACGTGCTTGGCTAGGTGTGGGTTCCAAACTGGTGCCGCATACTCCAATATGGGCCTAACATACACGGTGTACAGGGTCCTGAATGATTCCTTATTAAGATGTCGGAATGCTGTTCTGAGGTTTGCTAGGCGCCCATATGCTGCAGCAGTTATTTGGTTGATGTGCGCTTCAGGAGATGTGCCTGGTGTTATACTCACCCCAAGATCTTTTTCCTTGAGTGAGGTTTGTAGTCTCTGACCCCCTAGACTGTACTCCGTCTGCGGCCTTCTTTGCCCTTCCCCAATCTTCATGACTTTGCACTTGGTGGGATTGAACTCCAGGAGCCAATTGCTGGACCAGGTCTGCAGCCTGTCCAGATCCCTTTGTAGTTCTGCCTGGTCTTCGATCGAGTGAATTCTTCTCATCAACTTCACGTCGTCTGCAAACAGGGACACCTCAGAGTCTATTCCTTCCGTCATGTCGTTCACAAATACCAGAAACAGCACTGGTCCTAGGACTGACCCCTGCGGGACCCCGCTGGTCACAGGTGCCCACTCTGACACCTCGCCACGTACCATGACTCGCTGCTGTCTTCCTGACAAGTATTCCCTGATCCATTGTAGTGCCTTCCCTGCTTGGTGTGTGTGTGTGTGTGTGCGTGCGTGCGTGCGTGCGTGTGTGTGTGTGTGTGTGTGTGTGTGTGTGTGTGTGTGTGTGTGTGTGTGTGTGTGTGTGTGTGTGTGTGTGTGTGTGTGTGAGTGTGTGTGTGTCTCTTGCCGTATAGGTAAAATTGGTCAATTAGCAAGAACTCATTTAAAAGTAAGTTATTATTTTATTTTTTATTATCACACTGGCCGATTCCCACCAAGGCAGGGTGGCCCGAAAAAGAAAAACTTTCACCATCATTCACTCCATCACTGTCTTGCCAGAAGGGTGCTTTACACTACAGTTTTTAAACTGCAACATTAACACCCCTCCTTCAGAGTGCAGGCACTGTACTTCCCATCTCCAGGACTCAAGTCCGGCCTGCCGGTTTCCCTGAATCCCTTCATAAAAGTAAGTACTTTCTAAAAAATTCTCTTATACGTTTAAAGATGTACTTTTTCATTTATGTTAATGTAAAAATGAATAATTTTCATCCAAAAGAACCTTAGAAAACTTACCTAACCTTATTATAAAAAGCGCAATTTAATTTAGCCTAATCCAACTAAATATATTTTAGATAAGTTTACAATAATTTAATAATAAACAATCACAGCGAAATATATTTTTTTCGTTAGGTTCGGAATGATTTTTGCGAAATTATTGTAAACTTGTCTAAATTATATTTAGTTGAAATAGGTTAAATTAAATTGCGCTTTTTATAATAAGGTTAGGTAAGTTTTCTAAGTTTATTTTGGTATAAAATTATTAATTTTTACATTAACATAAATGAGAAAACTATATCTTTAAACATATAAGAGAAAATTTTAGGAAGGACTCAATCTTAAAAGAGTTCTTGCTAATTGGCTAGTTTTATGTATTTGGCACGATATATATAATATATATATATATATATATATATATATATATATATATATATATATATATATATATATATATATATATATATATATAAAATAATAATAATAATTTGTGCCTCGTGACCAGCTTTTACATATTAGTCTTTGTGGAGAATTTAGCTTACTTGAATTACACTGCTTATTATTTGAGTGAAGAATGGAGAGGTGAAATGTTGAACTATGTGAAAGAAATCACACATTTACAAAATTAGAGAGGGCGAAGAAATCTATAGAAGGCAGCATAAAATACAGAAGGCAGACAATAGCAGCATTGCACATAAAATCCATTACATAACGCCCTCCCGGATCTGTGGCGCAATATACCCGAGGTTAGTGTCCTCACAACTACTTAATTTTCAGAGGGGGCTACATTCATGGAATTTTTAAATTTCATTATACATATACATATGCACATGAATATAGACCCCACCTGTGAAAGATAACCTTTTGCCCCCCCTACGCGTTGTGGGTGTTTATGAGAGGGGCAGCGCTCTGGGACACTTTAGGATTTAGCTCTTAGCTTGATTGTAATAATAATTATTATCATGAGAGGGGTTGTGCTTAGGAGAAAAAATTAGCTGATTTTCACACGTGTTCGCGACAAAAGCACAAGGGAGCGCACATTCACATGCACAAATACAAACGCACGCAAACATATAAGCAAAGACGTGTGCACACACACATATATACACACACACATACACACACACACACACACACACACACACACACACACATGTACACACACACACATATACACACACACACATACACTTAAAGACAAATACACACATGTAAGTACGAACACAGGCACGCAAACACAAACACGCAAACACACAGGGGATCCACAGCGGTCAGTTCAAGGACCAGTGCTGTTTCTGGTGTGTGTGAACGACATGATGGAAGGAATTGACTCAGAAGTGTCTCTGCAGACCATGTGAAGTTAATGAGGAGAATTCAGTCGGAGGAGGACGAGGCAAGACTACAAAAGGATCTGGACAGGCTACAGGTCTGGTCTAGGAACTGGCTCCTGGAGTTCAATCCCGCCAAGTGCAAAGTCATGAAGGTAGGGGAAGGTCAAAGAATACAGCCTAGGGGGCCAAAGACTACAAACCTCGCTTAAGGAAAAGGATCTTGGGGTAAGTATAATGCCGAACATATCTCCAAATAACTGCTGCAGCATATGGGCGACTAGCAAACCTAACAATAGCTTTCTGACATCTCAGTAAGGAGTCGTTCAGGACTCTGTACACCGTATACGTCAGGCCTCTATTAGAATATGCAGCTCCATTTTGGAACCCACACTTGGGCAAGCACTTCAGAAAATTAGAGAAAGTGCAAAGGCTTGCAACGAGACTAGGTTAACGAGAAGAGGTTAACGGAAATTAACTCTGGAGGACAGGAGGGACAGGGTGGACATGGTAGCAACATATAAAATACTGAGAGGAATCGACAAGGTGGACAGAGATACAATGTTTCAGAGATGGGACAAAGCAACTAGGGGTCACAATTGGAAGTTGAAGACTCAGATGAGTCACAGAGATGTTAGGAAGTATTTCTTCAGTCACCGAGTTGTTAGGCAGTGGAATATTCTGAAAAGTGAGGTGGTGGAGGCGGGATACATACATAGCTTTAAGAAGAGGTATAATAAAGCTCACAGAGCAGGGAATGCCTGACCTAGTAGCGACCAGTGAAGACGCGGGACCAGGAGCTATTGATCGACTCCTGCAACTACAATTAGGTAAGTGCACACACACACACACACACACACACACACACACACACACACACACACACACACACACACACACACACACACACACACACACACACATGCACACACATGCACACACATGCACACATACAAGCACGCATATACAACAGGCCTAGTGTATAATCGACATGTGCCTAGGACAAAATGGTAACTAACACACACACACAAAAAAAAAAAAAAAAAAAAAAAAAAAAAAAAAAGCAACCACGCAAACATACGCAGGTGAGAACATGCGCAAACACATACATGCAACATAAGCATTGCAAAAAAAATATATATATGCAGGAGTCCAGCACCTTGTCTCATATTAAACTGAGATATCACGTAACATCGCATGTTCTGATTATATAATTCATAGATGTGGCAGTGGTAAGAGAGACAGGTGCAAAGCTATTTTTTATTGTGACTACGTTTAGCTCTGTGCTAAGCTCAGTCAGTGCTTTGATAAAGCTCTACACAGAACGAGGTGTTGTCACAGTAAAGGCTGCCTGCTATGTCTTTTCTTATATAGATGGTTTGTAGTTAACAGTGATGTCTAAAGGCTTAGTTCTTTTATGGAAATGTCGACTCTCTACACTACTATGCCCAAGCTGAGTTCACCTTTAAAACAGAGAAAGAATGTAAATACGAGAGACACACTGAAGAACAAGCTTTCATTGGAACAATGTTTCTTCTTGCAGAGCTTTACAAAGTCATTACTCTAGCTTTATTAAAGCTCTACAAAAAGTACTGACCATACTGACCCTCATTTTGCCGGTCAGGAATACCTATTGTGACAGGTACCGTCACAAAGTCAAGTCTCATAAAACAAGAATAAGCACTTCACTCTGCCCATCTATATGTGCACTCATCCTTGTGATAGTTGCTTCTGAAGATGTGAGGTTGATCACACGAAAATATTCAAGCGTTCCGTTTATAATTTACTGATATGCTCCCAGCATTTTTTGTACTTTTTTTTGTGATTTTTAGAATATACTGAGTGGAGGATGTATATGGCACCTAAACAGTGCCAAAACCAGAAGTTACACCCGCGCGTGACAAAACAAAATGATTAATGACAGTTTTATGTAATTTCGCGGCGACATCAAGATGGATTCTCTCTCCTTATCTTCCCCTCCCTCTTCGTATCTCCCTTTCTCTCCCCCTCTCTGACTCCTCTCCCTCCTTGCCTGTCCCTTCCCTCCCTCCCTCATTCTTTTTTTTCTCCCCCTCTCTCTCTCAGTATAGAGGGAGTGAGAATGTGTGTGTGTGTGTGTGTGGAGAAACTTAAGTGTCAAGGACAAATGGGGATGAGAATGATAGGAAGAGGTGTAACTGAGGAATTGACAATATTAAATTAAGTTAGGGATAAGAAAGGATGAGTGACTCAAGGAAGGAAATGGGGTGAGACGGAAGCAGACAGTAAGAGTGTTGAGATAATGAGGGTTCAAGACTGATATTTGTGTTCCTTGAAATCTGCCTACATAAGAGCAAATAGGAGAGTACAAATAGGTGCTGTGTGTGTGTGTGTGTGTGTCACACAGTCTTGTATCGGTTAGACAAACAGTAAACACACACACACACACACACACACACACACACACACACACACACACACACACACACACACACACACACACACACACACACACACACACACATACACACATACACGCACACATACACTCACGCATATACAACAGGCCTAGTGTCTAATCGACATGTGCCTAGGACAAAAAAAAATGGTAACTAACACACACACACATACAACTACACAAGCAAGCACCACCTCGTCTGTTCTTTCTCACATTTTCGTCATTTGCATCCATTACCTAGGCGGACGGAGTTCAAAGTTACAAAAAAGAGAGCCTCGCGGTGAGAGATGCGCGTTCTGCCTGCCTTTATGAATTCACAAGGAGTCCTGAGTTTTATGTTGGCGGGAGCAGTGATGATATGAAATGCTGTGTCTTGCCGGATTCTCCTGGGAAAGATAAACGTATGTGTTTGTGTGCCTGTGTTTGCTACTTCCCTAGTTGCGGTTGCTGGGATTTCTGCGTGTGGAGGGGAGGGTTATTTGTACTTAACTATTTGTGAGGTCGACTTTTAGCTGCTGTCCCTGAAGGTTTACTGATCAAGAGAGAATATTTCCTGTTATTAGGGTCTCTAATACTTCATTAATTTCCAGATGTCCCACTGTTCTTATTTTCTACCTCTGGACCATCTTTTCCCTGTACCCCTGCAATATCACTTTATGGAAAAGATCCGAGCCTGGACCATACCGACGAACCACTTCGAACCCTGTACCTCTTTGCAGTTGTTTCAGCATCTTTTAAGTTGTAATCATGTCTTCTTTGATAATTCTTGTGCTGTAGGCTAGTGTAGAGTAACTTAACAGAGGTGGGTAACCTCAGGTACATGTAATTTATTACTGTAAGTTAGTGTAATCATAGCCAGGGTGAATTTCGTGTGTAAACAATTAGTCTACTCTTATATTATCAATGTTTAAATCACTTTTATATAGAGACCGGTCAACTTAAATGAACGATACATGTACATTATATTAATTGTAGCATTTAAAACGCATCCATTTTTTTGGTTATTTAAAACTAATTTGATATAAATTCCAGGTACATCACCCGATGCCACTTCCCTGTATATCACACTTTGATGATGCCTCTTCCCTGTATATCACACTTTGATGATGCCTCTTCCCTGTATATCACACTTTGATGATGCCTCTTCCCTGTATATCACACTTTGATGATGCCTCTTCCCTGTATATCACACTTTGATGATGCCTCTTCCCTGTATATCACACTTTGATGATGCCTCTTCCCTGTATATCACACTTTGATGATGCCTCTTCCCTGTATATCACACTTTGATGATGCCTCTTCCCTGTATATCACACTTTGATGATGCCTCTTCCCTGTATATCACACTTTGATGATGCCTCTTCCCTGTATATCACACTTTGATGATGCCTCTTCCCTGTATATCACACTTTGATGATGCCTCTTCCTTGTATATCACACTTTGATGATGCCTCTTCCCTGTATATCACAATTTTCAATTCTTCTGAGTATTCTTTTCTCTTGTTATAATGTCTTTTGTTATTCCTGCCTGCTCCTCAAGTGAGTTTACAATTTTTGTACTTAGTACATTACCAAATACCTTCTCATAGTTTACGAATATGCAGTTTATGCTCTTCATAACTGTAGTTTTCGTGTTGGCCTTTTTGCTACTCGTCAGGTTCTGCCTCTCTCCTTCCTTCCTCGCGGTTCTCTTTGCTCTTTCCTAACCCGTTCTCTTTCTTCTACCGTAACCTTGTATGGGAAAGCTTGCTGTTTCCTCTTTTACCCTCTATCTCTTCCCCCCGGTTGTGGAGGGGGTTCGATTCCCGGCCAGTCGCAGCTTAGTACACACACACACACACACACACACACACACACACACACACACACACACACACACACACATTTTTTTCCCACTCCGATCAGTACTGGAGCTCTTCTGAAACTCATTAGCTTAACTTTTAACCATTTCTCGCAACTCCCAAAACACTAGTTTTCAGCAGTCTATTTTTTTTCACTTTTTTTTTTTTGCCTTCACTGACTTCCCTTGTCTGGCTTTCTTCGGAGTTTCTGCGTATATCTTTCCCATTGTTTATTATGACTACCATGAATTATTTGGCATTTTACTCTTATTTAAATTTGGAATCAACTCGATTACCATAAATGTTTCATTACTGCTTTTGAAATATTTTTTTTGGTGACCCAAAAATAGATGTTAAAATAATACACGCGAAATGTTAATTAAGAAGGAAATGACGTTTATTGAATGTGCTTGTGTATTTTATTTTATTGTTTTGGTTCTACGTTGTTTTTCTCTATTTTGCTTAGCAATCACTTTAACATACATACATACATATATATATATATATATATATATATATATATATATATATATATATATATATATATATATATATATATACAAACACGTAAACACTTTTGTAAATAAACTTAAACACGTGGGCTTACGTAAATGTTTCTCCGCATGTGTGACAAAGCTGAGGTGTTTACACCATAAACGAGAATGTTTACATGATATACTTTGAGTCGGGCTCAAGCAAAGCAACAAAATTGTGGAAGATATCAAGCACTTTACTGTAGTGGTCCCCCTTCACCCCTCCACCAACACACTATCTAGTTTATAAAATGAATAATAGACATGAATATGATAGACTCTCTTCTCCCCTTACCAAAATAACTGAGCACGCGTACGCACACACACACGTATACCACAGTCACAAACACACACAAATACCGCAGTGAAAAACAAGCCCTTTCAAATACCACAGTCAAAGACACGCACTTACAGATACAGTCGCAAACATTGAGTCACATATACCACAGTCACAGGCACGCACTCATAAATACCATATTCACTCGCGCAGTCACAAACCTCAGTCACAAACACACATACACACATCATGATCACAAGCACACACACACACACATCATGGTCACAAGCACACATACACCACGGTCACAATCACACGCGCCACGGTCACAAACACTCAAAAACACTACAGTCACAAGCTCACGCCGTCATCACGCATAATCAATTATGAATATTTACATTTAAAAATTACACGAAGTTTAAAGCCTTTAGCAGTCATGGGTTTATTGCGCAATTAAACCCGGATATCTCTCCGAAAATCTGCCTGCCCCCTCTGCCAAATCTCCAGTGTATGCTAAATATTCCTGATAATATTTCCCAGGACGGAGATAATAGGAACCACGCAGTATACCAGGACAGAGTAATTTCGACTCTATCTCTCTCCCTAAGGTGGAGTAAAAATGCCATAAATTCGCCATGAATCCGGATTTTTCAGAATGAGATGCATTTGAAGTTTATTGATGTTCCGAGGTGGATGATTCCCACTCAGGAAATGGATTCATACTTCTCATGAGGTGGATTCGTCTTTCTCATGAGGTTGATTTATCCCTCCCATGAGGTGCATTTACTCCTCCCAAGAGGCAGATTCATTCCTTCCATGGGGCGGAGTCACCCTTCCCATGAGACGGATTCACCACTACCTTGACCCAGATTCACTACTCCCATGAGGCGGATTCACCCCTCCTATGTGGCGGATTCACTCCTCCCATGTGGCGAATTCACCCCTCCCATGTGGCGGATTCACCCCTCCCATGAGGCGGATTCACCCCTCCCATGAGGCAGATTCACCCCTCCCATGAGGCGGATTCACCCTTCCCATGAGGCGGATTCACCCTTCCCATGAGGCGGATTCACCCCTCCCATGAGGCGGATTCACTATTTCCATGGGGCGGATTCACCCCTCCCATGAGGCGGATTCATCCCTCCCATGAGGCGGATTCACTCCTTCCATGAGGCGGATTTGCTCCTTCTTTCCCGGGAACGATACATATGATGTTTGAATTTTTATTATAAACACGTGACCCACACGTCTATAAACATTCATTTTTCATTAAAATTTCGAGTAAAATATTTTTATTCAGGTCTTTATATTAGGTTCATTTATTCCATTAATATATATTTTTATTGTTGATGTGTATTCGTAATAAAATGTGGTTACCTTATAAGTGAACAAGGTACACACATCTACCATTATTTTGGAGATCGAAGTATTCCATATTGGTGGTTTACAGGTGAAAAGAACCTTAATGTCCCACGTAAATAAGCTTTTAAGTCAGCTAGTCAACCAACCACTCAGCCAGACCCACCAATCAACCAAACCCACCAGTCAGCCAGACCCACCAATCAGCCCCAGTGAAGGCGAAACAACAATTCGGCTAGCTTAGCTCAGAATGTTATGGCTAAGCTCCAAGCTTTCAAGGGGAGTTTTTTTGAGGCTTGAGAAATACTAATTCTTTGAATCAAATTTGATTACCTTTCATTACTAAAACGCTATTGGAGACAACCGTTCATCACCTCTCCATTATTATTATTATTATTATTATTATTATTATTATTATTATTATTATTATTATTATCATTATTTTATTAATATGTTTTTATTGTCGCTCTCTGTGCCTTTATTATTTTTATTTACGTAATAGTGTTACAGGGTTAGGTTAAGAGTTCTAATATTTATTTATAATGTAAGAGCTGTTACCCTCCTCAGCTCATCTGAAAGCCTGTGTATTATGAGACATACAAATAGGGAATAGGATGACGTTGGAGCTGTCTGTGGGCCAGCGATTTCACTTGATCAACTGACTTTATTTCATCGATGGCATAATGCTGTATGAACATATTCCAGATTCGAGTCTGGAATGAATGATATCAGATGAAGTGATGTTCTTGAGAAGGATACAGCCAGAATATAGTTGCTGTTCGTTGCCCGTCTTCTTGTGTAGAAGCTATTTTCTCGCCAAGTGTGGGACATTGACAATATTGGCCTTGTTCATAACAGTAAGGCACCCACATCCCGTGTTGAAGCTCTGCTGAAATGACAGATCTGTCCAGACGAGAGAAGAGTTGCCCTGAACTATTCTTCATTATGTCAAGAAGTAGATGAGACTAGGAGAAGGGTAGTTGATACTAGAAAGTGGATAATATCTCTCTCTCTCTTTCTCATATTCATTTAGGTGTGAGAAGGACAGATTCCTTCAGTAAATCTTGGCTCAGCCACCAGAACGGACCCCACCCAGTCTTCATAAAGAATATCAGTTGATCCGAAGCATCGTTCGTTTTGGCGCGAGCTAACTATGTAAATCCGAGCTGTCCCGTGCATCATGGTGAACGGCCCTCACAGTCAACATATCGCTGTAAATTCCCCACCCTGGGAGTTAATTTCAAATCAGAAATTTTTAAACCCCGACGTTGTTTTTAAAGTCTCAGAGCTGTGAAAGATCACAGTTGAAGATGGGCTCAGGTATTAAAGGAATTATTAAATGATAAATCAGTGTGGTGTGGCTTGGCACTGTCTTGCAAAGGGACAACCGGTTTTCCCAAGCGCGGCTTCTTGGAGAAGAGAGGACTAGAAGAAGTGGGAAGGGAAGGGGAGTTCAGGAGGGATGGGAAAAAGCTGAGAGATGGAGGAATAGGGAGAGGTAACATTGCTAGATTTACGGTCATGGTGCGGGGGCTCATCTCCCTGTAAATGTTTGTCTTGAAACCTTACGCAGGCGCACCTCGGACTGATGGCAGACAAGTGTCGTTATTAGTGTCGGTACATGAAGATAGACTATACTCACTTTGTTCTATTTAGGAAAATCCTCCCTCTCTCTCTCTCTCTCTCTCTTTCAGAGGACAGGGCAGTTTTAATTCTGGGCTCACGAAGCTTTGTAGTTGTTTTTTTATTTCCTGGTTCTTGCAGTCTGGATTGATTGAGTTTCGTGATGTACCGGAACTGTTGTTTTGCACAGTGTTGTTTCAGTTGCTTGATGCACTCCTACTTTTTTTTGCCGAGGAAAGTGGATTTTTATGTCCCCTTAATGGTTCCATTAAAAAAAAAAAAGAATTTTAATTGTATAATACACCCATACTGGTTTATCGATTGTTTATTTTTTTAATTTCATGTTTTTGTTGAGTTTTATTATGATTCATCCTTTCTCTTATTTGTGGACATAGAGTTTAAGGAAAAACTACTCGTTTATACTAAGAGAGAGAGAACTAAGATATCAATGTACCAACCCTCTCTACTTTCACCCCTCCCTGATTTCATCCCTCCCTTCCATCCCTCCATACTTTCATCCCTCCCTACTCTCATCCCTCCATACTTTCATCCCTCCCTACTTTCATCCCTCCCTACTTTCATCCCTCTCTTCTGAGTTTCTCTCTCTTTCTCCGTTAGTTTGGTCTTTATTCGACCTTCCTTTTTTTAGTTCCCCCATCTCTAACTCGCTGCTAACTTTCTTAAAACCTTCACCTTAAGAAAGCACGTCAGCAAGGCTGAGGATATATCGAAGGTCGGCATCTATCAAGCAGCAAACTACAGCGCTGACCCGAGCCAAAACCCGAATTCCTGAAGACTTTACAAAACTCGAATGACCGTCCTTAATACCCTTTCGAAGGGAAGATGTGTAAGGTACTGACGCAGGAAGGATATTGAGAGAAGATGGAAGAAGGAAGGAAGGTAGGCATGACGAGAGGAAGGGAAGGTGGGTGAAAGACTATTAGAAAAAGAGAGACCGAAAGACAAATGTACATATTTCTTACAAATATGGTTTGCCGAATAAACTTCCACCAAAATAGTGTATTAGTCTGAGAGATGTGTGTCGCCATCAGTGGTTGAAGACTCTCCAACCTGCTACCAGCGCACGTAAGAAGTATTAACGGAACAAACTGGATTAATTATTGCACATAAATGTAATTATGAAAAATAAAGAATTGAAGCTTTGTACAAGGCTCGTCAGGGAGAAAGAATTATCGTCTCTATTTACTGCTTTTTATTAATAATCTTTGCTCTCAGGAGTAAGCTGGACCACTTGCACAATAAATGCTAAAACTGCGAAGTTGTGAAATCCAAGCACTTGTGCAAGAAAGGTATAAAATACCGACAAGATGAAAGTTAAGGCACATGTGCAACATCTGGTTATCTTTATTGTAGACGTCTACAATAAATATAACCAATTGTTGTACATGTGTCTTAACTTTCATCAAATCCATGCAGGCTTTCGGTACGCTTGCAGAAACAGTATGGTTTTCCAGTCTGCCAACAAAGAAGTTTGATCTTAGTCAGGGCTGTGGGTCTGTAAAATCACTATAAACTAATCCCATGCCTTTTCTGAGTATGGAGGAATATCTTATCAGATCACGATAACAACCTCGTGATAACGAGTAGTCTTTAGTTATCGCTGAAGGTTCTGTAATGAGATACTTGAATCTGACAGAGAGGAACAAAACTCAGTGAACCGGAGAGAGAGAGAGAGAAAAAAAAAAGAGAGAGAATTACTAATTATTCTACCGTTTTTAGCTTTTAGCAACTAAGGATATTCAGCAGTGGCAGCAGAGCGTGTGTGTGTGTGTGTGTGTGCATATATATATATATATATATATATATATATATATATATATATATATATATATATATATATATATATATATATATATATATATATATATATATATATATATATACTATATATATATATATATATATGTCGTACCAAATAGGCAAAACTGGTCAATTAGCAAGAACTCGTATGTATATTTTTCATTTATGTTAATGTAAAAATTAATAATTTTCTACCAAAAGAACATTAGAAAACTTACCTAACCTTATTATAACAAGCGCAATTTAATTTAGCCTATTCCAACTAAATATATTTTAGATAAGTTTACAATAATTTAATAATAAACAAACACAATGAAATATTTTTTTTCGTTAGGTTCAGAATGAATTTTGCGAAATTATTGCATACATAAATTTTCGCTTGTCTTATTCTGCAAGAAGTGCGCTGCTATTTAAGCCAAAATAGCAAGTTTTACCTATTCGGCACGACATATACATCTGATATAGGTGGTCGGTTATTCAAGGTTCAGATTACTGTAAAATAAGGAATACCAGGGACTATTCTTAAGTAAGTGTCGACATTAGACAGGGATGTGTGATTTTACCGTGAATGTTTAATATATTTATGTATAGTTTTATAAGATGGGAGGATGAGGAGGAGGAGCCTTACAACACTGAAAATATTGCACGTTAGATCATTGTGGTATAAATATTTTACACCGGATAAGGAATGAAGAAAGTGGAATACGTTGCGTTATTAAAGATGTAATTCAGGGAGCGGAAGAGGGGTTGTTGATAAGGTTTTGTCATTTACGAAGGGTAGAGCAAGACAGGGCGATTAATAGGGTGTATAAATCTGGAGTGGATGGTAAGGTGTAGGGGACACCCGACAAAGAGTTTGAAGGAGTTTGAGAGGAAGGGGCTTGTACATCCAGCAGTATGTACCGGGTGAATCTTGATGGGTTACTAAGGTGGAAAAGAAATAACGTCTATGATGGACTAAAGGAAAATCTGCAAGCCGGATTTCAGGTTTTGAGGTGGAAACCGTGTTTGCACGCATGCACACACACACACACACACACACACACACACACACACACACACACACACACACACACACACACACACACACACACACACACACACACACACACACACACAAATCTATAGAAGGCAGCATAAAATACAGAAGGCAGACAATAGCAGCATTGCACATAAAATCCATTACATAACGCCCTCCCGGATCTGTGGCGCAATATACCCGAGGTTAGTGTCCTCACAACTACTTAATTTTCAGAGGGGGCTACATTCATGGAATTTTTAAATTTCATTATACATATACATATGCACATGAATATAGACCCCACCTGTGAAAGATAACCTTTTGCCCCCCCCCTACGCGTTGTGGGGCAGCGCTCTGGGACACTTTAGGATTTAGCTCTTAGCTTGATTGTAATAATAATTATTATCATGAGAGGGGTTGTGCTTAGGAGAAAAAATTAGCTGATTTTCACACGTGTTCGCGACAAAAGCACAAGGGCGCGCACATTCACATGCACAAATACAAACGCACGCAAACATATAAGCAAAGACGTGTGCACACACACACATATACACACACACACATACACACACACACACACACACACACACACACACACACACACACACACACACACACACACACACACACACACACACACACACACACATGTACACACACACACACATACACACACACATACACTTAAAAACAAATACACACATGTAAGTACGAACACAGGCACGCAAACACAAACACGCAAACACACAGGGGATCCACAGGGGTCAGTTCAAGGACCAGTGCTGTTTCTGGTGTGTGTGTGAACGACATGATGGAAGGAATTGACTCAGAAGTGTCTCTGCAGACCATGTGAAGTTAATGAGGAGAATTCAGACGGAGGAGGACGAGGCAAGACTACAAAAGGATCTGGACAGGCTACAGGTCTGGTCTAGGAACTGGCTCCTGGAGTTCAATCTCGCCAGGTGCAAAGTCATGAAGGTAGGGGAAGGTCAAAGAATACAGCCTAGGGGGCCAAAGACTACAAACCTCGCTTAAGGAAAAGGATCTTGGGGTAAGTATAATGCCGAACATATCTCAAAATAACTGCTGCAGCATATGGGCGACTAGCAAACCTAACAATAGCTTTCTGACATCTCAGTAAGGAGTCGTTCAGAACTCTGTACACCGTATACGTCAGGCCTCTATTAGAATATGCAGCTCCATTTTGGAACCCACACTTGGGCAAGCACTTCAGAAAATTAGAGAAAGTGCAAAGGCTTGCAACGAGACTAGTCCCGGAGCTAAGGGGCATGTCTTACGAGAAGAGGTTAACGGAAATTGACACTGGAGGACAGGAGGGACAGGGTGGACATGGTAACAACATATAAAATACTGAGAGGAATCGACAAGGTGGACAGAGATACAATGTTTCAGAGATGGGACAAAGCAACTAGGGGTCACAATTGGAAGTTGAAGACTCAGATGAGTCACAGAGATGTTAGGAAGTATTTCTTCAGTCACCGAGTTGTTAGGTAGTGGAATATTCTGAAAAGTGAGGTGGTGGAGGCGGGATACATACATAGCTTTAAGAAGAGGTATAATAAAGCTCACAGAGCAGGGAATGCCTGACCTAGTAGCGACCAGTGAAGACGCGGGACCAGGAGCTATTGATCGACTCCTGCAACTACAATTAGGTAAGTGCACACACACACACACACACATGCACACACATGCACACATACAAGCACGCATATACAACAGGCCTAGTGTCTAATCGACATGTGCCTAGGACAAAATGGTAACTAACACACACACACACACACAGATGATGTGAAGTTAATGAGAAGAATCAAATCGGATGAGTATCAGGCAGGACTACAAAGAGACCTGGACAGGCTACAAGCCTGGTCCAGTAACTGGCTCCTTGAGTTTAATCCTGCCAAATGCAAAGTCATGAAGATTGGGGAAGGGCAAAGAAGACCGCAGACACAATATAGTTTAGATGGCCAAAGACTGCAAACTTTACTCAAGGAAAAAGATCTGGGGGTGAGTATAACACCGAGCATATCTCCTGAGGCGCACATCAATCAGATAACTGCTGCAGCATACGGGCCCCTGGCAAACGTACGGATAGCGTTCCGATACCTCAGCAAGGATTCGTTCAAGACTCTGTATACCATTTACGTCATGCCCATACTGGAGTATGCAGCACCAGTTTGGAATCCACACCTAGTCAAGCACGTCAAGAAATTAGAGAAGGTGCAAAGGTTTGCAACAAGACTAGTCCCAGAGCTACGGGGATTGTCCTACGAAGAAAGGTTGAGGGAAATCGGCCTGACGACACTGGAGGACAGGAGGGTCAGGGGAGACATGATAACGACATATAAAATACTGCGCGGAATAGACAAGGTGGACAAAGACGGGATGTTCCAGAGATGGGACACAGACACAAGAGGTCACAATTGGAAGTTGAAGACTCAGATGAATCAAAGGGATGTTAGAAAGTATTTCTTCAGTCATAGAATGGTCAGGCCGTGGAATGGCCTAGAAAGTGAAGTACTGGAGGCGGGAACCATACACAGTTTTAAGGCGAGGTATGATAAAACTCATGGGGCAGGAAGAGAGAGGACCTAGTAGCAATCAGTGAAGAGGCGGGGCCAGGAGCTATGACTCGATCCCTGCAACCACAAATAGGTGAGTACACACACACACACACACACACACACACACACACACACACACACACACACACACACAGAATGGAGCGGGTTCTTAAACAACAGCCAGCACGATTTTAGAGATGGTAAATCATATTTCAGAAATTTTCTAGAATTCTGTGACAAGGTAATAGAAGTTAGAGAGAGAGAGAGAGATGGACACACAGTTTGGGCTGTAAGAAGGCGTTAGAATCGGTAAAGCACAAGAGACTGGGATAAAAGCAGGTAGGAATAACAGGGAAGGCACGACAATTGATTAGAAAATTCTGAAATAGTCAGAGGTAACTGTCAGCCATGATCTGAAAAGAGAGCACATACAAAAGTAGACCAAGAAAAATTAAACTGATCTGTACAAGCTGCATGACTGGTCTATCAAGAGGTAATTATAATGTAATTCCATTAAATTTTACGCAAAGTTATGAAAATCAGGGAAAGGCAAAGATCTGAAAAAGAGTACTAACCTGGGGACAGAGGCAGCAAACCTCCGTCAAGGAGAAAGACCTCAAGGAAAGCATAATTCCGAGCATATCGCCTAAAACGCATCAACCTAGTAACCTCAGCAGTAAATGTGCATCTTGTATATCTAGGGATAACTTTGAGGAACCTTAACAGGGAGTCATTTGCAACACTATAAACACGCCAATATGTCAGGTTAATATTGTATGTAGTATTAGTATGAAACCCGCATCTGATAAAAAATAGTAGTAAGGTTTGCAAGGAGGCTATTCCCGGAGCTAAGGGGAATGAACTTTAAGGAGAGACTAAAGGGGCGACATCTTATGATATTAGATGGCAGAAGGACATAACACAAGACAAAATACAGAAAAAAAAAATTGGCAGGGTGGACAGATACAGAATGAGAAGCTGGAATCAGGTACGAGGGCACAGCTGTAAATTAAAAACACAAATGAGACAGTGACAGAAAGTGGAATGAAATAGACAGAAAAAAATTAGCGGTAGGATCCATACATAATCTTAGGAAGAGAGGGAGGGAGGGACGGAGGAGAGGTGAAGAGAAAAGGAAAGAGAGAAGGGTGAGAGAAAGGGGGAAAGAATGAGAAGGGGGGGGAGATAAGAAGCGTTGGAGGGAGGGATGAAGAGAAGTTGGGAGAAGGGGAAGGAGGAGAGGGGAAAGGGAAGGTGAGGTGGGGTGTAGAGGACCAGTCTGTCCCAGGCTAACGTGGTATTGGGTAGTTTGGCTACAATAGTGAGGGATAAATCACCGAGCCTGTCGTTGTGTGTGTCGGGGAGAGAGTGGCAATCGGTGTGGTGGTGGTAGTAGTTGTAGTGGGTGGGTCGTGACATTGAGCCTCACTTTGCTTTCACAGAGAGCTGCGTGTTGACAGATGTGATAGACAGGTGGGTGCTAACTGGGTGATGTGATAAATGAATACTGACAGAGATGTGATAAACAGGTTAGTGTTGATGGGAAGGTATGATTCAGGTGGGTGTTGACGGGTTTAATAGACAGGTGGGTATTGATAGAAATGTGATAGACAGGCAGGACAGGCGCTATCTTTGACTAGCATAAAATTACTTGCTGCTGTGTGCGTGCGTGTGCGTGTCGACTCTCCTATTTGTGGTGCAGGTGTGGTTGTGTGTATTCTTACTTATTTGTGGTTGCAGGGGTCGAGTCATATCTAATGTCCACGCCTCTTCGCTGACCGTTACTAGGTCCACTCTCCCTGTTTCATGAGCTTTATCTACCTCTTCTAAAAGCTATGTATGGATCCTGCCTCCACTACATCACTCTTCAGACTTTTCCATATCCTGACAACAGTCTGACTGAAGAATTACTTCCTAACATCCCTGTGACTCATCTGAGTTTTCAGCTTCCAGCTATGACCCCTTATTACCCTGTCCCATCCAGTTTGTCAATTCTTCTCAATATTTTATATGTCGTTATCGTGTGTGTGCGCGTGCGTGCGTGCGTGCCTGTGAGTGTTTGTAATTACCTATTTAAGTTACAGGTTTTCTGAACGTTAGCTCCTGGTTCCGCCTCATAACATTAAACCAACTGACGTGACTAGTTATGCCTTACCTGTTTTTGAGCCTCGTATAGAGGCCACTTCTGTGTCATTGTTTAGTTCCTTTCTTTGCCACTCTTATGCTCAAGAAGTATTTATGATATCTCTAATTCTCATTTGGGTGTTATTGACAACTGCTCACCCTTGCATCTGTTGCATCAGTGATTAAGAACCTGTGAAATATTGGCAGGTTCTTGTATTCTTCCTTCGTAGGTCATTCTTTAAAGCTCATAACATCGTTGGATGTTCTGAGGCTTGTACATATGATACAGTAGTTCGTTTAGGTTCTAAATGCTACTCTGCGAGCTTAGCTTGTGTTACAGATGATATTATGATCGTTTTAAGGGAAAAAGGTTTTGGGGTAATGAATATACCAAGGTCTTTTTTCTTTAACTGTTAGCGTTTTTTCCTTCCGAAGATGATTCTGTCGTTGGCCTCCTTTCCCGAACTGCCAGCTTTGTAGAAATTTCCTTTTGGTATGGTCAAATTTTAGTAACCATTTGTCCTGCCATTCTCAAAGTTTATTAAAGTATTCTTATACTTTTCTCCCATTCTCTTCCATTTGTATTCTCTATGTAATAATGTATTAGAATACAGCAGGAACAACGCGACTAACAAAATCAATCCCTCAATCCCTGTGGAACTCCACTAGGTACACTCTCGCATCCTGATGTTGAGTGAGAGTGAGGGAGGGAGAGAAATGAGTGAAGGAGAGAAAACAAAGAGGGATAAAACTGATCGAGTGTTGCCCAAACACATTCCGTAACTAAACTTGAAAGTGTCAACTTGTCAATCATTTCAAGGAAGAAGATTGTGTTAGACGTAAAGAACTGTGAGCAAAGAAGGAAGAAAACAAAGAAGCTGGGGACAATGATGAGGACGAGGAGGGCAAAAAAAAGAATTATGAGAAAGAAACAGTGTAGGGCGGGAAGGAAGAGACTAGGGTGGTAAAGGAGGAATAGAGGGGAGAAGAAAAGTAATAAGGAGTTGAAATAAGAAGACTAGGAGGAGGAGAAGAGTAACAATAAAAGTGAAAAGTTAGAGAATGCTGACAGGTGGGAGAGAGAGGGCAGGATGGGTGAGAAGTCTGAACTCACGTTTCACTAACCTAATTTTCGAGAGCAAGAGGGAGAGAGGCGGATGGAGGAAGGTTCGGGAGGGAGGGAGGTGGATGGAAGAAGGTTCGGGAGGAAGGGGCGCTGTATAGCCCTTGTGGCTTAGCGCTTCTTTTTGATTATAATAATAATAATCGGGAGGAAGGGAAGTGGATGGAGGAAGGTTCGGGAGGGAGATGGATAGATGGAGGTTCGGGAGGAAGGGAGGTGGATACAGGAAGGTTCGGGAGGGAGGGAGGAAGGTTCGTGAGGAAGACAGAGGGAGGTTTGGAAAAAAGAGATCCTTCGAAGGCTGGATCGAAGGAGGTAGGCTAGAAAAGGAGCTATGGAAGAGCTACTAAGAGTGAATGAGAGAGGTACATGAAGACATCATTTTTGAGCACAGTCTTGCTCGTTGTCAGCATTAGCTTATCATTATTATTATTATTATTATTATTATTATTATTATTATTATTATTATTATTATTATTATTATATTCACAGACAACCTGCACATGGAATGAAACTTATGACGACGTTTCGGGCCGACTTTGATCATTAGCTAGTGACTTGTTAATGGTCCAAGTCGGACCGAAACGTCGTCATAAGTGCCATTCTCCTATGTGCGGGTTATTCGTGTATTGTTCCAGTCACATAAGAATTTATTGTACCTTTTTATTGATTATTTTATTAAAAAGAAAGCGCTTGTCCGTAAGGGTCGTACAGTGCCTTGAAAGAGAGGTAATCAGCTTAGATCCAAGGAGAAACAGGACAGCTCCAGTTCCATGAATCAAGAGCCTTTCAGCATCAAAGCATCCCCCCTCCTTCTCTCAGGAACATAATTAGCAGTAGTTGCAGGAGTGTTGTCCTTGACAAGATAAACACTCTAGTTCTCTTTAAAACTTGTAAATGATTAACTCTGATGTCGCTATTAAACTTGCGCTGATTACCTTCTATGAAACGGGTAATGCAGGAGTGTTTACCAACAGCCTAGTTACTCAGACACCGGCCGCGAATATCCAATGCAGGATCGAGCCTCCGCCACTCTTTTCGCTACTGACCCACAAGGGTTTAGCAGTTCATGAAATAATAATCATGGCACTTTACACTGATCTGGTCTTGAAGATCACACTGGAGACCAATATTACGAGAATTTATAACAGTCTTGGTCGTCAAGACCACACTGGTGGGCCAGGTATCGACTTAATGTCCACATAATTTAGCAGACCCGTCCTCACACCATTCCCTGAAAACTTGGAGATTTTAACGTTGCACATTATGGCCGAGATACAGTTTATATACATATATATATATATATGTCGTGCCGAATAGGCAGAACTTGCGATCTTGGCTTAAATAGCACGTTCATCTTGCCATATAGGACAAGTGAAAATTTGTGTATGCAATAATTTCGCCAAAATCATTCTGAACCTAACGAAAAAAATATATTTCACTGTGTTTGTTTAGTATTAAATTATTGTAAACAAATCTAAAATATATTTGGTTGATTTAGGCTAAAATAAATTGTTCTTGTTATAATAAGGTTAGGTAAGTTTTCTAAGATTCTTTTGGAGGAGAATTAAATTTTTTTACATTAACATTAATGAAAAAAATATATCTTTAAACGTATAAGAGAAATTTTTAGAAAGGCCTTATATATATATATATATATATATATATATATATATATATATATATATATATATATATATATATATATATATATATATATATATATACTCGAAGGTAAATATACATTTGATAGGTTAAGTTAGGTTTATGTAACCTACCTAATCAAACCTGACCTAACCTTGAGAAAACTAATCTAACTTGGCCTAAACTACCCTAAATCCTGTCCTAACATACCCTAGCCTAAACTAAC
Organism: Cherax quadricarinatus; assembly: GCF_038502225.1. Classification (NCBI taxonomy): domain Eukaryota; kingdom Metazoa; phylum Arthropoda; class Malacostraca; order Decapoda; family Parastacidae; genus Cherax; species Cherax quadricarinatus. The sequence goes on from NC_091348.1 coordinate 17,090,843, forward strand.
ATATTTTAATCTGATCTACCCTAACCTGTCCTATCCTAACCTAACCTAATCTAAACTAGTAACTTAATTTAATATGATTTATTGTAACCTGACTTAACCTAACCTAACTTTGCCTAACATGAAAGGAAAAATAAATCAGTAAACATAGAAAAATGGAGATTTTTGGCGATGGGCAATACATATGAAAACAAACGTAGTACAAGAAGAAACTGTTTGCACTTGACGTACACATGCGAGCGAACACCTCTGCCTGTTTCACCTCCCCGCCTGTGCCAGAATTAACAGATAATTATCTTTCTAAAAACAGATTATATTATGCTCATTAGACTCTAATTCGGATGCTAATTATCAATGTTTGTGTCATGATTTTAAATAAATTGCATTTTGAAGGGCGTGATGACGTCTGGGGCCAAATTACCAGGTAATTATATGCATAAATGAAGAGGATTACTTGGCCCTGCAGATGGGTCAATGAGCCAACAATTTTTAGCTCTTAAAAATGCAGTTGAAGGTGTATGATCAATTTTAAAATGTGATAAGACTGTTGAATATGATTCTTGAGCCCTCTCAAGATCTCTCTTTCTTGTTCTCTAGCTCATTTTGTTTCTTTGTTCTTCTTTAATTGAGATTTTATACTGTCGTCAATGTAACAACTTATGCAAATAAGAAATCATATGGGCTTGAACCAAAGTTTTCAGTGTGAGATTCCAGCATCTTTACGTCATGATGATAGTCCAGTGGCTTCCCATACCTGTAACTCAGAACTATAGACAAATATTTCAAAATGACCTATTACGGGGAAAAACGTTTCCCTCTGTGTAGAGCTTTATCGAATCATGATTTGATGAAGCTTTAACAGAGAGCAGTGTTGTCAAAATATTAGCTTGCTTTGCAACGCGTTTTCTTAATTTTTTGTATCGACTCTACAACATTTAAATCCATCTTTACTCCGGCACCATCGTAATTACTAAAATTACTATTTTTTACCTTAATCAGTCGGTCGAGTTAGGTAAAAATAAAATCTGATACAATGAGTCTCAGATAGGTTTGCTTTTTGGGAACCTTGTTTATATTAAGAACGGTAACACCACTCTAGACACCAGTTTTGGTGTTATTACTATTGTTCAAAGAAAAAAATGCCTTTGTGTGAGATTTGTGTTCGGAAATGAAAAAATCTCTCCATAGTTCAGTGTAATAATGAGCGAATTTTGTGGATGTTTTATAAAGGATTAAATTGTCAAGGAAAACAGACAAGTGCGCTGATTTTTTTTTTGTCTATAATTGGGTATAATGATGCTTTTCCATTAAAAAAAAGTGATATATTGCAAATAAAGGGTGCTATCTCCCATATCTCCTCCGCACTAAAAAAATATATAAATATCAAAATATTTAAGCGACGAATGTTTTTATCGAGTTTCCGATAATGTCCCATGTGATTAAACAAGTGTTTCATTACGTTTTATGTTACAACAAGTGAATTAATGAAAGATAAATTGAACTGTGAACTATGCCGCAATTAAAACTGTACAAATTTTACAAAAACTCATTAATTAATTGACAAAAATAATTAGAGAAAAGCACAACAGTCACGAGAGTGTAAAACACATGTAGCATTTGTCCTGGAAAAAAAAAGTTAGTGCAATGAGCTATTGTTATAAAATTGACTTTTTAATCTCATTTAAATCATTTGGGTCTCGCCAGATAAAATTCTTTCACAGTACCGAGTGACTGGGTACTTTATTTAAACCATAGATATATTTCTGGTAAAGAAGCGTGAGACAGTTTATTTCACATATACCTTAAAAGTATATATGTTATCTTGTAATGAAGAAATATTTTCAAAATATAAAGCTGCCTTTTAATTATTGACAATTATCTTCATAACAGGAAATAAGTTGTTAAAATAGAGAATATAAACTTGAGGTGATTATTTTCTTTTTGTGTAATTTTGCATAATTCTGTGCTTTGCATTTTCCTCTGTATATGTTAGTCTAGATAATTCGAGTGTCGGAAGCAGCCTTTCACTAGACAGGTAACATGGACTAGACTTCCTGTGTTATGTGCCAGATAACTTCTCCAAAGTGATTATGTTCTCCAGGTTACCATTGAGGTCAACATGCTTAAAAAAGTCTACGCTACAAATATTTCTTGTAAAAAAAAGTTGAAAAAATAAAAACGTGGATGATTTGCCAGTGAATGGAGGGTGTGCGACTTAACAAACTGCAGGAAATTTCTGTCATTGATCTTCCCATGAAAAATCTAATAATCTGAAATTAGAATGTGAAAGAAATAGAGAAGCATAAACAGGGTGAGAGGCTAGGTGCATTAAATGTCCGTCGCTCTTAGGGAAAATATAAACTGTTAAAGATTGTTGTCTGTTCCACGAAATCAGCATTCTTGACAAGCTTCGTGAATTTTTAACATTCCTTGCCGATCAGTCGCTAAGGTGGCTACAGACATGCAATATAAATATCTCTCTGATAAAAATAGCAAGTGGGGATTTGACTGCATTAGAATGTATATATCAATGATTTTATCTGACATTACTGACATCTTTATCAATTTCTTCTTCAGCGAGAACAAGAAATTAGTGGGAAGATATGGAAATGCTATCCGAAAGCAGAAAATACATTCCTCCATGAGAGAGAGCTCATTTCACGATAACTGTGAATGTATTCCCTTCAGCGGAGGTTCTTTGATGTTGGTAAGGGGCTCTTGTTCTAGGGAATTGGATTTGTACTCCAGTTCCCTGAATTGAGCCTGAATGCCTTCCACCCCCACACAGGCGCTGTATAATCCTACGGGTTTAGCCCCCCCCCCTGGATTATCATTATTATATGAATGCATTCAGTTGTACTGTTAAAACGCACATGCCGCTTTTCATGGTGTGGAGTTAGGATATATTCCTTGGGAACATCGCGAAATAACATGCATAAAGTCACGTCTTAATACGCGGATTAGTGAGGGAAAACAGCGTATGTCTGCTTCATTTCCTTTTTTTACACGATGTACAGCTGGTGACGCTAGCCATGTAATACTTTCAGATTTTTTTTTTCACATTATAATACCCATTAACTGGGTGGTATCTTGTTGATGGCGAATTGCTCTCCATCTAAGGAAGTGGAGCAACCTTCTTCTATAGTAGAATTGGTTTCACTTAAAGTCGCAGTTTCCAGGGACCTATTGACGACGTTAAGTGAGGACTTCCTTTTTATTTTTTTTCTCTAGAATTATTATCCTTTCTTCTGTGCGACTCCTCATTCTTCCTCCACAGCGCATCACTCTCTTCCTCCTCTTTTCACTTCCCAAGGTCTGTTCCGCCATAGTGTTTTCTCCTCCTGCTCCACCCTGTCACGGGTAATATATCAGTCATCCATCATCTCTTTGACGTGCAATTAACAACCCAACTTTCAGCCTTACCCCTTTGAGCTGTTTGTCTTCGATATGTGCCTGAGATTTGAGTTTTCTCATGTCTTCTAAGTTCTGTTCTAAGATATACATCTTCAGTAACGTTCTTCAGCTCTTCCTAATAATAATAATAATAATAATAATAATAATAATAATAACGGAGTCTGTTAGCTTAAATAGCATACGCTAGATACGAACGTTTTGAGGGACTACAATGTCACACGCTGCCAGACGTAATTCAGCTGTTTTTTTTTTTCGTTTCCTAGCCTAAATTAGCCTAAACTAACCTAGAATAATAAATATTAATTTTTGTGGAAAACACCGGCACCATTAAGTCCCCATCATCACCAACCCTCTCACAATGACACTAGCACCACATCCACCCCACACGTCCACCTCACCACTTCCGGCTCTACCACGTCCACATCCACCACGTCCACCAACACCCACGTCCACCCCCCACCCACGTCCACCCCCACCCACGTCCACCCCCCACCCACGTCCACCCCCCACCCACGTCCACTTAAACTCCTCAAGTCACCAACACTATCTCCCCGGTCTCTCCTCACATTCCTGGGGGGACTCTCCAACACCTTATCTTAAGTGTAACATCAGGAGTTAGAGCAGTAGCAACTCTCGCAGGAGTCCTTGTTTATGTCTGCCATGAAATCTTCCTTGAGGGTCGGTGTAGCTGATGATATTCACCCTGGCTATGATAAGACGAGGGGCGGCGCCCCCCTCTCAAGGGACACTAACCCCCAGCATAGCTACAGAACCCCGGGGAATATTGTTATCATAAGTGAGATAAGATTTTCAACGATCTTAGGGTACGTGGATGCTGTCAGGGGGAGATGATGTCGGAGGAGGACCGAAGATGTTAGAGAGGAGAGAGGAGGAGAGAAAGAAAGAAGGGGAAGAAAGAGGGGAAGGTAAGAGAGAGGAGGATGAAAAAAGGAGGGGTTGAAGACCGAGGGTGGATAGTAATGGGGGAGGGGAAGGGAGAAATGAATATGTCATATATTAAGTTAGTCTTTTCCACAATACTTGTCATACGTAATTGTTAATGATTTTCATGTGACAGCTTTGCACTTGCCGCCCATTTTATTCTGAATTCCTCAGATAAAAAGTTTTGTGTGAGATTTACCCTGAGATCTCTCAGGTGGTAATCATCTGGCATTGTACCTCGTTTTTTCCCCTATTCTGGCATTGTACCTCGTTTTTTCCCCTATTCTAATAGCTGTGTATTTTCTGGGGTGGAATAAATGTAGTAGCCACTAGTTGGATCATCGGTTATGCTTGTTCCAGTCTTCCTGTGGTAAAGAAAGTCTAGATAGAAAAACTTCGCAATCATTCCCTAGATTACGCAACTTAAAATAACCTAACCTAACTTTACCTTATCGGGAATATCAGCAGTAAAAACAGTTCAGTCCAGTTAGTAACTGATTTTTTTCCCTGCGGGTCATTTGTGTGCCTCTCTTATTTTTTTCCTGTCACCGTGGTTTCTAGTCTCTTGGTGATAGTTATATTTAGTACAGAAACTGCGTAGATTGTTTCCAAAATATACAGCTTGCCTCAATCTTTTCCATTTCATTCCACTTCTTATACCACATTAAGCCTTAAAAAGTATTTCCTAACATACTTACGAAAAAAGTTACTCCCTTACGTTATTGGGCAGAAACTGCGGCCAGCGCTTCCTTCATCAGGGTGTCTTAACGATAATGAAGAGCTGTTGATCTAAAAAATTGCAGCTACTCTCCCCGTTTTTGGATCAAACCTGATTATCTTTCATTTTTAAGGCACTGTATAACCCATGAATACAAAAAGAGATATAGTCTGTTTTTTTTTAAGAAACTGTTATACTCCTGACAGCCAACTAACGCTGACCTGTGCCCGACGGTATCTGCTTTCTTAAGGACCAATCAGAGCCCATCATTACCCCATGTTAATGCCTCCCTGACGATCTATCCCAGACCGTCATCACCTAAAGGTAATTGCTTCCCTAATTGCCAATCACTGCTCGTCTTAACCCTCCTCATACAGCCAATAGAAACCCACTGTTACGCTCCTATAACAGCCAATAAGATGCGAGTGTTTACCCAGCCTTAATACCTGACCAGAATACAGTTACCTTGTCATGATGGCCAATAGGAACTCGCATATGACGTGTTGCTACAGCCAATGGTCGGTGTGTGTACTCTCCTAGTTGAGGTTGCAGGGGTCGAGTCCTAGCTCCTGGCCCCGCCAGGTGTGTGTGTGTGTGTGTGTGTGTGTGTGTGTGTGTGTGTGTGTGTGTGTGTGCGTGTGCGTGTATACGTGTGTGTGTGTGTGTGTACGTGAATGTGTATTTAAGTGCGTATACGTGTGTGTGTGTGTGTGTACGTGTATGTGTATTTAAGTGAATGTGTGTGAGTGAAAGTCTGTCCCACTTTTTTTTTCTCTCTGTCTCTCTTAAACACACACATTATATATTACTCATAGAAATACACACATAGCTAGAGTGTGTGTGTTGTTAACCTTAACTCAGTGAACGCGCTTGACGAAACATAAAGAGGTACTTGCAAGGGCTTTGACGAAGCCTCTTGTCGTTCGTTTCGTAAGTAAATACGACAAGCGAGGGACTCCAGCGCGTGTGAGCTAATAGAATCACTCAGGACTTTATTATTCCGATCGATGTTCTAAGGGCCAATATAAACGTGTGTCTCCCTCTCTCATTTCCCAGGCACCGGCAGGGGGTGGGGAGGACATTTTAATAGCGTGGAGAGTGTTTAAAAAGTGTTAGAAGTGAGAATAGTAGGTACAAGACGAGTGCTTTTCTAGAGGTAAAGTGATGCCCTAACTGCAGATAGTTTAGAGACGAACGATGTTTTGTAGAATGTATCCTTTTTGTACACATTTTGGTTATATATATATATATATAGCCATTGGTAAGTTGAACGTTGGTTCTCTGTTTTTCTACTATTCTTAGATTGTATTTGGTCATTGCTAGATTATGCTAGGCCATTGTTAAAATATATTAGGTCGTTGATAGAGTATATTGGGTCGTTGCTAATTGTATTGGGTCAATGCTAGATTATATTAGGTCATTGCTTTATTATACTGAGATATTGGTAGATTACATTTTTGTTATGTTAGGCCTTGTTATATTATACTTATTTTGGTGTTAGGTTATAATGGGGCTTTGTTAGATTATACTTGAGCTATTTTAGCTTATATATTGGGTTATTAAATTATATATTTTCATATATGATTTAGTTATTTTGTCTTCATTGGTCTGAGTGAGTCATTTCAGGAGGAGAGTTGATGAATCTCTTCTTAGTTCATGTTATTCTTTTTGTTCTTGTTATGGAATGTCTCCCACGACTTTTATTAACAGTAGTAGAAACAGCAACTACCACCACCAACCACAACACATCTTTACAACCACCACCACCATAACAAATCTCGCCACCACCACAGGTTATCTCACCACCATCACAGCACATCTTCCCACTACCACCACAACACATTTCTTCACCATCACCACCACAATACATCTCCCACCAACACCAAGACCCTTGTTATTTTGGTACAGATCTGACCTACTTTCACCCAATGTCATTACTACTGTACGTAGAAAGGAGGGAGGGGAGAGAGCAATTAACGTCGAGGGGACAAGGAGACGGAAAGGGCACAGGATGAGGATGAAGGAGGGTAAGAAGGAAAGGGAAGAAGGAGGAAGGGGGACGAGGAGGTGGGAAAAGAGGAATTGGGTCGAGGAGGAGAAGAAATAGTAAGTAGAGAAGGAGGGACAAACGAGGAAGAAGGTAAACGGGAACTAGGGGGAGGAGGTAGAGGGAACAAGAAGTAGGAAGGGGAAAACAGAGAAGGGAACTATAAAGTATAAAAATAAACACACATTTAATAGATTATATAATGTTTCCTAAATGTCATGTTTCATATCAGTTGACAGATGCTACCTTTGTGAGCTCCTTGAGTGACGTGTAATGGAAGTTTCATTGTTATGCTTTGTCCAAAGAGCTAAACGCCCGTAGTTCATTGCTAATAGTTGAGATTCGATCCTGCGTCCATTAGTGGCGAGAGAGACGCTACTTTCAGGCTTGAACTCCAAACTAGGATCTAGATAGCATAAGCTACTGCTGCCGGCAAGACTGAAGAATTCAGGAAAAGACTGATTTGGCAGATTTTGACGAAGCGGGCCTTGCATGCACATTATAATGAAGAAAATCTTTGAAGATAATTAAAAATCGGTGCACGTATCGTTTACCTCTGAATGCACTGAAGGGAGAAAATTCTCTTTCTTGTAACACTACAAACTGTCCCTTCAGGGGAAGGGATGAGAGGTGCCATGATGCAGATGAAAAGCTCTATTCAAGAATATGGTAATACACTCTTTCTGAAAAAAAAAAACCGAACTCCCATTCCGAAGACGTTGCTTTATCCTACGAACGTTACCAGTCATTTTCCATGAATATAATAATAGTAATAATAATAATGATTGTAATAATTATTATAATAGAAATATTTTTAAATTAATATAAATGATAAAGGTAAAATATTAATTATAATATTAATAAATGAAGCGTAATGAATAATAATGATCATTAATAATAATATATAATATAATAATAATCACTTGTAGATTCTATGAGCATAGACTTGCAGGCGGGCCTGCAGCCTCACAGTCGGTCTGCCAAATCCTGAATTCAGCCCGTCCAGTGTGCTGGATTAACACCTCGGCCATTAACTGCTCTCTGCGGACTGTCTTTCCGCTCGTTTGAGATCGTGGCCGGAGTCAACTCTGCCAAACACCGCCGGCGGCCGGGAGCAATCTTGCCCTCAATCTCCGACTAGCATTGATGCTCAATTTAGGAAGCGGACGAAAGCCGGGAGATTAGCCGTAAAGAGGATCTCCTTGTGGTCATAGACACCTGCCGCTGCTGTATGGTCGAGAATGTCTGATTTTACTTTCACTGGTCATTCTTTAGCTTTAATTTTTATTTTACTGGCTCCTCTTTCCCTTGAAGGCTAATTTAACTAGCCAATTCTGCGCTGTAATTTTCCTTTTACTGGTTGCTCTTTTCCTTTAAGGGTAATTTCACTAGTTGATCCTCCGCTATAATTTCCCTCTTACTGGTCTATCTTTCGTTCCATTTTCACTTACACTGCCCCATCCTTTGCATTAGTTTCACTCTCAGTGATCCACTATTCGCTTTAATTTCTTTCACTGCTTCACTATCTATTTATATTTTAACATGACTAACGAAATCGTAATGACACGTGGCTAACACGACGGTCTGGAGTTTTGAGACTCTGACCGCGGGTTCAAATCCCGCCCGTGGTATGGTTTATTTATATTTTATTTATCACTCGTCCAGCTATCATTTTAATTTTCCTCTCACCGGTCTCTTGCTGTACTTACCTTAATTCCGAGAAAAATGAGCCGGAGTAATAAAGCTGATTACTCTGGATGTGTAAAAATAATAACTTGCAGCTGAATTTCCGTAATTGGTCTTGTAACAAAGGTTGCCAGGAGTGTCACAGATGCTGTTTAGTATTAGCAGTGTCGAGTGTGGGTGGAAGACGGTGGGTGACATGAAAATGTGATTAACTGCTTGATAGCTTCTGCTCTCTCTCTCTCTCTCTCTCTCTCTCTCTCTCTCTCTCTCTCTCTCTCTCTCTCTCTCTCTCTCTCTCTCTCTCTCTCGGAGAGAATCGCTGAGAGAGAGAAATATATCACCCTTCTAACATAGCCCGAAGAATAGAGCGAAAAAGATACATACATAATCTATATTTCTTACTCTCGAGGAATTCCCACCTGATAATGATGCAGGTGTTTTCCTGTTTTTCTCTCAGTGCAGATGCACGGAGATGAAGATGCTGAGGCCTGGGTAATGTTGATGAGAGATACCAACGATGATAGTGAGGGCGATGATAGGGAAATGTGATATGCATAGGATGCCCGAGACTGTGTGTGTGTGTATGTGAGAGAGAGAGAGAGAGAGAGAGAGAGAGAGACAGTAAATAAAATATTGTGTGTGTGGGTACTAACGTATTTATACTCACCTACTCTTGGTTGTAGAGATCGAGTCTCCACTCCTAGCCGTGCCTCTTAACTTGGAACTCACCTTTAACTCGTGGGTCCTGTCATATCTGTTCTTAAAACAATGTATGGCGCTTGTCTGCGCTGCCTCATCGTGAAGAAATATAAGTTTCTGTAATACCAGAAAAACAATAAGTAGTAATCAGTTTAACAGAGCATGAGATGCTGAAATATTAACTTGAAACATACCAAACACTGCAAATGGAATTAGATAAACAATCCTAGGAAGAAGAATAAGAAGTTGAAGCAGAAATGGCATGTAAGAAGGTAAGAGAAGCTGAAATTAAACGTATCGTCCTCCTTCTACTCCTTACCTCCTCCACCATTACTATTACTACTACTGTCACTTCCATCATCGTCACCACGTTCTTCTCCATCGTCACCAATATCACCATCACGCACCCTGAATAGTACATTTTGATGAGTGACTATTCATTCAACACATATGTTAGCATCCAAAATTCACAACTTCTCCAGACTTCCCATGATGAGGCTGCCCTACCCTTCCCACGAGGAGAAATCGTAATCCTGCATCCCCACTCCCACTCTCCCACGAAGATGGGTCCTGATTCCCAATCTCATCCCCACGAAGATGGGTACTGCACCCACACGATATCACCCATCACTATTCAGGCAGTAGTAAGTGAAGTTTTTTTGGAATACTTGACTAAGTTCTCAGTCCCGAAATAAAATATCTAAGCTCAAGATAACAGATTTCGTCACTTGATTTAAGAAACCCATCCAGTGTGTTCGGGGGGGGGATTTTTTTTTCCACTATAACTATCATATCAAGTAGTGTACGGAGAATTAGAGGACGCACCTAGTGACTGCTTACGACATGGTAGCTGGGAACTCCACACGTCGTCATAAGTTTCATTCTCCTATCTCAGTATATGTATTTGTATATAAATATATGTATAAAGGGTTCCTGTACATCCCATATCTCTCTGCCATAGTCAAGTATATTGCACATGACCACTGAACACCACCGCTCGGCCACCAAACGCTGAAAGGATGCTAATTTTTTGTTTTTCGTGTATCGCTTTTTTACATCATATTCAACACATTTGCCTATGCATTCTCGGCAGCATTCAAACGAAACACATTTTGTTTTCCCCCCCTCACTCATTCCCAGTAAAATTCTGGACACTCGAGCACGCACGTACGCGAACACAGACACGCACACAGAACATTTATATGCATATTTCTCCCCCTCCCCCTCAATCCCCCATTCCTCCCCAATATAAAAAAAATCCATCACATAGTCGTGGGGGGAGTTAGACAACATTCCACCTGACACAGAGATCGTAAATCTTTAAACAAACAAACAAAACCAAAATAAAAATTTGTTGTCCTCTTAATATTCATAGTTTCGGGTGCGGCCAGATCAAAGGCTGTTTGGGGAGGCTGGTACATGTCCAATACCTATAAAGAATCTTGTTGTTTTTCTACCTGCAGAAATCTTAATAAATGTTAAATATCTATCAGCGTATATATCTACCTGTCTATATATTTATCTTTATTTATTCTAGATTATTCTATATTTATATTCTATATCTATCTCCTGTATCTATTTCTCTATATATCTATCTCCTGTATCTATTTCTCTCTATATCTATCTCCTGTATCTATTTCTGTCTATATCTATCTCCTGTATCTATTTCTCTCTATATTTATCTCCTGTATCTATTTCTCTCTATATCTATCTATTCTATACCTATCTGCTCTATATTTATCTATCTATTCTATATTTGTCCATATTCTATATCTATTTATCTGCAAATAAATATCGCAGCCTGCAGGAGTTAAACTAACGTTGGCAGCTCTCCAGGAGTGTAGCTAGCTCCAGACCTGACGCCTTAACCACTTAACTACAGATGCCCATAACGTTCGGCAGTCTTCTTGACTGCAAGTCATGGTTCTCCTTCCCCGGACACACCAGTGAGCCTCAAGCATGGTCTCCAGCTGTGTGGTTCTCCTCCTGTATGATCTGGTCTCACGAGCGATACTATATTCTGTGCCCTTCGCAGAAGCAAGCGAAAGTATATGCAAAGAAATATTGCAGCCAGCTAAATTTGATCCCACGTATACACACATACACACACACACACATACACACACATACACATACACATAAACACACATACACACACATACACACACATATAAGAACCTTCTCCCACACAGACTCAAATAGATGAATGTAAACAAGTAGTGGCCACACACACACACACACACACACACACACACACACACACGCACACGCACACGCACACGCACGCACACACACAACACACACACACACACACACACACACTCACACACTCACACAAGCGCGCGCACACACACACACACACACACACACACACACACACACACACACACACACACACACACACACACACACACACACACACACACATACACGCACACGCACACATGCACACTCAACAGGCCTAGTGTCTAATCGACATGTGCCTAGGACAAAATGGTAACTAACACACACATACACACACATACACACACACACACACACACACACACACACACACACACACACACACACACACACACACACACACACACACACACACACACACACACACACACAATGTTTGTGTGTATGTGGAACATTTCACGACTAACCCCCACTGAGGAGAGGAACATTATGACGACGTTTCGGTCCGCCCTGAAACAGTGCCAAGTCACGCCTGACAAGGGAGGGTCATTCTTAATTAATTGATCCCGCCACGGTATTGACTTCATAAAACCTCATAAAATTAGCTCGACATCTCCAAGAGATTTGTCATGGACAGTCTGTCACTAGATTGGGATTAGAACAATGAGTCTTTCTGATTTACCTTTACGATTTCGTGCTAGTCGACATGAGGTACCGGCTCCACTTCCAGTTAAATAGTTAATAGCCATTCAAGGGGTACGGTACCTTGATGCCGTTAAGGGGTTCTTGTTCTTGGAAATCAGAGCCATCTTCCCTTTCCTTGCATCAAATCTAAGTACTATACCTTACGAGTGTCTTGAAATAAGTAATAATAATTATAATAATGATAATAGGGTAGTAATATTTTGGTTGTGGGAACATAACCCTCTGTGGTGCAGCGGACTAAGGAAGCGGGCTGGTAATATCAGAACCACGATATCTAATCAGACTTCTATTGAGTCATTTGTGTTTGTGGGGGAAAGGGGGGAGGAACAGTCTCATCTGAGCCCGAGTCTTTCATTGCTTCGACTGGCATTACTCATGTCCGGATGTATGGGCCTTTTCGTGTCTTTTCCTGACGCTGTGTATTGAATTCGCTTCCGCCTCGCCCTCATCCATCTCATTCATGAAGCTAGCGTGGGTGTATGAATGTTGTTCAGTAAGTTATTTGTTTTATACAATGTCACTAAATAAATTAATTTTGTAGAGTTAGTATCACTAAGTTAGGTTTGTTTCGTTAGTGCCGCTTAGTATGTGTTAGCATTAATAAGATAATTTTCTTTTGTTAAAATGGCAAAATAAGTTAGTTTTATTGTTACAGTGTCGCAAAATAAGTTAGTGGTGGTGCGTTAGTGTCGCTAAATAAGTGGTGATGGTACGTTAGTATCGCTAAATAAGTTAGTGTTGGTGCGGTTCACCTGCACCTGTCCTCTTTAACCTTCTGGCGTTGCCACAGTTACAGTCCAGCAGTTGGAAACGCTAATTTTTTTTCTAAAGTGAGGATATATTCTGACGTGCATGTGTGCTGTATTCAGCTCTCTGTTTGTGTGTGTTTATATTCTTTATTGTATATGCATAAAGATAAAATATCATCGCCTGTTTGTTGGCTTACATGGTTTGAAGCTTGTCGATTGTACAAAAGCTCATTAAGGCGGCATGTCACCTGTATACCACCAGTCAAGGGTACTTTTATAAGTAATATAGGGATCGAAGTAACACGTGTATATATACACTGAGATATACAAACCTTGAAGTGTACATGCACTGTTGCTCAGAGCGCATACTCATCGCGAAAGATATACTCATCAGAATGTGTGCAAACTATTTCGACTAAATTTGTATTCCTAATTAAGACCAGATCAGGAGAAATGCACTTAGGGGAAGCAATGCGCAAGATATGATTGCTAAAAGCTGGTAGAACTGGACACATATCTATAGTGACATTATCTGTCCTATCAGTATCATAAGTAATGTTTACTAGGAACTAAACTGTTTAATTGTAGTAAAACAAGAAGACAGCTGATTTAGAAAGCATAAACTTAAGAAGTAGATGCAGAGGAAAGAATCAGACTGGGAACACTAACGAAGTGTCCATACTGGTTAAAATTATTTACACAAGACAAAATAACAGGAAGGCAGCTAGACAGGATCAAAGAGGGAGGTAGTAACAAGTTCCTGCCCAAATAATGGTTTTGAGATAGTTGTGCGGAATAACTGTTACCACGCAGATTGTTTAAACGTTCCGACAAACAAGTCTAGGTCATTCCTCTCTAGCGCAGAGTCGATGTATCTAGGCTAGTTAACACAGACACGCAGTGTGAGGATGAAATGTATATACAAAAAAGTTGTGTGTATGCATTTATTGATATATATATGTATGTAAAATTTAGAAAATCTTTAACTTCGACTGGAAGAATAAAGGAAAAATCTTATAGATTCTCTTTGTGGCTGAACATTTACTTTGTCTTCCAGCCTTATGTTTTCAGGTTTTGTTAATGGATTTACTTAGTGAATGGAATTAAATTTATATTAAATAATCTCACTATTTAGCATATATCAGCATTTACATTAATACAGCTTCATCCAGTTCCTCGGATATAGTCCCTGTGCCTAGGCTACAACAGCGGGGATTATCTCTTTCATTTACCGTACTCAGTCGCTGAAACTATTCACAGGTTGCTTTTTTGACATTGAATTTTCTAATACGCTTATTAATCATTTCTTTCAAGAACACAAAAAGCACACTTATTCCATGATATCACTGGCTGAATCTTTAAGCTGATAGCATGATAGCACTACCACCTGATTCACTGTCAGAACTGGCGGTCAGTGTAAACGAGCAAGTTTATTGTCATACTAATTGCTTACCAACCTCTCACATGGCAGCAAAAGTGTTACGATCTCTCTTGCAGCTGAGACGTTTCTGTTCACTGATGCAGGTACAGTCCTTATGAGTGTGTCCTTCAGTGCAGCAGTTGGAACAGTATTTGTTTTCCTTCAAAGGGTTATACTTGGCATGGTAACTCCATCTGGACGCTTCTGTTCATGTCGGGCTTAAACGTCGTCATACGTTTTAGTCTTTTAAGTACTGGTTATTTGTGTACTGTCTAGTGCTTGATAAAACATCAGTGAATGAAACATCGTATAAAAAGTTTCCTTGCGAGAAGTGATCTTTTATATTCTGTCAGCTAATAGCCATTCATGTACGTAGTAATGCCTAAGTAACTTATTTTTATTTTAGGACTGAGCCGGATGTAAAAAATAATATATATATACATATATATATATATATATATATATATATATATATATATATATATATATATATATATATATATATATATAATATATATGTGTGTGTGTGGATGGGGAGGAAATCCAGCTGTGTGATGTGAACGTAATGTCGAGAAAAATTCCTTGAGTCTGGTGAAGGAACCTTGATGAAAATAATTGTGCATTATTTTACGACAATACTCATTTACCTCTTGCTTTCCTCATTATTTTGTCACCAGTAATGGGCAACTGGCACTACACCGTCCATGGGCACATAGAATACCAGCAACGTCCGGTACACATACCGGCATCAGACTGTAATTCACAGCCCTCAATTAATATATCGAAGCCCCTTTATAAATAGTCCCTATTCACAGTTCATATTCCGAAACAAAAAAATGAGTATTGGTTTAAAAATCACCGGACGGCACTTTGTTAGGTCTCTCTCTCTCTCTCTCTCTCTGTATCCAGTATCATGTCACGTGATAACCATTTACAAGCTAGAATTCGTATATTATATTTGCAATTTGCTTTCTCTGTGGCCCTGTGTATTGTTGATGTATGTCCATTTATTTGTTCCCTTTTACCCCCGTTGTCGATGTATATCCTTTTATTTGTTCCCATTACCACTGTTGTCGACGTATCTCCTTTATTTCTTTTTCCTTTTCATTTGTTGTTCATCGGAAAAGTGCCATTAAACTATCAATCTGATTCATTGGCGATGGAAACATTAAGAGAAATGTTTTTATATGTCAATTTATATGTGAATTAGCTTAAATGCCGAATGTGTATTAACATTCATGGGGATATCGGAATTAGGAGAGAGAGAGAGAGGAAAAAAAATACGTAGAGAGGTAGACAGGTATAGATAAATAGATTCACCTCCAAATTTGTGTATCTGTGTTAAGCGCAATAACAAAAAAAAAGTGAATTACTGCCATCAGATGCGGACTCCTGGATCTGGGAAGTCAGGATTTAATAATCTTTGGCTCTTACTTGAGTCTTGTTTTCATTTAATACATGAGCAGTGTACTGTTATTTTATTCTGTTTGATAGATATAAAGTGAGAGCAAAAGCTAAGTATGTTTCCCTGTCATATTCCCCATCACACAAGGAGGGCGTCATACAAAGTGTGTAAGAGATGATTTGGCAACTGTGCGTTAAGTCTACGGATATCGTTTCCCGAGTTTCAAATGCAACTTTACTACTCTCGAAGATTCAATTTTGACTCAAAACAACAACAACAAAACTCCGAGTGGCTAGTTTAGTGTGCACCCCCATATCCATCTTGTGGATGGTGTGTAAGAGTATAGAGATACATGACAGGCTTAGGAACAATAGATCAAACTGGTTGATGGAAGTATATTTCCGTATGTATTTACAATATATATATATATAAATGTGTGTATATATATATATATATATATATATATATATATATATATATATATATATATATATATATATATATATATATTGTAAATATATATAATATATACCTAAACGAACTCCAGTTAAATCCTCTGGAGTCAAATTCCTAAAAGAATTATAGAAAAAATGCAAATCTCTTCCTTTCGAAAATTAGGATCTCCAGAGAGCATCTGTGAGCGATGTTCAAGTCAGAAAAGTGCTTATATTTTGTGAGTGGTGCGTAGATTTGCTCGCAATACAATTCTCAGGTGATACTTTGTTTTTCAAGAAACAGGACGAGTATCTTCTGACACTGGTTTTCGTCAGTGAGTGACCCAAGACGTACGGGATTACGGCATCGTCTGGCCTACCGGGATCCAAGCCCCCATTAAAAACAAGAGGGTCTCTACCTGGAGCTATCCTGAGACACGTTTAGGCAACTGGTGGCTCACTGAACAGACTGGAATCGAACGCACGGCAAGCCAGTCTTAAAAGCAGCAGGCCAGTGCATTATAGACTGTGCCACGCCGTCCTAACAAGATTCACTCAGCTAGGTACTTATAAGCACACCTGTGCTGTTTTCCAAACATACGTTTCGTCAGAGATGATTGCTTATATTACCGACTCAAAAAGATTTTTTTTATTATCATGCATATTATTAATACTAAGATGACAGTGACTGTAGTGATAATAATAGTCAACATATTAATTGTTATTATGAATGGTTATTGACCATAAGTAGATATTGTAGGTTGAAATTACAGTTATTCATTATATATTCATTATTAAGATACATAACCCGTATGTATAATTAAACTTAATGGTTATACAAATACATAATAGAACATTTTAAATTATCAATAAATTAATATCAAGAATTTTTATGATTTTATAAATTATTGATTGCCAGGCTTTCTCCCATTAGGGTGTCAAAACGCACACAAAGAAAGCTTTGCATATTATTTATATATATATATATATATATATATATATATATATATATATATATATGTGTGTGTGTGTGTGTGTGTGTGTGTGTGTGTGTGTGTTTTTGTGTGTGTGTGTGTGTGTGTGTGTGTGTGTGTGTGTGTGTGTGTGTGTGTGTGTGTGTGTGTGTGTGTGTGTGTGTGTGTGTGTGTGTGTGTGTGATTTTGGCTTAAATAACAGCGCTTTTGTTGCCGAATAAGGCAAGCAATAATTTCGCAAAAATCATTCTGAACCTAAAGAAAAAAAATATATTTCGTCGTGTTTGTTATTAAATTATTGTAAATTTATCTAAAATATATTTAGTTGTATTAGGCTATATTAAATTGAGCTTGTTATAATAAGGTTAGGTAAGCATTCTAAGGACGTTCCCTGTGACGGTATTTGCATGTATCTTCTCCTCTTTTCTGCATAATCACAAGCTCCTGATGATGTGTTGATTGCAGCACGAAAGCCCTAGAGCTATAATTCAACTCCCCGTGGTTGTTTTGCATCTTGTATTGCTTGTTCGCGATATTTGCATTATATATATATATATATATATATATATATATATATATATATATATATATATATATATATATATATATATATATATATATATATATATATATAACGATTTTATGGACATAAATCTGAAAATATTTTTTATCTGACAATCATGAAAACATATTTATAATTAATTCAGTTTCAATCTTAATGCTTGAATACATTGGTTATATTTGTTAGTTTTAAAAATATTTCAGTAAATTTAAAATATTCTTGTAATAAATGCATGTGACATAGGGTTATTTTTTTAATAGAATCGGAAATTTCGACAGTTTTGAGGATCCTTAATGCTTTATTTAAGTGTCCTTATTTCAATATGAGGACTTTTCCAAGTAGTGGTGGCCCGGCCTTAGCTCCCTGTCTGGGGAGTATCTCCAGACCTAAGTCTCCCATGGGAATTTGAGGACGTTAAAATATTTTAATTTCTTGTAGTAGTTGAGGCTCGATTCTCCGTCCGTAATTGCGAGGTACATACCCTTCTCTCGCAGTAGGATTTACATTTGAAATGCGCAAATTTGTTGTGAGCGCGATGTAGTGTCGCGTGCTGTTCCTCGAGTCTGACGGATCAGAGACCAGACCCAAACCTGCGAACGGGTGGTCAAGTTTTCACCACCCCTTGAATTGAATATCACACACGGATTTAGAGCTTCATGAAATGCAATGCCATGTTTACCACAACGGATAACGATGAAGTGAGGATTGCCAGGCAAGTGCAGTTTGATTAAGAAAAGTTTGTCGGTCACCAACTCAGAAAAACGATGCTGTCAGCAATTTGTCAGGAGCTGAGTTATGACCGAGAAATAGTGGGGAAAGAGTAACTGCTTGCGATGGATTGGAAGATCTTCAACTGCGGAAAGTGCAGAGGAATCTACAGGTTGATTACCGGGAAAAAACTGCATGGCCAGCTACCTAAAGATGCGACAGCGCAGAATAAAAAAGGACAGGGATTGTTAGGTTAGAGGTCTGGACCACGTGCAGTGCTCTTCGTGAGTTTGAGACGATAACAAATAAGGCGAATATCGTAGAGATATTAATGACAGCATCGATAGGAGCGGTAGTGGTATTTTATTTGTAATGAGACACATGAGAAATTGCTCCTATGTGGGTTTTATACCACAACCATTTCATTGGAACTTTTGATTTGTTATTAAGGCCGTCTGCTGACTAAATCCGATACACATTTTTAAAAAATAAACGGGACATCATAATTTGTGATGGTAGGATTTTAAACACACACAAAAAAGGGCAGCCACACCATAAAGCAGTGTTATAAGATATAAAATTGTATAATACTGCAGTAAAAATAACACCCGACTGCCACAGTCTTCCTCGGTAAATACGGTGGGAAAAACAGAAGAGTAACGTAATCCATTAGAAGATTTAGAGCCATAGGTGTACACAGCAGAGAAGCGATTCTTCAGTAAGAGAAAAGAGAAGAGGAAAGATGTGAATCATAGAGGCAGTAAGAAAAGTAAGACTGATCAGACTAAGGGATTCTACGAGTCTGTGGGCGAAAATTTTAATTAAAATGAGAAGATCACATAGCTAGTTTCCACTGATGTTACTTGTCTTGTTTTGTTCCTTTTTCCATTGTCACTGGAAATATTATCAACCCCTAGTTCTATTTCTGATTGTCTCATCATCAGTCATATCATCATCATCATCATCATCATCATCATCATCATCATCATCATCATCATCATCATCATCATCATCATCATCATCATCATCATCATCATCATCATCATCATCATCGGCGCCGTCATCGTATAATTTTTTCCTCTAATCTATATTATTTCCTAACTACCTATGATAACTTTGACTCCTTGGTATCACAGTTATGAAACAAGATCTAACAGACTCGAAGATTGAGCAAATTTAGTGAAAGAAGACAGAAATAAAGAAGATTTCATAACACATCATTTACGATGACAAAAAACATCTGGAAAAAGTATATAATTTAATTAATAATATACTTAACTATATATATATATATATATATATATATATATATATATATATATATATATATATATATATATATATATATATATATATATATATATATATATATATATATATGTCGTGCCGAATATGTAAAACTGGTCAATTAGCAAGAACTCATTTAAAATTAAGTCCTTTCTAAAATTTTCTCATATACGTTTAAAGACATGTATTTTTCATTAATGTTAATGTAAAAAATTTAAATTTTACTCCAGAAGAATCTTAGAAAATTTACCTAACCTTATTATACCAAGAACAATTTATTTTAGCCTAACCCAACTAAATATATTTTAAATTTGTTTACAATAATTTAATACTAAACAAACACAGTGAAATATATTTTTTTTCGTTAGGTTCAAAATGATTTTGGCGAAATTGTTGCGCACACAAATTTTCCCTTGTCCTATATGGCAAGATGAGCGTTGCTATTTAAGCCAAGATCGCAAGTTCTGCCTATTCGGCACGACATATATATATAATATATATATATATATATATATATTTTTGTGTATATATATATATATATATATATATGTATATATTTATAAATATATATATATATATATATATATATTCATGTGTATATATATTTATATATATATGTATATATTTATAAATATATATATATATATATATATATATTCATGTGTATATATATTTATATATATATGTATATATATATATTTATATATATATATATATATATATATATATATATATATATATATATATATATATATATATATATATATATATATTATATTATTGTACCCACAAAACGAGTGGTATTGATCAATAACAACACTACATTAGCCAAGGAGTCGAACCCATGCTGCTTTGGCCTGCCTCATGGTGAGCGAAAACTCATGATGCTCTAGTCCACGAAACCACACAATCCTTAACAATGGCGCACCCAGCCAGGCTAGATGTTGTACCCATCATCGAAGGACATACGATGGTGTGGACGCTGAGCTAATTTAATTCTTCTCCCTGTTTGTGTACTAGCTCAACAAGCAGTATATTATATTATTGTACGCACGAAACGAGTTATGGATTGTGTGGTTCCGTGAACTAGAGCGTCATGAGTTTTCTCTCACCATGAGACGGGCCAAAGCAGCATGGGTTCGACTCCTTGACTAGTGTAGTGTTGTTATTGATCAGTACCATTCGTTTTTTGGGTACAATAATATATATACATATATATATATATATATATATATATATATATATATATATATATATATATATATATATACATATATATATATATATATATATATATATATATATATATATATATATATATATATATATATATATATATATATATATATATGCAAAACAACCACTCTGAAAGAATAGAGAAATTCCAAGCGCTTTCGTGACTACTCACATTATCAAGGAACTATATAGTTCCTTGATAATGTGAGTAGTCACGAAAGCGCTTGGAATTTCTCTATTCTTTCAGAGTGGTTGTTTTGCATATTCTGAAATCACCAGTTTACTGTGATCTTATTGCATATATATATATATATATATATATATATATATATATATATATATATATATATATATATATATATATATATATGTATGTATATTTTTTTTCCAACAAGTAGGCCGTCTCCCACCGAGGCAGGGTGACCCAAAAAAGAAAGAAAATCCCTAAAAAGAAAATACTTTCATCATCATTCAACACTTTCACCACACTCGCACATTATCACTGTTTTTGCAGAGGTGCTCAGAATACAACAGTTTAGAAGCATACACATATAAAGATACACAACATATCCCTCCAAACTGCCAATATCCCAAACCCCTCCTTTAAAGTGCAGGCATTCTACTTCCCATTTCCAGGACTCAAGTCCGGCTATATGAAAATAACCGGTTTCCCTGAATCCCTTCACTAAATATTACCCTACTCACACTCCAACAGATCGTCAGGTCCCAAGTACCATTCGTCTCCATTCACTCCTGTCTAACACGCTCACGCACGCTTGCTGGAAGTCCAAGCCCCTTGCCCACAAAACCTCCTTTACCCCCTCTCTCCAACCCTTTCGAGGACGACCCCTACCTCGCCTACCTTCCCCTATAGATTTATATGCTTTCCATGTCATTCTACTTTGATCCATTCTCTCTAAATGACCAAACCACCTCAACAATCCCTCTTCTGCCCTCTGACTAATACTTTTATTAACTCCACACCTTTTCCTAATTTCCACACTCCGAATTTTCTGCATAATATTTACACCACACATTGCCCTTAAACAGGACATCTCCACTGCCTCCAACCGTCTCCTCGCTGCTGCATTTACCACCCCAGTCCCTTCTTTGCCTCCATAAATAACGTTTTTTGACTCCACATATACCTCAACGCACCACTCACCTTTTTTCCCTCATCAATTCTATGATTAACCTCATCCTTCATAAATCCATCCGCCGACACGTCAACTCCCAAGTATCTGAAAACATTCACTTCTTCCATACTCCTCCTCCCCAATTTGATATCCAATTTTTCTTTATCTAAATCATTTGATACCCTCATCACCTTACTCTTTTCTATATTCATTTCAACTTTCTACCTTTACACACATTCCCAAACTCATCCACTAACCTTTGCAATTTTTCTTTAGAATCTCCCATAAGCACAGTATCATCAGCAAAAAGTAACTGTGTCAATTCCCATTTTGAATTTGATTCCCCAAAATTTAATCCCACCCCTCTTCCGAACACCCTAGCATTTACTTCCTTTACAACCCCATCTATAAATATATTAAACAACCATGGTGACATTACACATCCCTGTCTAAGACCTACTTTTAACGGGAAGTAGTCTCCCTCTCTTCTACACACCCTAACCTGAGCCTCACTATCCTCATAAAAACTCTTTACAGCATTTAATAACTTACCACCTATTCCATATACTTGCAACATCTGCCACATTGCTCCTCTATCCACTCTATCATATGCCTTTTCTAAATCCATAAATGCAATAAAAACTTCCCTACCTTTATCTAAATACTGTTAACATATATGCTTCAATGTAAACACTTGATCTACACATCCCCTACCCACTCTGAAACCTCCTTGCTCATCCGCAGTCCTACAGTCTGTCTTACCTCTAATTCTTTCAGTTATAACCCTACCGTATACTTTTCCTGGTATACTCAGTAGACTTATTCCTCTATAATTTTTACAGTCTCTTTTGTCCCCTTTCCCTTTGTATAAAGGGACTATACATGCTCTCCGCCAATCCCTAGGTACCTTCCCCTCTTTCATACATTTATTAAACAAGAGTACCAACCACTCCAACACTATATCCCCCCCTGCTTTTAACATTTCTGTCATGATCCCATCAGTTCCAGCTGCTTTACCCCCTTTCATTCTACGTAATGCCTCACGTACCTCCCCCACACTTACATTCTGCTCTCCTTCACTCCTAAAAGAAGGTATACCTCCCTGACCAATGCATGAAATTACTGCCTCTCTTTCTTCCTTAACATTTAAAAGTTCCTCAAAATATTCTCGCCATCTACCTAATACCTCCCTCTCCCCATCTACTAACTCCCCTACTCTGTTTTTAACTAACAAATCCATATTTTCCCTAGGCTTTCTTAACTTGTTTAACTCCAAAAAATTTTCTTATTTTCATTAAAATTTCTTGACAGTGCCTCTCCCACTCTATCATCTGCTCTCCTTTTGCACTCTCTCACCACTCTCTTTACCTTTCTTTTACTCTCCATATACTCTGCTCTTCTTATAACACTTCTGCTTTGTAAAAGCCTCTCATAAGCTACATTTTTCTCTTTTATCACGCCCTTTACTTCATCATTCCACCAATCACTCCTCTTTCCTCCTGCCCCCACCCTCCTATAACCACAAACTTCTGCCCCACATTCTAATACTGCATTTTTAAAACTATTCCAACCCTCTTCAACCCCCCCACTACTCATCTTTGCACAAGCCTCACCCGAACTTCCTCCTCCCTTAGTTTATACACTTTCACCTCCCTCTTACTTGTTGTTGCCACCTTCCTCTTTTCCCATCTACCTCTTACTCTTACTGTAGCTACAACTAAATAATGATCCGATATATCAGTTGCCCCTCTATAAACATGTACATCCTGGAGCCTACCCATCAACATTTTATCCACCAATACATAATCTAATAAACTACTTTCATTACGTGCTACATCATACCTTGTATATTTATTTATCCTCTTTTTCATAAAATATGTATTACTTATTACCAAATCTCTTTCTACACATAGCTCAATTAAAGGCTCCCCATTTACATTTACCCCTGGCACCCCAAATTTACCTACTACTCCCTCCATAACATTTTTACCCACTTTAGCATGGAAATCCCCAACCACCATTACTCTCACACTTGATTCAAAACTCCCCACGCATTCACTCAACATTTCCCAAAATCTCTCTCTCTCATCTACACTTCTCTCTTCTCCAGGTGCATACACGCTTATTATAACCCACTTTTCACATCCAATCTTTATTTTACTCCACATAATCCTTGAATTAATACATTCATAGTCCCTCTTTTCCTGCCATAGCTTATCCTTCAACATTATTGCTACTCTTTCTTTAGCTCTAACTCTATTTGAAACCCCTGACTAATCCCATTTATTCCTCTCCATTGAAACTCTCCCACCCCCTTCAGCTTTGTTTCACTTAAAGCCAGGACATCCAGCTTCTTCTCATTCATAACATCCACAGTCATCTCTTTCTTATCATTTGCACAACATCCACGCACATTCAAACTTCCCACTTTGACAATTTTCTTCTTCTTATTCTTTTTAGTAATCTTTACAGGAAAAGGGGTTACTAGCCCATTGTTCCCGGCATTTTAGTTGACTTTTACAACACGCATGGCTTACGGAGGAAAGATTCTTATTCCACTTCCCCATGGATATAAAAGGAAAAGTAATAAGACCAAGAACTATTAAGATAAAATCAAAGAAAACTCAGATGAGTGTGTATAAATAAATATGTACATGTATGTGTAGTGTGACCTAAGTGTAAGTAGAAGTAGCAAGACATACCTGTAATCTTGCATATTTATGAGACAGACAAAAGACATCAGACATTAGACCGGTACAAAAAAATTAAGTTATGAAATTGTTCTCTCCACAAGTTTTATTTTGTTACACTGTTCTTAAGTAACAGACCATTTTTCAGGAAATTTCGTTCAATTTTAGGGGTTGCGCAAAAAGGCATCTCTCGCCGACAGAAGAGAAACTGAAGAAATTTAATTTTTGTTCCTCTTTCGCATAGCATAGCTCCAATTTTCTCTGAAAGTAGAATAACTCAATCAATAACCAGTTTTTAGCGCTTTGTTGAGCGCGAAACGAGCGAGCGATTATATGTGCATTGAAGAGGAGGTACCACTCGATTTAAATAAAGCAACGTGTTTGTCATTAATTCTTGGATGAGAAATCGTCGGTTTTGTTCGACCATTCGCCAACCACAGGACTATGTATTCAACTGAAAATCGGTGATTTTCCCAGATGATTTCCCCCACTAAAATTTGAAAAAATGTTAATGTAAATTCTTAATCGTATTCTCCCATCTTTTCTCTTTCGAATTCAGTAAAGAAAACATAGTATTGCAACAGAAAATCTCACGCAATTCGCTTCTCAAGATGAACAAACATCGAAATTGGGCCAAACATCCCCTCAAACACCGTGGTTTTCTGGGGGGCTCTCATGGAATTTCATCAAAACAAATGGTTAATAACATAATATATTTCATGAGGCTATCAAATGCAAGAGAAAATAGGTCTCTATCTTATATAGGGAAGAATTTATTAGCCTCTCAAAAGCATTTAGTCGTGTTGGGTCTGGCCGGGTCCTGTCGTGTCGGGTCACTCATTTGTCCCACCAACTGCCAGTAAGTTCTGGCTCCGCTCGCTGTGCCCGCTCGTTTTTAATAATGCTTCCTCGTGACTACTTGAACGACGAAATAAGGTGGGACATCAGTCTGTCCCTCTAAAATTCAGCAGTCACCCTCCTTCATTAGTCTCTCCTTGGTCGGAGCAGGGAAGCGGCGACGGTGATCTGCCACAAGGCGAAGGTATTGTTTCTGATCCTCGTCCTTGGTCAACGGCGAGTTAAAGGTGTGAACGAGGGAAACAGCTCTTTCTGGTGAGCTCACAGACTTCATTTCCAGGAACGTCGTGTTAGTCTCCCATGCTTCGGGGACTTCACTCCTTCCCCTTCCTCTGCTCAGCAATGACGCTAAACATCTTAAGACAGCGTCCTCTTAGTCACAAACTCCTCCAGTCCGACTCCTATCTCTGGGATACCTTACAGGCGACGGGAGCACCCTGGTTTCTTTATCCACTCGAGGTTTGTCAACATCTTACGCTTTGTCGCAATGTCCACTTTCTCGTCGTAGAACGCCAGTCCAACAAGGTGATCCGCCAGATACCAGAGATGGCGTGCAAAGGTGATGGCAGCAGCATTCGCGATCTCTCTGTCCGGATACGCTCGAAGGATTTGGAGGAAGTTCAAGTCATTGCGAGAGGCTTGCACGCCACGTGGAGCCTCGTTCCAGAACCGGATGTAGATCAACACGACGAAAAGTGAGAGAAGGTTCTGCTTCAGGTGAATGAATTGTGACATGCGAAGTACGTCACCTCGCATCAGAATCCGGGCAGTTAAGAAGTCGAGAGGACACCCTACTAACCACTATTCCGATGCACTTCGTGTACTCGGTGCTGAGGGTGTCATCTGCAATAGAGAGAAACCAAAGATGAACTTTTGCGCAATCTTTAAATATGCATGAAATGGTCCAAATTTTGGCACAGGCTCATATAGTGGGATAAAAATGATATTGTGGAGCGCATTTCCTTTGAAGTTATAAAATTAACACGAATTTTTGGACCGGTTTAATATATATATGTCGTGCCGAATAGGCAGAATTTGCGATCTTGGCTTAAATAGCAATGTTCATCTTGCCATATAGGACAAGTGAAAATTTGTGTATGCAATAATTTCGCCAAAATCATTCTGAACCTACCGAAAAAAATACATTTCATTGTGTTTGTTTAGTATCAAATTACTGTAAACAAATCTAAAATATATTTAGTTGGGTTAGGCTAAAATAAATTGTTCTTGTTATAATAAGGTTAGGTAAGTTTTCTAAGATTCTTTTGGTGCAAAATTAAAAAAAATTACATTAACATTAATGAAAAAAACATATCTTTACACGTATAAGAGAAAATTTTAGAAAGGACTTAATTTTAAATGAGTTCTTGCTAATTGACCAGTTTTACATATTCGGCACGATATATATATATATATATATATATATATATATATATATATATATATATATATATATATATATATATATATATATATATATATATATATATATATATATATATATACATACATATATATATATATATATATATATATATATATATATATATATATATATATATATACACACATGTATATATATTAAGCCAGTCCAGTGTGGTGTGGATGGTAAAGCCCTGCATACCTTGTTCCAAGGTTCGTAAGTTTGAGTCTCCTTCTGCTAGAGATCAGTGTTTGTGAATATTTCGCCTGTTCTTGCGAATTCCTAGCATTGTTAAAATCTCTAGTTGGTTGATGCACGCAGGGGATGAGATGAAAAGTTGTAAGCCTCCTGCCTGAAAGCTGGCTGCCTTGGATCAAAACGCCTAGCGTGAGCTGGGCGTCAAGGTATTGTCCAGTGTGGTGCGGATGGTAAAGCACAGTGTACCTTGTTCCAAGGTTTATAAGTTCGAGTCTCCTTCTGCTAGAGATCAGTGTTTGTGAATATTTCGCCTGTTCCTGCGAATTCCTAGTGTATGTGTATAATATATATATATATATATATATATATATATATATATATATATATATATATATATATATATATATATATATATATATATATATATATATATATATATATATATATATATATATATATATATATATATATATATATATATATATATGTATATATGCAATAAGATCACAGTAAACAGGTGATTTCAGAATATGCAAAACAACCACTCTGAAAGAATAGAGAAATTCCAAGCGCTTTCGTGACTACTCACATTATCAAGGAACTATGAAAGTGAAGCATCCAAGGAAGCTATATAAGGGGTCGGCCAGCACCTCACTATCAGATCCCACAACGGTTAAACACGTGACGCGCGGCGAGCCAACTTGGACAGGTCCTTTGCAAAACTCACCCCCAAGCTGTTTATTTGTCCAGTGTATTATTAAATTCTACCCAAATTCTATTAATTATAAATGGATCTAATTTATATAAACCAAAGGAAATATTCATATTATTGTCAAAACTGCTTTTTATGAAACAAGATTCAATTATATTCCTGTCGACCATGGACTTGTTTGATACTACTTTCTGATACTCTTTTAATCAGGCCATTCCATCAGAATGGAAACACAGTATGTTGGATCATTGCTATAATAAACTCAGAAGAATTTGTAATGAACTCAAGAGCAAACTACAAAGAAAATTAGACATTTTAATTGAAAATAGTGATTGGACAAAGCATGCTAATAACAATTTTGTAATTAACTTATCAGATGAAATTTTAGACAAACATACAACTGCTGCTCTAGGATTTGGCTTAAGTTTTGCAACTTCAAAAAAACTTAATAATGTTGAAATTGCAAAAGCCTTTTGTAACTTTGAAAAATTTTCTGATTTATCCTCTGATGAAATTAATATTAGTAAAGGAATGGTATATAGCTCTATGTTAAAACCAAACATTCCCAATTGCCCTCAAAGATTCTTTAAGTCTTATGATACACTTAATAACAATAAAAATTTGCGCCTTACTAAAGCAGACAAAATAAATGCAATAGTAATTATGAAAGAAAATGATTACCAAGAAAAAATGAATAATCTCTTAGATGATACTGAAACCTATTCTAAACTTAGGAAAAATCCCCTAGAAACCGTTAACAGCAATTTCAATAAAACAATAAAACTTCTACTGAAAGGCAAAGATGAATTAGTCAAACAATTTACTTCCACTAATCCATCTTTGCCTTACATGTATGGACTAATAAAAACACACAAACCAGGGAATCCAGTCAGACCAATTGTTAGCTCCATAGGGTCAGTTTCATATAAATTATCCAAATGGCTTGTTGATATTTTGAGCCCTATTGTTGGCAAAATTTCTAACTTTAATGTTAAAAACAACATAGACTTGGTTGATAAATTAAGCTCCTTGACTGACTTAAATGATTTTAACATGGTTAGTTTTGATGTTACTTCCTTGTTTACGAAAGTTCCTGTTGATGATTTATTAAGTTTCTTATCTGAAGAACTCGTTAACTATGATTTACCATTGCCAGTTCCTACTATCATTAAACTTATTAAACTTTGCATTGTTGATGCAAAATTTGTATTTAATGATAAATTTTACACTCAGAAGTTTGGTATGGCAATGGGAAATCCTCTTTCACCTGTTCTTAGTAACCTATACATGGAATTTTTTGAAACAAGGTTACTTAACACAATCCTCCCTAATAGAGCTAAATGGTTCAGATATGTTGATGATATTTTGTGTCTTATGCCCAAAAATGTAGATATACACCATTTCCTTGGAAAATTAAATAGCTTAGCCCATTCAATAAACTTTACTGTTGAGTTTGAAGAAAATAACTCATTGCCTTTTCTAGATGTTTTAATTATTAAGGGTAATAATGAATTCAAATTTAAAATTTACAGAAAACCTACTAATAACTGTTCCTATGTCCACTATTATTCCTCGCATCAAGATAGAGTCAAACTGTCTGTTTTCTCATCAATGTTTCTGAGAGCCTTACGAATTTGTAGTCCTGAGTTCATAGATGAGGAAATATCCAAAATTTATGAAATAGGTAATGATTTAAAATACCCAAGAAATGTAATTGATAAATCTTTTAAAGTTGCTAGAAATACTTTTTACAATCCAAAAAGGGACAACCAGCCTTATTCAACTAAAAATATGTTGGTTCTCCCTTACCATGAAAACTTGGTTGATTTGCCTTCTCTTCTTAAGACTTTTAATATTAAAGTTGTATTCAAAAATCTTGATACAGTAAAAAAACTTTTGATAAAGAATTCCCCCCAAAATGCTGATGGATGTGTCTATAAGATTCCTTGTAAAATTTGCGATAAAGTTTATTACGGTCAAACTGGTAAAAATCTCGAACTAAGATTAAAACAACATAAATATAGCATTAGAACTGGACAAGATTCCAATGCTCTATTTATTCATGTAAGAGATTTTAACCATCCAATTGATTTTCAAAAAGTTGAGAAAGTAGTATCAAACAAGTCCATGGTCGACAGGAATATAATTGAATCTTGTTTCATAAAAAGCAGTTTTGACAATAATATGAATATTTCCTTTGGTTTATATAAATTAGATCCATTTATAATTAATAGAATTTGGGTAGAATTTAATAATACACTGGACAAATAAATAGCTTGGCGGTGAGTTTTGCAAAGGACCTGTCCAAGTTGGCTCGCCGCGCGTCACGTGTTTAACCGTTGTGGGATCTGATAGTGAGGTGCTGGCCGACCCCTTATATAGCTTCCTTGGATGCTTCACTTTCATAGTTCCTTGATAATGTGAGTAGTCACGAAAGCGCTTGGAATTTCTCTATTCTTTCAGAGTGGTTGTTTTGCATATATATATATATATATATATATATATATATATATATATATATATATATATATATATATGTATTATATATAATATATATATATATATATGTATTATATATAATATATATATATATGTATTATATATAATATATATATATATATATATATATATATATATATATAATATATATATATATGTATATATATATATATATACTAGGAATTCGCAAAAACAGGCGAAATATTCACAAACACTGATCTCTAGCAGAAGGAGACTCGAACCTATAATCCTTGGAACAAGGTACACTGTGCTTTGCCATCCGCACCACACTAGACCAATTTAATATATATATATATATATATATATATATATATATATATATATATATATATATATATATATATATATATATATATATATATATATATATATATATATATATATATATATATAATGATGTACATAGCCTCTCAAGATAGATCTCTGTACAACGGAAACAAGTTTTTTTGTTTTTATTTTCTGGTGACTCAGCTTTTGCATCTTCAGTAAGTTCTATAAATCTTCAAATTTTTAATGTGAGAGAGGGAGAGCGCAAAGTAATGGAGAGCAAAGTGATACCACTAAAAGAAGACTTTAACGGGAAAATTACTCGGTAATAAGAGATGAACCCACCTGTCTTCACCCTTTCTCTCCCAACTCTGCTTCCACCAAGTTATTAATTCACTATCGTGAAAACAGTGAAAAAATTATTGTTTCATCTAGTCGGAGTTTTCAAAGTTATCAGCTGCAACCAAAATATACTAATAGCTCTCTTCATTCCTTCCTCTCATACCTTTTCTCTCTCGTCCGCACTTTTTTTTTCCTCGTTCTCAATATCTTCCCTCCCCACTCCAGTGCATTCTTTGCTTTCACTTGCTCCATCCTTCACCACTGCTTTCTTGTTCTCATACCCAGTTCCATTTCCTCTTCTTACTCTTCTTAGTTCCTACTCCCCTTGTTTCCTCATTCCTGTATTGTCCTCCCGTTTCGTTTCCATTTTCCCCTCCTTGTCTCGATTCCGCATTCTCCTCCCCTCCTACCTCGTTTCACATTCCTCTCCCCTACATCGTTTCACATTCCTCTCCCCTACATCGTTTCACATTCCTCTCCCTTACATCGTTTTACATTCCTCTCCCCTACATCGTTTCACATTCCTCTCCCCTACATCGTTTCACATTCCCCTCCCCTCCTACCTCGCTCCATATTCCCCTTCCCTGCTACCCCGTTCCACGTTCCCCTGCCCCCCTTCCTCGTTCCACATTCCCCTCCCTTCCTCGTTCCTACTTCCCCATTTCCTAACTCACAACACAAAGTTATAGATCGCACCCATTTGTTCCTTTGCTCGGCTAGTGTTCTTAAGTTTACCCTAGGGGCGACCTCCACCTCGGGGAGGGAATGATCTCAAGCTTGGAAAGAGGAAACATTTTATACCTGGTTTCTTTTGCCTACAAATTATATTTTGTACATATATAACAGTATTAATCATATTTCGACTTTTTTTCTAGTTTGCCTACAAATTATTTTCTTTTCCCTCAACTGTTTCAAATATTTCTACAAGACGGTATGAAATTTATTTTTTGGTATTTAAACTGTAAATAACTTTATTTTAGTGTCCATACTACGCTTGCCAAGGGTATGTGCACCAAGAGGTGTATACCTTTGTGTATACATGATGAGAGTTTAATCCCTATTTTAGGGAATATTTTATCGTTGGTGAACTGGTACATGAAGCCTTAATGGTCCTTTGTGAGGTCGATGGACTGTAATCCCAATTAACCAAAGTAACATAAATGCTTGTCATTTTTAATAAATTCTGAAGATGATCTCGTGAAGGGTTTGCACTGAGAGCAGCAGTGTATATACTCTTGGAGGGGTGTGTGTATGCATCTCTGTCTCTGTCTTGTCTGTTTGTCTCTCTGTGTCTCTGTCTCTGTGTGTATGTCTCTGTGTCTCTGTCTCTCTGTGTGTATGTCTCTGTGTCTGTCTGTCTGTCTGTCTGTCTGTCTCTCTCTCTCTCTCTCTCTCTCTCTCTCTCTCTCTCTCTCTCTCTCTCTCTCTCTCTCTCTCTCTCTGTGTGTGTCTCTCTCTCTCTCTCTCTCTCTCTCTCTCTCTCTCTCTCTCTCTCTCTCTCTCTCTCTCTCTCTCTCTCTCTCTCTCTCTCTCTCTCTCTCATTCTCCCCTTGCATTAATTAATCCAAGTAATGGAACCACGCTTTTCTGGATTCTCGACCGCCAACCATTTAACTGTGGTAAAAGTTACCTGAGTAATGAATGCCTTATGGTACCTTTCTGACTTTAATAAGTGCTTTACCGGAGGGAGAGAGGGGGGGGGAGAGAAAAGGAAAGAGAGAGAAAGAGCAAACGAGAGAGAGAAAAAAAAGGAGAGAGAGAAAGTATGTGCTTGGGCCATTGTTATGATATGTGCAGACGACTGTACTCTGACATGTACTTATCCAAGAGAGGAAATACCAGCTGCTCTGAGTTACATCGATCACCAGCTTACAACTATATCAGCCTGGGGACAGCAATGGCAGGTCACATTTACTCCTGAGAAAACACAAATGATGATGGTCTCTAGGACCATGATGGTAATGCTGGAGGAGTGTTAAGAATGAATGGGAAAGTGCTGGTACCAGAGGATGAAGTAAATATCCTTGGGGTAAAATTTGACTCCAAACTGACCATGAAGAATCACCTTGTCAGAATAGAAAACAGAGCAAGACGACTCCGTCTCTCGCCTGGACCCAGGCTGGACAGATGTAATTTCAGCAGAACCTTAAACACCTAATGAATGTGGGTGGCCTTACTATTATGTACAAGGCCAATATTGTTAAAGTACCATACTTAGCTCCACTCCGCGGACAGCGAGAAGTGAGTTTCTACACAACAAGACGGGAAGCAAGCAGCAACTACACTCTGGCTGTATTCTTCTCAAGAACATAACTTCATGTGAGATCATGTATTTTTATAATAACTCGAGTTTGGAACATGTTTGTACAGCATAATGACATGAACGAAATATAGTCAGTTGACCAAATGAAATCACTGGCCCACAGATGGTTCTAACTTCATCCTGTTCCCTGTTTGTATATCTCTTATCAGTAAAAAAGGCTTTAAAATGAACTGATGTAGGTAACAACTCTTAGCTTGTAAATAAAGTTAGGAACCTTTAACTGAACCTTGTAAAATCCCGTGTAAAAAAAAATTGATAGAGTCGTGAGTAGACCTCTTCCTGTTTTCTCGTTTTTTTTGTGTTGCTACGACAGTGCCAAGGAAGCTGAAAATATTAATCTCTGCTTCCACGTGCACTGCTCTTTTTTAAATGTTTTTGTGGTATCATGATAAGCAAATTTTCGTGATATAGCGATCCTAGTGAGGGAACCGTAAATAACTCTGCAGCGATCCCAGAAAATCGTCTGATGAATGTTGCAAGCAAGGTAGCCAGGAAACGTAAAGCACCCAGGTGCATCTACACTGCAGAGTGGACCAGTCTGATTTCCATTTTTTTTATTTCCTATACTTATTGTTACTTTCATCACCTTGCTCTTGTTTTATGTTCACTTTTAATTTCCACCTTTTACTTAGCTTCCGAAAAGAACTGTCATCAGCAAAGAGCAGCTGTGATAACTCACTGTGAGTCGGACTCATTATCTTTCATTATAGTGACAATATTTAATAATCAAATAATAATCTACTTTTCATTATTGCTTGAGATTATAGAATGCATGAATGTACACTTACTGTCTTGGATTATATGCCCTACTTCCCATCACTGATCTTTATACTTCAT
The DNA here is from genome assembly GCF_038502225.1 of Cherax quadricarinatus. Classification (NCBI taxonomy): domain Eukaryota; kingdom Metazoa; phylum Arthropoda; class Malacostraca; order Decapoda; family Parastacidae; genus Cherax; species Cherax quadricarinatus. Next base: position 17,125,316 of record NC_091348.1, read on the forward strand.
ATTTGCAACATGACTCACCACTCGCCTCGACAGGCCTTGATTCGATTTTTCATTTCAGCAAGCAATTCCTTGAATAGTGGAAAAATTGTCCTTAAAATTATTATGTTCAAGGCCAATTTTATCAAGGATCACCCCTCTTGGCTCAAATTCGTTTAGAGCTAGAAGATAATTGTTATACTTCAAGACGGTCAGGCATTAGCTTAATCTTAAAAGTATACTTCTCAGTTAACTATTATAAAGATGAGGCTTTGACAAGCTGAGGATGAATATCTCTTCTTATTTAATAAATGCAGGAAATCTTAGTATAAACTTATTAGAACTGTGCGCGTGTGTGCGTAATCTGAAAACTGTTTCAAAACTACATAAAACCCCTGATAGATAATGTTGGGTTAGGTTTTTAATGACCTGAAGTAGGTAACCGCTCTTAGCTTGTAAAACAAGGTAGTATATTTAACCTTACCATTGCAACACCATTATGTAAATGAGAGAGAAATTGAAAGAGAAAGAAAGAGAAAACCAGGGGAAAACAGGAAGCATGCTTCCGCTCTCTACGCCCCTCCTTCCCCCATTCTCTTCTTCATTTTGCGATCTCCTCCAAAGCCCTGGATTACAGCGAAGGAGGAACAGAGCATTGAACGTGGATTACCAACTTTGCTAATTAAACCACCGGGGTGGGCAGCACGTATCGCTTCTTCATTGTAATTCCTAATTCCCAGGCCAAATTTTAGTTAATGAAACTCCTCTTTCTTCTTCCTTCTTGCTTAATGGCAGCAAAAGGTGTTAATAAAAAGAGGTTTGTTTGAGATAATGTGGCTGCTATTGTTTGTAGTAATGGTGTAGGTGCTATTGTGTGCTGAGAGTGTGGGTGCTGTTTGTGTTCATAGTGTGGTTATTGTTTGTGGTCTGATAGTGTGGTTATTGTTTGTGGTCTGATAGTGTGGTTATTGTTTGTGGTCTGATAGTGTGGTTATTGTTTGTGGCCTGATAGTGTGGTTATTGTTTGTGGCCTGATAGTGTTGTTGTGTGTGCCCTGATAGTGTGGTTATTGTATGTGGCCTGATAGTATGGCTATTGTTTGTGGACTGATAGTATGGCTATTGTCTGTTGCCTGATAGTGTGGCTATTGTTTGTGGCCTGATAGCGTGGTTATTGTATGTGGCCTGATAATGTGGTTATTGTTTGTGGCTGAGGGTGTGATTGCATTGATGTTGATGGTTTTGCTTGTATTATTGACTGATACTTTTGTTTGCTGATGGTGTGAGTGATACTAGTTCCATTATTTATGGTGAGGGTGTTGTTTTCCTTACTTATGATCTGATTGATTACGTTTTTTTGTTTGCTGATGATATGTGTGTCCTTTTGCATAATTTTCTGATAGTGTGCGTGTTATTTCATTGTTTGCTGAAGGTGTGTGTAATAACGTCTTTTGTTTGTTGATGATGTACTTATTTTCTTTTTCTGGTGTGGTTCCTTTGTTTTCCTTATTATTGGCGAATTTGCTTATGTTTTCCTTGTTTGCTAATGGCGTTGTTGCTGTTTTCCTTGTTTGCTAATGGCGTGGTTGCTGTTGTTTTCCTTGTTTGCTAATGACGTGGTTGCTATTGTTTTCCTTGTTTGCTGATGGCGTGGTTGCTGTTGTTTTCCTTGTTTGTTAATGTTTGCTGTTGTTTTCCTTGTTTGCTAATTGCTATTGTTTTCCTTGTTTGCTAATGGCGTGGTTGCTATTGTTTTCCTTGTTTGCTGATGGCGTGGTTGCTGTTGTTTTCCTTGTTTGCTAATGGCGTGGTTGCTATTGTTATCCTTGTTTGCTGATGACGTGGTTGCTGTTGTTTTCCTTGTTTGCTAATGGCGTGGTTGCTATTGTTATCCTTATTTGCTAATGATATGCTGGCTGTTCCTTTTGTTTTTGGTGGGTAGTATTTTTCTGTGTGGTGGGAAATCTTCCTCTTTATGTCACTCTCGTCAAGACTTGTAGAATAATAATAATAATAATAATAATAATAATAATAATAATAATAATAATAATAATAATAATAACTGGATTTGACAAGCAAAAGAAAAAAAGAAGATTCTTTACATTGCTGTTTCGTAGAGGGGAAATTTCCCCAAGGAAAAAAAAGAAAGTAAGTTTCTTACTATTTGGAAAAAGTGGATTGAATAAAATTCCAAGAAACAAACAAAAGATGTTTTGCTTAATAAACCATCACCATCTTCATTTCTCTCTCTCTCTCTCTCTCTCTCTCTCTCTCTCTCTCTCTCTCTCTCTCTCTTTCTCTTTCTCTTTCTCTCTCTCTCTCTCTCTCTCTCTCTCTCTCTCTCGTTCTTTCTTACCAACATCATATGAATTCATACATGCATTTTTCATGCTTTCTTTCCATGGGATGAGCAAAAGCTGCAAAGGTAAATTGAATTTCCATAAATCCTCCCCGCTGCGATCTTTTTCACTTTGATCCCAGAGTTCAACAAATCCTGGTGTCGAAAGGGGGTTCGTTGGGGAGGGCCGAACTGGGGAGGGCCGGACTGGGGAGGGGATGTGAGGTCTGGGTGATAGTGGGGGGGAGGGGGAGGGTGGGGAAGATGGCTGAGATGGGGCTAGTGAGGAGGGTGGTAGTAGGACTTGGGCTTAGATGATGGAGGGAGGTGAGGTGGGGGAAGTAGGGGGTTGATATCGGGGCAGGTCTGGAAGTTGGAGGCGAAATATCAAAGACCATGATACATCATGTGTTTGGCACACGACGTGGGGATTGAGTTTTGAAAGAGATTTTGAAGGGTTTTAACGGTTTAAATGTTACGAGAAATTGTGAGGTGATTACCAGAGGTGATTAAAAGGAGTTAGGATGTCGAAGATTGGAAGATGGATGCATATAATGAAAAGAGAAACCTCATCTGAATAGTTTCCAAATATTGCTTTTTGAATCTTTATCATTTATGGTCATATGTAGTTATACTGGGCCAGGAGCTGAGATTCGACCACACAACTTCACACACACACACACACACACACACACACACACACACACACACAAGAGATTGGTGCAAAAACTGGAGGACCAAGCAGGGATAACAGGGAAGGCACTACAATGGATCAGGGAATACTTGTCAGGAAGACAGCAGCGAGTCATGGTACGTGGCGAGGTGTCAGAGTGGGCACCTGTGACCAGCGGGGTCCCGCAGGGGTCAGTCCTAGAACCAGTGCTGTTTCTGGTATTTGTGAACGACATGACGGAAGGAATAGACTCTGAGGTGTCCCTGTTTGCAGATGACGTGAAGTTGATGAGAAGAATTCACTCGATCGAAGACCAGGCAGAACTACAAAGGGATCTGGACAGGCTGCAGACCTGGTCCAGCAATTGGCTCCTGGAGTTCAATCCCACCAAGTGCAAAGTCATGAAGATTGGGGAAGGGCAAAGAAGACCGCAGACGGAGTACAGTCTAGGGGGCCAGAGACTACAAACCTCACTCAAGGAAAAAGATCTTGGGGTGAGTATAACACCAGGCACATCTCCTGAAGCGCACATCAACCAAATAACTGCTGCAGCATATGGGCGCCTAGCAAACCTCAGAACAGCATTCCGACATCTTAATAAGGAATCATTCAGGACCCTGTACACCGTGTACGTTAGGCCCATATTGGAGTATGCGGCACCAGTTTGGAACCCACACCTAGCCAAGCACGTAAAGAAACTAGAGAAAGTGCAAAGGTTTGCAACAAGACTAGTCCCAGAGCTAAGAGGTATGTCCTACAAGGAGAGGTTAAGGGAAATCAACCTGACGACACTGGAGGACAGGAGAGATAGGGGGGACATGATAACGACATACAAAATACTGAGAGGAATTGACTAGGTGGACAAAGACAGGATGTTCCAGAGATTGGACACAGTAACAAGGGGACACAGTTGGAAGCTGAAGACACAGATGAATCACAGGGATGTTAGGAAGTATTTCTTCAGCCACAGAGTAGTCAGTAAGTGGAATAGTTTGGGAAGCGATGTAGTGGAGGCAGGATCCATACATAGCTTTAAGCAGAGGTATGATAAAGCTCACGGCTCAGGGAGAGTGACCTAGTAGCGATCAGTGAAGAGGCGGGGCCAGGAGCTCGGTCTCGACCCCCGCAACCTCAACTAGGTGAGTACAACTAGGTGAGTACACGCACACGCACACACAAACACACACACTCAAGAATTCTTCCCTCATCAGTTCTCTTTCCTTATGGTCTTCCGAGAAAGATACACACGCAAATTCTATTTAAAAAATAAGACCGCTTCTGAAAAGAATATATTTACTTGAATCCCAGTTCCGGGCCTTTGTTTTTTACCTGCCAGCTTCTCACCCTTTACAATAGTCACGTCCGGACCCTCACCAACCAGGTGTTGTCGCTCTCTTTTAAAGTTCAGAGAGAGAGAGAGAGAGAGAGAGAGAGAGAGATAGAGAGAAGAGATAGGTATGATATTTCTCACGACGTTGTAATTGTTCACTGACAGATAAATACATTTATACTAGTTACTAGGAAATGGGGGAACAATTCTTTATAAGCAGATTATATTTACTGTAAATTTATTTTGATAGCCAGTGTACTCTGTTCTAGGCAAGTGGGGGAGATCTTTATGTGTTTACTAATGAAGGACTCTTGGTCCAAGGAACAGAAACTAAACTCCAAACCTTGATTTCAAACTAGATTACCCAGGAGCCTTATGAATCTCACGGGTGTAGCTCTTCTTTATAATAATAATTATAATAATAATGATAATTCTGAAAGCCTTTCACTTTGTGACAGCACACAGATGTTCTTCGTAGAATACTTTCTAAGGTTAAGCAATACAGAATGCATTATTTACAAAATAAAGAATTGCAAATGAATGAAGTGTGATTTTTTAAAACACTGATTTTTTTTAATAAACAATGATATTTTTGCATGTAATTTTCAGTCGCATGAGCCAAGATTAAAAGGGTTAATGTCTATATTGAACATATAATTGTTACTAACGTGAACAGGCAACTGAACAGGAACAATACTGTCACCATTCCAGGCTTACTGACCTCATTTCAGGCCACACTATTCCCATTCCAGGCCACATTGTCCCCATTCCAGGCCACACTGACTCCATTTCAGGACACACTATTACCATTCTATTCCATACTGTTCCCATTCCAGGCCACACTTTCCTTTCCTGGCTACAATGTTCCCATTCCAACTCATACACCATTCCAGCAATGAGTGTCTTCATGCTAAGCTCTCGCTCATAATATAGGAAGTGTTGTATACTTCTTCTGCCTTCACTTTTGGCATCTCTGTCTTCGGACTCTCTCTTGACAGCAAGCTAGCGATTAGCGAACGGAGGATCGATCCTCCACCATTCCTTCCACTGAAAAACCTTGCAGTGTGTTGATTTCGTCTGGAATCTAACTCGCCATTTGTTGGCCCCAAAATATATCCCTTTGAAGCGTAGTTTTTAATATGCCTTTGCTGTGAGTGTTGAATGTTGTCACTGACCTACTTGTTGCCTGCGCTGCTATCAGTGACCTATATGTTGCCTGCGCTGCTGTAAGTAACCTGTCTGTTACTTTTACTGCTGTCAGTGATCTCTCTGTCGCCTGTGCCGCTGCCAGTCACCTCTCAGTGGTATGTGCCGCTGTCAGTGACCTTTTCCCAGTCTAGATTTTAAATAATCGAAAATTTCTGTTTTTTTTTGTGTGTGTTTTTTTTTCAATACTGTTTTCCACCTGTATGTGTTCTCATATTGTGATGTATTGTTTTTCTTCCCCTCCCCCCATTTTTCTTCTTCCTTTGTCTTTTTCATCATATATTTCTTCCCTACTGTTTTGTTTTCATCCAGTTCTTCCCATTTTCTTTCATACCTCGTCATTCATTTTTTTTCCTTCTTTCTAGTTCGCCTATTTTTGTTTCATTTTCACTAGCTTACTTTTTCCACTCATTATTTTTTCCTTTTCTGTTTATCTTATCCTTCTCTTTTTACTTTACGTTTTTCTCCGTTTTTCCAGGTTATTGATTTTCTTCTTGCTCTACTTGCTTATTGAACTTTCCATTATATTCCTCTTCTCTTCACTTGCTGAACAGGTTTAGTTCCTCATCTGATGTGAAGGCTTACTCAGCCCTTTAACAACTTCAGACAGTATTACCAAGGCTGGCTCCTCCTCAGGAAAATTAATGAATAGAAAAAGAAATAATAATTCACAAAAGATAAACACTTTATTATTTATTAAAGCAAACATAAAACAGTGAAACATGAAAGGTATATCCTATTTGAAAGAAAAATGAAAAATGAAATGAAAAATGACATTTGAACTCAATGCTAATATATATATATATATATATATATATATATATATATATATATATATATATATATATATATATATATATATATATATATATAGTGATAATGGGGTGTCTGGTGGAGGTTGACACCGTCTTGTAGAAATCGTAACCGTTGCTGATGATGTGGGGGGGGGGAGGCGTCGCAGGTGTTGGTGACAACCCAACGGCTCGTTCTTCACAGAGTATAGCCGTGAATAATCAGTCCAGATGACAGGAAAGCAGGTTCGTTACCACTGCTATGATGAGGGGTTATGTCCTGCGTCGGCGTACATAACAGGTAGGTAGATTCAACATGGGACGTCTCAGGACGTTAGTCCGTCTCCTTCAATTCTTCTCGCTGGTTGGCAGGTGACCCAATCTGTCATTCCAAGCTGGAAAGAGAGACAGGTTACCCACTGCTTAAGAAATCACTCTCCATGGTAAGTACAATACCTAAAAGACGTGGTGATTATTAAAACCTTTAAGAGATATCAAGGCTGAAAGGACTAAGTTTATTATTGTCAAAAGTGAAGCTTTCATCCAATAAGTCCACTAAAATATGAGCAGGCGTGTACTTACAGTAGTGCTGGGAGCTGTGAGTCGATTGATTACTGTTTGACCGGAGCCCCACACGTCACCTTTCGGGGGGGGGGAAGGAAGGGGGGGGATAGCGGGAGCTAGACTTCCCCTACCTTAACAAGTAGCCGGCAGTCAAACTATTGTTACCATATACTTACTCCCTACTCCTATCTGTTGAACTTTTCCCTCACATCTGACATTTCTCACATTTCGGTCTGTGCTGTATTACCCTCCCCCCCCCCCCTCTCTCTCTCTCTCTCTCTCTCTCCAGTATTTTTCTTCCTTAGCGTCTAAAACATTGATCACGTTTTGTTCTATGGTGCATTTATCACGTTTCACTCACACACTGATGATTCGCTCTGCCTCCTTTATCATGTCTCTCTCTATGCTACATTTGTGTGTGTGTGCGTGTGTGCGTGCGTGCGTGCGTGCGTGCGTGCGTGCGTGCGTACGCGCGTGTGCTTGCGCGCGTGCGCAACATGCGTAACATTTTGTTTTCTGCCACATTCAACATTTATCGTGGTTCATCTCTTTCATTTACTTGAGAAGAATTGAGAAACTCACAGTTGGAATCGGAAAATCTTTCAGCTGCACAAAGAGAAACGTTTTCATATTATATACAAGAAATGTAGTCAGCTTGTGAGAAGACTGGAGGGAGAGTAGGAAGAATAATAACAAAAACACTAGATAATGTTGGAAAATGTACAATGAGGAAGAGGAAGTAAAAGACGAAGAGGAAGAGGAAAAACGAAGTAAAAGACAAAGAGGAAGAGAAAAATTAAGTAAAAGACGAAGAGAAAGACGAAGAGGAGGAGATGCAAAAGATGGAGGAAAAAGAAGGGGAAGAGTAGGAGTACAAGTAAGAGAAAGAAGAAAAGGATGAAGTTGAATGGAGAAGAACGACGATAGTGAAGCACCAGAGGAGGAAACGAAGAAGAAAAATATAAAGAATGCAAAAAAGAATCTCTCAGCTAGTCTTAAAAGAACATTTCAACATCTCTGCTCTGACTGCTTTTTTCAAGACTTCCCCAAAAGCCCGGAAGCGCCACCAACACACGTCCTTTTCGTGGCAATCCGGATATTTATATATTTTTGACATCTTTCTACAGTTTTTTTTTTCGTGGCTTTCTATCTACATTTTTTGGCTCAATTTTTTCCTCGCTACCGTTGTGGAGAAGAGACGCAGGCATAAAAGGTAAGAGAATTATTTTCTTTAAGCCCTGAGAGAGAGAGAGAGAGAGAAACAGAATAACTGTGGGGAATTTGATATCACAAGAACTAGAATTAATATATTTTAATTAAACAATTCTAAAGTAACAAATACTTTTGATCAATCAAGGTTATGTTTCTGTTTATTATTATTATTTTGGGGAAGAACTAAATCTATAAATGTTTAATAGTGCTTGAAGAATGGAAGGAAATTAGGTTTAAGCCAAGGAAAGGGAGGAAAGCTCCAGTTCTCCTGGAAGGGTTACAGTCTCTGGAACTAATGTCCATGGTAGTACATGTGAAAGACAGCAGAGGATTTGGAAATCCACGCGAGGGTTACCTGTTAACTATCTACTTCTTTCTAGATTAAGTTCTGCCGAATAATTAGGCATATGAGTCGAAGATTGAAAAGCAGAGGGCTCTGTCCCCACACTCCAATTCCTCGGGCCACTACTGGCATGAAAACTTAACATATCATAAGAGACGCAACACGCCAACCACCAGAAAGTTGCGAGACTGAAAAACATAGTTACAGAATAGCAACTTACCCTTCATGCTGGTGATGGGCTTTTTAACCAAGGAAATGAAGTAACTCTTCCCTATCTTTAGAGGGGGATCAAACTTGATTACCTCCCAATCCCCAGGCGCTGCATGGTGTATCACTCTACAGGTTTAACATCTCTTCAGCGTGATAATGATTCATAAAAAAATTAAAGGGGTGGACTGGTAAGCTAGAGGAGATCCTCAGTCAGATGACCAACAGCTTCAGGGGCGGGTCATCATATATATGACTAAGACCCTCGTCAGGAAACAATTGTCTGCATCTCTGTCGAATCTTACGTAACTTAACTGATTCTTTCCCCTTTCATCTATTTCTTATACCCATGCTTTTTTTTTCCCTTTTTTCATACCCTTCCCTTACTCTCCCCTCTTCCCCTCCAATAGTCATCCCCTCACTACATGAATAAACATTTCAGTACTGACTAAATTCGACAAGCATAAATTCCGTTCGCTTAGACAAGTGGGCCAGCTACTCTGAGCAAGTAATTCCACCCTACCACGCATGCTTCCTCCTTTTGTAATGGAACAATTTGGAGCCCAAAATTGCCTGCTGCGCCCTTCTGCCGAAATCCTTGTTTAAAGTTTAGGAGACAAAGGAAGAAATATTCTCAGGTCGTAGTCCTCATTTCGAGTCAAACGATCAGAAAATTGAACCCCATCTACAAGCGCTATCTCCTCTCCCTCTTTCTCCTCCTCCTCCTCCTCCTCCTCCTCCTCCTATTCCTCCTTCCCGTTTCCCTTGTACTATTCTCCCCTCCTTCCACCATTCTCCTCTCCTCCCACCATTTTCCTCTACTTCCTTTCATCATTCTTACCGCCTCCTCCTCCTCCTCCTCCTCCTCCTCCTTTCACCATTATCCCCTCTTCCTCTTCCTTTCACCATTATCCCCTCCTCCTCCTCTCACCATTCTCCCCTCCTTCCTCCATTCTTCTCTCTTCTTCCTCCTCCTACCACCATTCTCCCTTTAACTTCCCTCCTTTCTTCTCCTTGTATTTCCTATATATAGTATATATAATTTCTGTTGCTCGCTGAGTGATGGAGACATCTTCATAGAAGTTCCATTTATCCCTTGATTAGGATAGGCCAGTCTTAGAGATGGTTATTACTAAGTAATGGAAGCCCCAACTTTACCACAACGAAATTATTAAAGATTCTATAGCTGATGAAACTTTAATGAAATACTTTACTTTATCTTCATTGCCCTATTGAAGTATCCAGCTCAGGCTGACAGATTTCAACACTAACATATAAAATTCATCCGGCTTGATAGAATATGACAGCGAAACTATTAGCTTTTATTCCCACTTGGTAGCTGTCATATACAAGTGGGTAGCAGCACGTTGCTGGTATATCAGGTTTTACTAAATAAGAACACGAAATTCCTTCATCACCTCAGAATTTCCAGGTATTCACTGCTTCATTTAGTATTGCATTACTCTCCTCTGCGGATATTTTCATGCAGGTAAAATCTCAACAAAGACGTTGGGTATGTTGCGTTAATTGCATAATTTCTCGTCAACACAATTAAAGCCGCTCCTGCATCACCAGCGTAATAATCTCCCTCATATCGCTGCCTCCCAAACCAGCGGTTACGATTCACGCTAAGAACCACCGGAGCTTCCAGCTGCTAAGAATATCTTGGGCCTTCTAAGATCCTCTTATCCTGGCACTGCTGGTATTAAAGTCCTTGGGGTCTTATAATCTAAAGTCCACGGGATCTCTTAGCAAAGTAAGCGTCAGTCTGGCAGATCTCCCAGTATTCAGGGTGTTCCGTACGTATTGTACTTTCAGGCTGTAATGTAAGACATAAATACATAAGAGGAGCACTACAGTAGGTCTACTGGCCCTTCATATTACTGATGTTATACAAGGCTGACATGCCCATGAATAAAACAAATGTGTTTCCCATGCTATGTCGGTTTTACCCATTATTATCATTATCACGGATATATTTGTCCAACCAATGTATTCTGTTTAAAGCTGCTACTTGGGAAGTTTGTTGTAACATTCTACATGCCTACATCTTTTATAAATTTAAATTTATTCAATCTAAAATTCTAAACCCTTCCAAGCACGTTCTTTGGAGCCGGTGAGGGGTTCTTGATCCAAGGAATTGGTCCTGCCCTTCCCAAAGATAGAAGGTAATTGCTCCCTGTTACCCCTAGCGCTGCGTGACCGCGACAGGTTTAACATATAATAATAATAATAATAATAATAATAATAATAATAATAATAATAATAATAAAACCATATCCATGATATCGTATATAGCATTCTAATAGTCCCAGTGTTAAAGTCCGCAGAATATGCTAGCATTGCTAGCGCCAGAGTTGTGCAGATATCCTAGCTCTAACTGCCTCACATTCAACATTTCTCACACTTATATTCGCCGCCAGCGCAGAGAGGCTTCACTCTGATGACCTGGAATGCGATGAACACACCTACATGAAAAGCTGATTCAGGCGTAAACCCTCCATTGACCTGGTATACACACTTGTCATTCAGCAGCTGTTACTCTCGCACCACTGAGTCTACCATTGTTAAGTCAGCTGACCCTGCAGTCACTGCCCAAATTAGACACGTGCAACACTTGGGTATCTTTGAGGAAACGTTTCGCCACACAGTGGCTTCATCAGTCCATACTAAGAAGAATGGTGAAGAACAGGAGTTTTAGGTAATCAGTCCTTCAGCCTTGAGTCGATATAATCAGTCCATCATTGCTGAAAAGATTCTTTTCAGGACTGATGGACTGATTACATCGACTCAAGGCTGAGGGACTGATTACCTCAAACTCGCCCTGGTCTTCAACATTCTCCTTAGTTTGGACTAATGAAGCCACTGCGCGGCGAAACGTTTCCTCAGTAAAGATGCCCAAGTGTTGTACATGTCAAATTTATCAACTTCTTGGTTCTCTGAACCATTTATCTAGTCATTGTCCACTACTAACCTACTGATTACCCCATCTTCACCTGTGCTCTCAACCTCAGCATTCACCTGCGCTCCCTCCACGCTGCCTGCTCCGGTGAACAGGTCATCTTGTGACAATGAAACTTGCCATGTGATTTTCCTTGGCGATAAGGCTTAATGGAGAATACAAGTCACAATAACCTGGCTGGAACAGTTCACAAAATATCCACATTTACGAAAAAATTAATGTTTTGGTCCATCTTTGACTATTAACAAAAGCCAAGATGGATTGAAAACTCATCTTAACTTTTTCGCAAGTGTGGATATTCTGTAAATGATTCTTAATTGTTGGTATCTAGCTATCTGCATTACTAAATACGAATGTGAAGTGATGTTTAGCAGCATCATTTTTGTTAGATATCTCTGCATTAAATTTTGTATTATGTTAGTGGCTTGATATATAAAAGCTTGGAAATTATAATTTTAATTGTAATTGGTGTTTTCCGAACACCGTGATCATAAAATTGTGATAATACTAACTGTTGTGTTGTCATCCATCCATACAAATATATACAGTTATGAAACTGACACACACACACACACACACACACACACACACACACACACACACACACACACACACACACACACACACACACACACACACACACACACACACACTGGACACAGCAACAAGGGGACACAGTTGGAAACTGAAGACACAGATAAATCACAGGGATGTTAGGAAGTATTTCTTCAGCCACAGAGGAGTCAGGAAGTGGAATAGTTTGGGAAGCGATGTAGTGGAGGCAGGATCCATACATAGCTTTAAGCAGAGGTACGATAAAGCTCATGGTTCAGGGAGAGTGACCTAGTAGCGACCAGTGAAGAGGCGGGGCCAGGAGCTTGGACTCGACCCCTGCAACCTCAAGTAGGTAAGTACAACTAGGTGAGTACACACACACACATACATATACATACGAGAGAGAGAGAGAGAGAGAGAGTGGGCGGAATGAGCTCCGTAAGGAGGACGTGTAAAATAATTATATGACAAGACAGCATAAGCAAAGCTTTTTCTGTTTACTCAAAAAATAAGCATTTAATAATTGGTAATCGCACATACATAAACCGATAATAAGTGTATATGATGCTGACAAGTAGTGGAAAAACACACAAAATTAAAAAAACTTCAGGGCATCATATTGGCAACTTTTTTGGTACTGGTACCTTGGGTCTCTCCATTTTTAGCACACCGGCCGTTTCCCACTGAGGCAGGGTGACCCGTACAAGAAGGAATCACTCACCATTAGTATTATCATTGTCTTGCCAGAGGCGTGCCGACATTATAGGTCAGAAGCCCCTCAAGCTGCAATATCCCCACTCCTCCTTCAGAGTGCAGGCATTGTACATACTAAATCCAGGACTCAAGTCCTGCTAACCATTTTCCCTGAATCCTTTCATAAATGTTACCTTACTCTCCAACTGCACGTCAAGTCAAAAAAATCACTTGCCTCCATTCACTCCTAACTTGCTTATACACGCCCATTGGACGTCCAAGCTCCTCGCACACAAACCTTCTGTCAACGGACGACCACCACCACTCCTTCCCTCCTGCAGCTTTATAACCCTCCAAGCCATTCTATTTTGCTTTATCTTCTCTAAATGTCCAAATCATCTCAACAACCCCTTCTTAGCTCTCTGAACAATATTTTTTAGTAGCCCCACACCTCCTAATCTCCAAACTAGGAAATTATCTGCTTAATATTCACACCAGATATTTCCCTCAGATACATCTCCATAGCATCTAGCCTCCTCCTTGCTGCAACGTTTAGACTCTATTCTTCACATCTAAGAGTGTTGGTATCACTGTACTCTGATGAATTCCCATTTTACCCTCCATGGATAAGTTTTTGTTTTGTCTCCACAAATGCTTCAATGCACCATCCACCTTTTCCCTTCGTCAATTCTATGGTTCACTTTATCTTTCATAGTCTTATATAATCAGAAAGGCCACGAGTAGAAGTGTGATTTAGTGTTGTTGTACCTGACGGCCAGCGATGTGCAGGGCGAGGCTTGTTCGGTGGTTAGGAGTGCTAGAGTAATGATAGTTTAAACATCAGTATTTTGTGTGACTGTTACTGCAATCAGAGAGGCTTCCAAACGGTATCTAATGAACTCCGGCTTCGTGATGATCTGTGAGATGGATCAACTCATCAGGAATTCTTCTGCGTCTCTGTGGACCATGCATGCTTTACTTAGCTCATTCCTTTTGCACTCATATTTGTGTTCTGTGATCCTAGTTGTCAAACTACTGCACTACTTCCACTCACGTCGGGAATTTGTATACACAGTGTATTTCCTGAATTCTATGACTCGCTGATGTACAAAAATTGAGGGGAAATTTTCATAGTAATCCCCGAGTTTCGACATCCATCAGTCCGGAGATTACAAAGCGATTATGTGTAGAGCTCGTGATATTCATTTGCTGAACAGTGCCCTACAACAATACCAGAAGAGATGTGCCCAGTTCGCAGTAGAGTAAGTCACGTACGTACTGTGCTTAAACAGTTCACTCCCTCCCTACATTTGAAGAATAAATGTCGTTTGGAGAATAGGTCACACTATCGTGCTGAAAAAAAAAAAAACATAAATAACCCACAATTTAAGGAGGGCGTTTTATATGACGTTTCGGTCCTTCCTGGACCATTATCAAGTCACATCTGATCAGACCAAAACTTCGTCTAAAATTCCTACTCTAGAGTGCGAGTTATGTGCAAATTAACCCATATTTCGAAGAGTAAGCAAGAGACATTTCGGCCTATCGTTTACCATTGTCAAGTCTGAGAGATGGATAGAAAGGTCGAAGCGAGGCCAGGTGAAGAAAATTCCAGATAACAGCTCAGGAGAAAAGGTGAGGATATAGCCAGAAGGCATGTAATGTGAAGAAAATTTCATGAAACTTCCCCCCCCCCCTCTCTCTCTCTCTTTTGTATTAGCTATCAACTTTCCTTAAGAGCTAAAAATTTCTCTACTTTGGATAGTAATTGTGTTTTGTCGAAGAGGAACGGCGCTCTTGGAGTAGGTATTGGAAGGACATGGGCAGAGGCAATCTCTGATTTGATTGCTGGGGTCTCTGAACACTAGGAAATGGACAATCTGGTGGAGATGTGTGTAGGAATAGCTGAATGTTAGGTAAATAGGTGCATTGATGGACGGGAAGGAAACTGGGGAGTAAATGGTTAATGGTTGGATGGGGAAGTGGATAGATGGGTTAATGGTTGGATGGAAGGAACTAATCAGGGAGAGAAAGAAACTGACTTTTTTTCCCTTCTCCCATCACCCAGGACAACGATGATCAAAGATCTCACGAAAGGAAACAATCCACGAATAAGACACATGTGTAAAATTTCGTTGTTTTTTCAGTGTCGATACGTCTTATTTAAATGAAAATTACGCAGACTACAGGAAATTTGGAGGTATTCGTGAAATGAATTAAAGACATTGCATATGAAGTGAATGATTCACTATTCCAATTTTGAAGCTGCTAATATTAAAAAAAAAATCAGATCGCTAAATCCATGTGGGTCATTCAGAGCGAGAATTAGTGGAGGGCCGATCTTCTGTATGATAATCGCAAACGAGACGTTCTGACTAACATCCCCTCTTTCTACGAGCCTGCTAAACAACGTAGGGACCAGGTTAATATTCGTTAGATGCTACGACAAATGGGATTAGAAAATACAAAAAATAAACCTCACATATGGGAGAGAAAAAAGCTTATGACGACGCTTCGGTCCACCAGCATTACCACCGACTTGGTGGTAATGCTGGTGGTGGAAGTAGTAATAAGGTAATAGAAAGTAGGGGGACCGAAACGTCGTCATAAGCTTTTCTGTCTCCTATGTGCGGGTTATTTGTGCTTTGTTCCAGTCATGGTATTGTTTGTACCTTTTTGTTCTTTCTAGGATTGGAATAACTTGTCCATTTACTGAAACTGTTTATTGTAGCAGACACAACGATCGCAGTTCAGTGCAGTTAGGCTAGATCCAAATATCATATGCTGTTGGTATACAGTACCGACAAGTAGATGAATAAGAAACATGTGAAGCAATAGTCACTGAATTATTGCACATGTCTTATTCATCTTGATCTAAATAGCGTACTGCCGATAGCAGTAGAAAACAAGACACTGGAGAACTACTTTTATTGGACAATGTTTCAAACTGTTTAGATCTATTTAGCTATAACAAGTTATGCTTTATCAAACTTTAAATTGAAGTTCTAAATAGATCGATACATTTTCTCAATAAGAGCTTGCTCTGCAAAAGGAATCTTTTTCTTCACGCAGCCAGGCTTGTTGCCGAGCTGGGGGATTACAGTGTTAGGAGAGACCTGGCTTACAATGTTAGGAGAGACTATAGAAAATAAATCTGGCGGCTCTGGCTGAGAAGAGGACTAGGGGAGATAATATGATTACGACATACAATATACTCAAAGGAGTTGACAGAAAGGATAGAGACAGACTGTTTGAAATGCGAGGAACAAATGCAAGGGGACATAATAAAAGAAACACAGATGAGTCACAGGGACGTTAGGAAAAACATTTTCAGTATCAGGGTAACAAGGAAATTGAATAACCTGGATGTGGAAGTGGTAGAAGCAAACTCAATAAAGAGTTTCAGTAAGGTTTATTACGGCAGAAATTAGTAGTGGCGGCAGCAAAATTTAAGATGAGACTCAAGTGCCAAGTTTCGAACCAGCCACAAAAAGTCTTTGATAAATACACACATAAACTTCAACATACATAAGCTCTCAAGGAACTCCATCAATGTCAGGGAAGTGAACAAGCGGAATACATTGGAAAGGGATGTAGTGGAGGCCAGATGAATACTGTTTAAAAAGCAGATATCGCAGAACCCATATGACAAGGAGTAAGGTACATTGGTTAGTCGATGGGTAGATGTAGGGCCCAAGAACTGTAGCTCAGCGATGTGAATACAGCTTAGTGTATACTCACATGCAAAGAAGAAAAAAAAAGACCTTTCACATGTATACTGAACTTCCAGTTCATTCGCTTTACCGTACGACAGAGAGAGAGAGAGAGAGAGTCAAGAACCAGGTAATCAAGCTAAGGAAGGAAGGAGGGAAGATCACAAGAAACGACAAAGAATTATATGAAGAGCTCAACATGAGATTTAAGGAAGTATT
The DNA here is from genome assembly GCF_038502225.1 of Cherax quadricarinatus. NCBI lineage: Eukaryota > Metazoa > Arthropoda > Malacostraca > Decapoda > Parastacidae > Cherax > Cherax quadricarinatus. Next base: position 17,142,097 of record NC_091348.1, read on the forward strand.
TTCAGTGGAAACAGAAAGGACTCCAGAAAGCCGGAATGATAGGGTACACCAATAAGTACTAGACACAATACACATAACCGAGGTGGTGAAGAGGCTTTTAAGTGAACTAGATACCTCACGTCGGACATCTCGTCATGGGTCCTAAGAGAGGGAGCAGAGGCACTGTGCCACTAATAACAATCTTTAACACACCAGTCGAAACAAGGCAACTATCTAAGGTGTGGAAAACAGCAAATGAAGTCCCAGTTTTTAAGGAGACACAGGCAGCATTAAACTACAGACCAGTGTCACTGACATGTATAGTATGCAAAGTCATGGAGAAGATTGTCAGAAGAGTGAGGAGCACCTAGAAAGGAATTAGTTTATATATGATAACCATCATAGCTTCAGGGAAAGGAAATCTTGTGTCACAAACCTATTGGAATTTTACGACAAGGTGATAGAAGTAAGACAAGAGAGAGAGAGAGGAGGTGGGTAGATTTTTTTGGACTGTAAGAAATTTTTCGACAGGCAGGAATAACAGGAAAGGCACTGCAGTTGATCAGAGAATACCTGACAGGAAAGAAACAAAGAGTGATGGTACGTGATGAGGTGTCAGAGTGGGCGCCTGTGACGAGTGGGGTTCCACAACGGTCAGTCCTAGGGCCGGTGCTGTTTCTGGTATATGTGAATGACATGAGGGAATGGATAGATTCAGAAGTGTCCCTGTTTGCAGACGATGTGGAGCTAATGCGAAGAATTCAAACGGATGAGGATCAGGTAGGACTACAAAAGGATCTGGCCAAGCTGCAAGCCTAGTCCAGCCTTGCAGTTTGGGAAGGCCAAAGATGACCGCAGATAGAGTACAGGATAGGGGGTCAAAGATTACAGACCTCACTCAAGGAAAAGGATCTTGGAGTGTATACAATACCGAGCACATCTGAGGCGCAAATCAACCAAATAACTGATGTAGCATATGGGCGACTAGCGAACCTAAGAATAGCATTCCGACATCTCAGTAAGGAATCGTTCAGGACCCTGTACGCCGTGTACGTAAGGCTCAGATTGGAGTATGCAGTTCCAGTTTGGAACCCACACCTGGGCAAGCACGTCAGGAAACTAGATCTAGAAAGTGCAGAGGTTTGCAACGAGACTACTTCCGGAGCTAAGGGGCATGTCCTACGAGGAAAGGAACTCGACCTGACGACACTGGAGAACAGGAGAGATAGAAGGGACGTGATAACAAATAAAATACTGAGAGGAATCAACAAGGTGAACAGAGACAGGATGCTCCACAGATGGGACACAGCAACAAGGGGTCACAGTTGAAAGCTGAAGACTCAGATGAGTCATATGGATGTGAGGAAGTATTTCTTCAATCACAGAGTTGTCAGGAAGTGGAATAGTCTGGATAGTGAGGTAGTGGAGGCAGATACCATACATAACTTTAAGAAGAGATATGATAAAGCTCATGGAGCAAGGGAGAGAGGTGGACCTAGTGGCGACCAGTGAAGAGGCGGGGCCAGGAGCTATGAATCGACCCCTGCAACTACAGTTAGGTGAGCATTCAAAAGTAGATTTCCTCAAATACTTAACAAATTAACATTTCGTTGCAGTTGATATTGTGTGCCCTGTGTTCTTTGTATCCTGGAGATAGCAAGCTCCCGACACTGACACATCTCTCACACCACCTGCAACAAATGGACCTGGCGATTCACTTCTGAAATTACTCTATTAAGCTAAGGAGAGCATTCCTTCCGTTCTCCAATAGTATAAATCATTGGCTATTTCTTGAATGAAAATTGAAGGTTTAAGATAGGAAGCAAAATACGAATAAAGTAAAATAAAAAAATTATTTAGTATTTGCAATGACTATATATATATATATATATATATATATATATATATATATATATATATATATATATATATATATATATATATATATATATATATATATATATATGTCGTGCCGAATAGGCAGAACTTGCGATCTTGGCTTAAATAGCAACGCTCATCTTGCCATATAGGACAAGTGAAAATTTGTGTATGCAATAATTTCGCCAAAATCATTCTGAACCTAACGAAAAAATATATTTCACTGTGTTTGTTTAGTATTAAATTATTGTAAACAAATCTAAAATATATTTAGTTGGGTTAGGCTAAAATAAATTGCGCTTGATATAATAAGGCTAGGTAAGTTTTCTAAGTTCCTTTTGGTGCAACATTATAATTTTTTGCATCAGCATTAACGAAAAAAATATATCTTTAAACGTTTAAGAGAAAATTTTAGAAAGGACTTAATTTTAAATGAGTTCTTGCTAATTGACCAGTTTTACATATTCGGCACGACATATATATATATATATATATATATATATATACAACCTGGAGAGGGTTTTGGGGGTCAACGCCCCCCCGGCCTGATCTCACAGGCTGTTACTGCTGGCCGCACGCACACCGACGTACGACCCACAGCCCGGTTGATCAAGTACTGAAAAAAATATCACTGAAAGTAGGAAACAAAACCTCAGCACTCTTATGTGCTTACACATCTCGTCTGAAGATGTGTGCAAGTACATGAAAGCACTCAGGTTTTGTTTCCTATTTTTACTGTGCATTTTTTTTATATTTGCATTCACGCAATTTACTGTGATATGTCATTCCGAATAGGTAAAACTTTCAATTTTGGCTTAAATGACAACGCTCTTCTTTCCGAATAAGGAAAGCAAAATTTGTCTATGCTTTAAATTCGCAAAAATCGTTCTTAACCTAACGAAAAACATATATTTCATTGCAAACTCGTCAAATATATTTAGTCGGCTTAGGCTAAATTAAATTGCGCTTGTTTTCTAAGGTTCCTTTGGTACAAAATTATTAATTTTTACATTAACATAAATGAACATAAATATATCTTTAAACATATACGAGAAAATTTTATAAGGGACTTAATTTTAAATGAGTTCATGCTGATTGACCAGTTTTACCTATTCGGCACGACATATATATATATATATATATATATATATATATATATATATATATATATATATATATATATATATATATATATATATATATATATATATAAAGTATTTATTTATGTTCAAATGGGAAATTACCAGTTAAAATCTTCTGTATTTCTTCTTTCGCATTTGACAGTGTTTCTTGCAGTATCTATATCTTGACACTATTATTTTCATTGTATCTTAACATTGTTCAGTATTTTGTTTTTTTTGTCTTTTCCTTTTTTCACGTTATTCTTTAGATATACTGTATCTTAACTCTCTTCAGGATTTCTACTTTTTCTCAATAGTTTAGTATCTATAATGTATCTTTACATAATTTACGGTATTTACCGTATTTTAAAACTAGTTGGTTTTAAACGTTTCGCAAGCTTTTTTGTGTATTTTTTGTATCCAGGTTATTTGAACTTTTAGGTTAAGGTGTTGTAGCAAGTTTGTTATCGATGACTAGCTTTCATTTTGTTATCTTCCTTTCTCATTGAGGAAATAGTAATGAGACATTCATTCTCTCTCTCTCTCTCTCTCTTTCTCTCTCTCTCTCATTCATCATTATCTTTCTTATTCAATCGTCTCTTCCTCAAAGAAAATATGTAATGGTTTTGATTGTCTACCTCGTACAATTAGCTTCATCTTTGTGGTATCTTGGTTTCTCATTTCCCTTCGCTTCTTTAATGACTCGACTAGCGAGGACGATCAGAGGAGATGATAATGAAAGAATTAACCAATCAGAAGGAGGCCGGGAAGCGTCTGACGTCATCACCAGCGTCGTTATAATTGCGTTATATTCAGCGTAAATTTGGGAAATGAGGCTCTCTAATCCCGTTTTCAGTTGCAGTGATTGGTTTGATAATTTCAGTGTTACACACACACACACACACACACACACACACACACACACACACACACACACACACACACACACACACGAACACACAAACACACACACACACACACACACACACACACACACACACACACACACACACACACACACACACACACACACACACACACACACACGCACATACACAGACACACAGACACGCCAGGAGAGCACACATGGGGGGAGCAAAGTTACTAGTTATGGATGATTTCAATCACAAGGAGATTGACTGGGAAAACCTGGAGCCCCATGGGGGTCCCGAAATTGGAGAGCCAAGATGATGGATGTTGTACTGGAGAACATCATGCATCAACATGTTAGAGACACTACCAGAGAGAGAGGAGAGGATGAACCAGCAAGACTGGACCTTGTATTCACCTTGAGTAGTTCTGACATCGAGGATATCATGTATGAAAGGCCCCTGGGAGCTAGTGATCATGTGGTTCTGTGCTTCGACTACATAGTTGAGCTCCAAGTGGAGAGAGCAGCAGGAATAGGGTGAGAAAAACCAAACTACAAAAGGGGGAACTACTCAGGCTTGAGGAACTTCTTTCAAGACATTCAGTGGGAGAGGGAACTGACAGGAAAACCAGTACAAGAAATGATGGACTATGTCGCAACAAAATGCAAGGAGGCAGAGGAGAGGTTTGTTCCCAAGGGAAACAGAAATAATGGGAAGAACAGAACGAGTCCTTGGTTCACCCAAAGGTGTAGGGAGTCAAAAACTAGGTGTACTAGAGAATGGAAAAGGTACAGAAGACAGAGAACTCAGGAAAATAAAGAGATTAGCCGAAGAGCCAGAAACGAATATGCACAGATAAGAAGGGAGGCTCAGCGGCAATACGAAAATGACATAGCATCGAAAGTCAAGACTGATCCGAAGCTGTTGTACAGCCACATCAGGAGGAAAACAACAGTCAAGGACCAGGTAATCAGACTGAGGAAGGGTGATGGGGAATTCACAAGAAACGACCGGGAGGTATGTCAGGAGCTCAACACGAGATTTAAAGAAGTATTTACAGTGGAAACCAGTAGGACTCCAGGAAATCAGAGCAGGGGGGTGCACCAGCAAGTGCTGGATGAGATACATATAACCAAGGAGGAGGTGAAGAAGCTGCTATGCGAACTTGACACCTCAAAGGCGGTGGGACCAGACAATATCTCTCCGTGGATCCTTAAAGAGGGAGCAGAGATATTGTGTGTACCATTAACAAAGATCTTCAACACATCATTTGAAACTGGACAACTCCCCGAGGTATGGAAGATGGCAAATGTAGTCCCAATTTTTTAAAAAGGGAGACAGACATGAGGCACTAAACTACAAACCTGTATCACTAACGTGTATAGTATGCAAGGTCATGGAGAAGATCATCAGGAGGAGAGTGGTGGAGTACCTGGAAAGAAACAAGTGTATAATTGACAACCAGCATGGTTTCAGGGAGGGAAAATCCTGTGTCACAAACCTACTAGAGTTTTATGACATGGTGACAGAAGTAAGACAAGAGAGAGAGGGGTGGATCGACTGCATTTTTTTGGACTGCAAGAAGGCCTTCGACACAGTTCCTCACAAGAGGTTACTGCAAAAGCTAGAGGATCAGGCACACATAACAGGAAAGGCACTGCAATGGATCAGAGAATACCTGACAGGGAGGCAACAACGAGTCATGGTACGTGACGAGATGTCAGAGTGGGCGCCTGTGACAAGCGGGGTTCCACAGGGGTCAGTCCTAGGACCTGTGCTGTTCTTGGTATATGTGAATGACATAAAGGAAGGGATAGACTCAGAAGTGTCCTTGTTTGCGGATGATGTGAAGTTAATGAGAAGAATCAAATCGGATGAGGATCAGGCAGGACTACAAAGAGACCTGGACAGGCTACAAGCCTGGTCCAGCAACTGGCTCCTCGAGTTTAACCCTGCCAAATGCAAAGTCATAAAGATTGGGGAAGGGCAAAGAAGACCGCAGGCACAATATAGTTTAGATGGCCAAAGTCTGCAAACCTCACTCAAGGAAAAAGATCTGGGGGTGAGTATAACACCGAGCATATCTCCTGAGGCGCACATCAATCAGATAACTGCTGCAGCATACGGGCGCCCGGCAAACCTACGGATAGCGTTCCGATACCTCAGTAAGGATTCGTTCAAGACTCTGTATACCATTTACGTCAGGCCCATACTGGAGTATGCAGCACCAGTTTGGAATCCACACCTAGTTAAGCACGTCAAGAAATTAGAGAAAGTGCAAAGGTTTGCAACAAGACTAGTCCCAGAGCTACGGGGATTGTCCTACGAAGAAAGGTTGAGGGAAATCGGCCTGACGACACTGGAGGCCAGGAGGGTCAGGGGAGACATGATAACGACATATAAAATTCTGCGCGGAATAGATGAGGTGGACAAAGACGGGATGTTCCAGAGATGGGACACAGACACAAGAGGTCACAATTGGAAATTGAAGACTCAGATGAATCAAAGGGATGTTAGGAAGTATTTCTTCAGTCATAGAGTAGTCAAGCCGTGGAATAGCCTAGAAAGTGAAGTAGTGGAGGCGGGAACCATACATAGTTTTAAGGCGAGGTATGATAAAGTTCATGGAGCAGGGAGAGAGAGGACCTAGTAGCAATCAGTGAAGAGGCGGGGCCAGGAGCTATGAATCGACCCCTGCAACCACAAATAGGTGAGTACGCATGCACATACAACAGGCCTAGTGTCTAATCGACATGTGCCTAGGATTAAATGGTAACTAACACACACACACACGCACGCTCGCTCTTGTTATATTATGTACAACCCCCCCACCCTCACATTTGCTGCATGTTCTAATTTTGGACTAATAAACATATATAGCTTTTTTGTTTTAAATTTTACTGTCTCTTTATCTGAAAGGTAATTTGTAGTTTGTCAGTGATGTATTTGAGTTTCTCACAATTTCATTTTGATGATCCTCCGGTATTTTTTTATTTACTCGTAAATTTTTCTTTCTGTCTGATAGTATAAATATTTTCTTACAGTCGATATTTTATTTTCATGTGGGCTGAATTCGTTTTCTCCCATTTCCATTACATAGTATTTATCTCGGTATATGTAAGTAATTTTGTAGTAATTTATAACCATTTTTATGGCACCTTACTGATGACTGTTTCTCACGAGGAAAGTTTTCCTCGTAGGAAGCTTTTGCCTTTCAAACGGAATATCTCTCAAATGCTATCTTGTAATCCTCCTGCATTTGTTTCCTAATAAATCTTTAACGACTAACTCTATGGATACTTTCATAAAGTCAAGGTAAATACAATCAGCTCATCCAAATTTTAAACAATTTCTGTGACTACCATAACAGCTTAGGTGATTGGTTATTCATGACTGTGCATACGAGAAACTAAACTATTTACTAGTTTTTTTCTCTCCTAGTATTTTATCCCTTTATCTAACGGCCTTTGTCAATATTTTTACAACAGTACTTGGCGAAACTGGCCTATTATTCAAAGGGTTTTCCCAGACTTCCATTTAAAATGTTGGCACAATGTGTGTCATCTCTCATCTATATGCCAATAGTAAAAATTTTTTAAAGTGAACTGCATAACTTGACAAGACATTCTTTTAAAATTCTTGGTGATATCAGACTGGTTCACGTGCCAGTAGTATCCAGATGTAATTGCTTTACTTCCTTTTTAGTTATTTTAGTGTCCTTCATTTTAAATATTTGTGTTTCAAATTCTTTACATTTAATATATCTTCTTTTGTAATGTCAGTAGAAAACTTTCTGATTAATTCGTCACACTTGTAGTCCTCAACTTCAGTCAGTTTGTATGTGTGCATGCGCCACGTGTGGGTGTTGAGAATTTTCTTATTGAAAACCCTTGTCATAATCAAGGAATATTAACCATAACAATATCTCAAGTTCGCTGCAACATCCCAGGAACATATTTTAATTGACAAAATCAGAAAGTCATACAGCACTTGGGGAATGGGAGATGATCAGTTTAATCCAATTAAAGGGAGCGCAGCTTTAAAGTTCCTCAATCAAGAGACCTGCGCCATCATCACTGGAACAGTCTTGAAAAGTTGTAAACGGTTAGTGGTGCATTAATTAATGGCTTCTGTAGTTTCCCTGGTCACTCACGGAACTGAAATCAACCGTTTTCAGACGTCAAATGATGAGATCTGGCTAAATCTTTTTTAATTACTCGTAGGAAAATACTAGTCAGTCTATCTTCTTAATCAAAGTCAGTACTTTACTGTAACCAAGACTTTAGGATGGGTAACGGTCCACGAGTTTTTAACAGTAATTATCTAACAGCGTATTTTAGAGTACGTTTCCTGAGACCCAGTTTTCTCTTTGAACTTGAAAAACGTTTATGACTTTTATTGAATATTACATTAATTAGTCTTATATGCAATAATGGATTAACTTGTATTAATAGACAACAATCTAACGTACACCTAAATTACTTAAATCGAGAAATTTTCTACAAAGAATAAGGGAAAAATCGACTTAGAATTTAAGAGGACGAGTTAAGGCTTCGGCCTGTGAATGACCATACGGAGGATCAAGCCTCTATTCCTCTGTGCATTATATGACGCATAACAGCTTTGTCACCTCTAACATGAATACCTACCCTTGTAAGTAATCTCAGAAATTATTTTGACTAGATTTTCGAACGGAAAATGAGAATATTGCATTGGTATGTCTTCTGTTTATTTTAGTAACCTGCAGTGATTTTTTATAAATGCCTGAGTAAAAGGAAATTATCAATTGGTACGAAACAGGAAATCTTACAAGGCGTAATTGAGTTCTTATTAGTTTATACAAATTTTCATAAACCAGTCAGATCAGACGAGTCCACAACAACCACAGACCACATTTCATTCGTTGAAATCGTACCCTCGGGTTAATTCTGATATATCATGTGTTTCGCTCGCCGTTTCGCTCTCTTAACTTTGTTTTACTCGATGCTTCAATTGCTGTTTCACTTGACGTTTCATTTGCTGTTTTGTCTGCTTCGCACACTTAATCGCTCATTATTTTACTGTTACATTCTTTTATTAGCTATGATATGTCTTAACTGTTTTATTCTTTCACTCGCTGTTTTCCTGTTATTTACCTTTACTGTCTCACCTCCAGTTATCGCAGTTTTATTCGTTTTTCCACAGTATTTCCTTAAAATCAGTTCGCTTTGGGAGGATGAACTGATTAGAGAAGAGGAGGAAATGAATCGAAACTTATTTACTCCCCATTTTTCTTATAACCTCTTACTCCTTCCTACTGACCATTTTTGTCCCAGCTGTTCATTCCAGCTAAAACTATGCATTCCTGTTGACCATCGCTATTGACTATTCCTGTTGTCAATTTCTGTTGTTCATTCCTGTTGTTCATTAAGTCAAGCTACTGCATATAACAACACTCGCCCGAGTAATACTCATGCACGTTCAATAGCTTTAATGTACACAAATTGCACTGTATAAATGAATCCACTTAGTTTGTGCATTAGTGAGTCTTCCAGCGAGCTGCCTGCACCGTTACCTTCCCACCGTTGTTATGGCAACGCACAGGTGATTATGGAGAAGGATAAGATAGATAAGGATGGATAGTGCTAGGAAGGAAGGAGAGAGAAGCATAAAGATGAACAGGGTAAATGGAGAGAGTGAGAATAAGAGAGAGGGAGAGAAAGAGATTAGAGAGAAAGAGAGGTTAGATGTAAACTCTCCTAGATTAATGTAATGTTTTATTATTATTATTATTATTATTATTATTATTATTATTATTATTATTATTATTATTGTTGTTGTTGTTGTTGTTTCCCTGGTATTATATTCATGGAAGGGGCAATAAAGTGCTTCTGGAATGGGTGGTAATTTGTCTTGATCCATGGAAGCGGAGAGAAGCTCCACTTTCTTGGATAACGAGCCCTTCACCAGCATTAATTAAGGCACCCCTATCTCACCACCCCTCTTCCCTGGGGTCAACCCCATCTTCCCATGACGTAGTCTCAGACCTGTTACAAAAAAAAAAATATTGCAGCCAATGCATTCAGGTAATCGTGAGTGGAAATAAAAAGCCAATTATCTTCATAACAGAGGTTATAATTGTTTATATATATAATTTCCCTTTTAAAATTTGCACAGCGAATTATCTGAATAACTGGAAATTAATCTAGCCCTCGTAACGGCTAAGTTAAATTATTTAATAATTTTTTGGACGGCGGAATATTGAACTTCCAAACTGAATTTTTTTTTTTGTTTATTGGAGGAAAAGTATGGATAAAGAATTGTTAATTCTCAATGTTAAAAAATAAGTGGATTGAAAGACTGGTGATATGGACGATCGTGATCATGATGGTGAAAACGCTGATAGTGATGGTGATGGGTATGGTAATGATTATTATGATATGTGATGTTTGTGATGGTGGTGATAGTGATAACGCTCATGATTAGATAATCACTGCAGATGATATTTGATGATGGTGATAATGGAGATGATGTTCGGATTAATAACCCAGAGATTTAGTGACCCAAGAAAGCCAAGCAGAGTGGCTTATTTCCTTTGGTCTTCAGTACCAGGATGTTACCCATAATAGTCGGCTCACTGCCAGGCAACTACCATATTTTCCGGCATATAAGGCGCACGATTGTCGGCTGCTTGGTGGCACGATGTTTCCAAGCATTTGTAACGTAACGTTAGTAAACAACTGCTAAAGCATAACTCAAGGCCTACCCTTGACCCTGACCTTGAGAATATAAGGTGCAGGATGATTTTCTAAGACTTGTTTTGGGGAAAAATGCGCCTTATATGCCGGAAAATACAGTACTTGAGGTTACAAGGATTAGTATCTGTAATATAATAGATTCAACGTTTCCCGATAGCTATCGAGGTGAATAACCATTACGGCTTCGGCGCTTCCTCATGAATATTATTAATAATTCTGATAATCATGAAACCAAAAACATGGGATGACAGTTGCTGGTACCACGTCACTATACGAAGGAAAAATGAAAAAAAAATATAATTATTTGTAAAAATGCTACAATCCACATTTCACTCGTTTAAATTGCGTTCACGTTAGTTCTGAAATATCACATGTGTCGCTCGCTGTTTCATTAGCTGTTATACTCTGTTATTTGTTATTTCATCTGAAATACACATACTGTCTAATACAATAATTTTTTTTATAATAAACTGCAGAGGGATTTTAACCTTCCGATATGTGTGTACAGTAAGTTCTTATGAAGCTATTCTGTAGAGGGCAATTGTTTCCCGTACTCTTAAGTGCAACTGAAAATATTCATCTGAGTTTGAATAGAGCGTCTAAATGCCTCAATAGTAATCGCCCTACTGTTTTGGATGCAATTTTTCAGTTGATTTAAAAACTCATACGAGGTGCTTTAAAGGAGAACCTTGTATATGTTCTAACTAGAACAACTTTCCTTGTGTGTATCTGTGTCTACTGACAACAATAGCACATGTACATGGATAGATATATTCATTTAGCATACATACACTCACCTTACATACACTTAGAGTATACCATGATCGCAGTTGATCCATATTTGGAATTAAAGTATTCTTGTTTGGTGTCGAACAGGTGACATGCAGCCTTAATGACCTCCATGTGTCGGTAGGCTTGAAGCCCAATTAACTAATCAACGTTGCGGTGAGTGAGATCAAATACTGACTCAATGACTAGCGTTAACTATTAATGACAAGTAGTAAGTTCTCGTATATTGTATAGCCACGTTGTAATGAAATGCCATTGTAATGCTATATAATGTTATGTAATACCACGGATCTTTAAAGATAGGTTTTCTTAGCAAAATTATAATTTATACTGATCTCCATACGGTAAATATATAGCAAGGCTTATCGTTTAGTAGAAATAAAAGCAGCTATTGGTAATATAGTCTGCGTCTTAATATATATTATATAAGTGAAATGTTGGGAAGATGTGTACTTTCAACAAATCACTCGAAGAAAAGAGTAACTTGTTTGTTTGATCAAAGTGTAACTAGAGTAACTAACAACGACAACAAAGAAAAGTCCGCTGAGATAATAGAAAAGGTATTATTATTATTATTATTATTATTATTATTATTATTATTATTATTATTATTATTATTATTGAAGTATTTTAATTTTATACTAATATTCCACTAGTTGGAACAATCTCTGGCGGAGCTCAGTCAACAACTTCCAAATTGACATAATAAGAAAATTTTCCCAAAAGACTTAATTCCAGCTTCTTGTATTTTCAAAATTGATGGACCATAAAACGTTTTTCTGCATATTGAAGCGAAGCAATAAAATTTAAAAGTGTGGAATGATAAGAGGAAGAATTCCACAGAAATGGTAAAATATATCAATTTTCCCAGCTCGAAGACGTTACATTATGGTGTTTGATATCCAATTTCGGAGTCGTATCGTAATTATTTATGATATCTTCAGTGCAATCTCTCTCTCTCTCTCTCTCTCTCTCTCTCTCTCTCTCTCTCTCTCTCTCTCTCTCTCTCTCTCTCTCTCTCTCTCTCTCTCTCTCTCTCTCTCCCCTCCCTCCCCCCCTCCCTCCCCGCTCCCTCCCCCCTCCCTCCCTCCCTCCCTCCCTCCCTCCCTCCCCCTCCCTCCCGCCCTCCCTCCCTCCCTCCCTCCCTCCCTACCTCTCCTTCTCCCTACTTCCCTCCCCCCAAAGACGATTATAACATTTCTACTGCTGCTGCTACTGTTACCACTACTATGACTACAACCACTACAACTACTGCTTCGACTACCAAGAATAATTTAATTAAATCACCACCATTGCAATAACCATAACTACAACCACCAGCACCACCATCCTAACCACCAAAACCACACACAATCCCATCCACCACCAGCATCACTACACCTACCATCACTACACCTACCATCACTACACCTACCATCACTACACCTACCATCACTACACCTACCATCACTACAACTACCATCACTACACCTACCATCACTATACCAACAACCATCCACTCCCAAGCCTCAACTAGCGAGCCCTCGACAACTGTAAATAAGATCTGGTCAGCCAATCGACAGGGTATTCCTTCTGGGGAATTCTATTTTATACACACGAAGAGCTGCGTGGGAAACTCGGGGCTGAAAAGTCAGCATGGAAGAAAAGATGTGACAAGAAGGAAAAAGGTGTATTGGAATTATGATAGGAAAACATGGACAAGCTCTCCGTTTCGAGTTGCTGGGGCTCGATCATGGTATCAACTCGGAAAGCGTGCGGTCAGCACTGTCCTTTTTTTTTTTCTTGCTTTTGTCGAAGGGAGGCGAAAGAAACGTTGTAGGTTTCTGAACTAAGGTAGTGGTTTTGTGTGTGTATAGGTTGTGTGTTGTATAGGTTGAATCTCTGTTCCTGGCCTTGCCTTTCAAACTCTGATGCTGCCGAGTTCTCTCCTAGTATGGATCCAACATCTACTATTTCACCATCTAGGCCTTTCCACTTGCTAAACACTATAAGATTCAAGAAATATTTCCCAACATCGCTGTGAATTATTTATATTAATATCATTCATTGGTCTCGTTTACCTATTTTTGTTTATCTGATCAGTTCCTCTGTTTTTGCACGTTGTTATCATGTTTTCCCAGTTTATTATGTATCCTAATATCCACAAGATTAGCGGCTTTAGTTTCTTCTCAGAGCTCACACTTGTTATCTCTGGGACTAGTCTCGCTCGTTGCCCACATCTGCACCTTTTCCACTCTCCTGACATGCTTAATCAGATGTGAGCGCTCCATTCTGGTGCTTCCTTCTCCAATATGGGCCTGACACATGTCGTATAAGGTGTCGAGAATGAGATTTCTGGGAGCTAATCCTAGATGTGCCAGACTTATATTTGCTGCAGAGATCGTTCAGTTAATGTGCGCATAAGACAATATTCTAGGTACTTCACTCACTCCTTGAGTGAGGTTTGCAGGTTTGTACTCCGTTTCTGATCTTTGCCTTTCTTTATTTTTTATAACGTTGCATTTCCGAGGGTTGAATTAAATTAACCACTTGTCGTACAATCCTTCAACCTGTCCAGGTCTTTTTGAAGTCAATCTTTGTCCTCATCTGCTTTTATTTTCCCCCAGTAATTTCACATCAGAATCTATCTCCTTCGGAATGTCATTCACGTAAATCCATAACAATATAAATCCCGGTACTGATCCTTGTGGAACTCCGACAATCACTTGGGTTTTCTTTACTGTTAAGTATTCTTTGATCCATTGAACTGCTTACCCTGTTGCTGTTGCTTTCTCTCGTAGTTTTTATCCCAGTCTCTCATGCGGTAATGTGTCGCAAAAGTGTCATAGAGCTCAAGAATATGCAAACCATTTTTCCTTCCCAGACACACACAATTCATTCTGTAGGTAAGGAGCGATTGATGCCGCTATGTTTACCTGGAGTTTACCTGGAGAGAGTTCCGGGGGTCAACGCCCCCGCGGCCCGGTCTGAGACCAGGCCTCCTGACGGATCAGAGCCTGATCAACCAGGCTGTTGCTGCTGGCTGCACGCAAACCAACATACGAGCCACAGCCCGGCTGATCCGGAACTGACTTTAGGTGCTTGTCCAGTGCCAGCTTGAAGACTGCCAGGGGTCTGTTGGTAATCCCCCTTATGTGTGCTGGGAGGCAGTTGAACAGTCTCGGGCCCCTGACACTTATTGTATGGTCTCTTAACGTGCTAGTGACACCCCTGCTTTTCATTGGGGGGATGGTGCATCGTCTGCCAAGTCTTTTGCTTTCGTAGTGAGTGATTTTCGTGTGCAAGTTCGGTACTAGTCCCTCTAGGATTTTCCAGGTGTATATAATCATGTATCTCTCCCTCCTGCGTTCCAGGGAATACAGGTTTAGGAACCTCAAGCGCTCCCAATAATTGAGGTGTTTTATCTCCGTTATGCGCGCCGTGAAAGTTCTCTGTACATTTTCTAGGTCGGCAATTTCACCTGCCTTGAAAGGTGCTGTTAGTGTGCAGCAATATTCCAGCCTAGATAGAACAAGTGACCTGAAGAGTGTCATCATGGGCTTGGCCTCCCTAGTTTTGAAGGTTCTCATTATCCATCCTGTCATTTTTCTAGCAGATGCGATTGATACAAAGTTATGGTCCTTGAAGGTGAGATCCTCCGACATGATCACTCCCAGGTCTTTGACGTTGGTGTTTCGCTTTATTTTGTGGCCAGAATTTGTTTTGTACTCTGATGAAGATTTAATTTCCTCATGTTTACCATATCTGAGTAATTGAAATTTCTCATCGTTGAACTTCATATTGTTTTCTGCAGCCCACTGAAAGATTTGGTTGATGTCTGCCTGGAGCTTTGCAGTGTCTGCAATGGAAGACACTGTCATGCAGATTCGGGTGTCATCTGCAAAGGAAGACACGGTGCTGTGGTTGACATCCTTGTCTATGTCGGATATAAGGATGAGGAACAAGATGGGAGCGAGTACTGTGCCTTGTGGAACAGAGCTTTTCACCGTAGCTGCCTCGGACTTTACTCTGTTGACGACTACTCTCTGTGTTCTGTTAGTGAGGAAATTATAGATCCATCGACCGACTTTTCCTGTTATTCCTTTAGCACGCATTTTGTGCGCTATTACGCCATGGTCACACTTGTCGAAGGCTTTTGCAAAGTCTGTATATATTACATCTGCATTCTTTTTGTCTTCTAGTGCATTTAGGACCTTGTCGTAGTGGTCCAATAGTTGAGACAGACAGGAGCGACCTGTTCTAAACCCATGTTGCCCTGGGTTGTGTAACTGATGGGTTTCTAGATGCGTGGTGATCTTGCTTCTTAGGACCCTTTCAAAGATTTTTATGATATGGGATGTTAGTGCTATTGGTCTGTAGTTCTTTGCTGTTGCTTTACTGCCCCCTTTGTGGAGTGGGGCTATGTCTGTTGTTTTTAGTAACTGTGGGACGACCCCCGTGTCCATGCTCCCTCTCCATAGGATGGAAAAGGCTCGTGATAGGGGCTTCTTGCAGTTCTTGATGAACACAGAGTTCCATGAGTCTGGCCCTGGGGCAGAGTGCATGGGCATGTCATTTATCGCCTGTTCGAAGTCATTTGGCGTCAGGATAACATCGGATAGGCTTGTGTTAATCAAATTTTGTGGCTCTCTCATAAAAAATTCATTTTGATCTTCGACTCTCAGTCTGGTTAGCGGCTTGCTAAAAACTGAGTCATATTGGGACTTGAGTAGCTCACTCATTTCCTTGCTGTCATATGTGTAGGACCCATCTTGTTTAAGTAGGGGCCCAATACTGGACGTTGTTCTCGATTTTGATTTGGCATAGGAGAAGAAATACTTTGGGTTTCTTTCGATTTCATTTATGGCTTTTAATTCTTCCCGCGATTCCTGACTCCTAAAGGATTCTTTTAGCTTTAGTTCGATGCTTGCTATTTCTCTGACCAGTGTCTCCCTACGCATTTCAGATATATTGACCTCTTTTAGCCGCTCTGTTATTCTTTTCCGTCGCCTGTAAAGGGAGCGCCTGTCTCTTTCTGTTTTACATCTACTCCTCCTTTTTCTTAGAGGAATAAGCCTTGTGCATACATCGAGTGCCACCGAGTTAATCTGTTCTAGGCATAAGTTGGGGTCTGTGTTGCTTAGTATATCTTCCCAGCTTATATCGATTAGGACTTTGTTTACTTGGTCCCACTTTATGTTTTTGTTATTGAAGTTGAATTTGGTGAATGCTCCCTCGTGACTAATCTCATTATGTCGGTCTGGGGCTCCGCGCATACATGACTGAACCTCAATTATGTTGTGATCTGAGTATATTGTTTTTGATATGGTGATATTTCTTATCAGATCATCATTGTTAGTGAAGATGAGGTCTAGTGTATTCTCCAGTCTAGTAGGCTCTATTATTTGCTGGTTTAAATTGAATTTTGTGCAGAGATTTAAAAGCTCGCGTGAGTGTGAGTTTTCATCAGAGCTGCCTCCTGGTGTTATTACTGCAACAATATTATTTGCTATATTCCTCCATTTTAGGTGCCTTAAGTTGAAATCCCCCAGGAGCAAGATGTTGGGTGCAGGAGCTGGAAGGTTTTCCAGACAGTGGTCAATTTTTAACAGCTGTTCCTGGAATTGCTGGGATGTTGCATCCGGAGGCTTGTAGACTATCACAATGACTAGGTTTTGGTTCTCGACCTTTACTGCTAAAACTTCCACTACATCATTGGAGGCATTTAGCAGTTCTGTGCAAACAAGTGACTCTGCAATGTACAGGCCAACCCCCCCCTTTTGCCTGTTCACTCTGTCACATCTGTATAGGTTGTAACCTGGGCTCCATATTTCGTTGTCCAAGTGATCCTTTATGTGGGTCTCAGTGAAAGCCGCGAACATTGCCTTTGCCTCTGCAAGCAGTCCACGGATGAAAGGTATTTTGTTGTTTGTTGCTGGCTTTAGACCCTGTATATTTGCAAAGAAGAATGTTATCGGACTGGTGGTATTGTTGGTACTGGGGGGGGGGGATTTTTTTTCCGGCATTAGTATCTGTATCTGTTGGTTTGGAGTGGAGGCCATACCAACAGATACAGATACTAATGCCGGAAAAAAAATCCCCCCCCAGTACCAACAATACCACCAGTCCGATAATCTGTGTAACTATTTGTGTATACCTGAATAAACTTACTTAGGTAACAGGTGCTGTAAAGCCAGTAAATAAAAAGAAAAACTCTGAACAAATTGAGAAAGTAAAATACAGAAAAGGAAAACAATTAAAAAGAAAAATACTTTGTAAATAAAAGAGTAAATAAAAGCAAGTCAGAACCAAATCTCATGTAAGAATTTACAAAATAATACTATGTTTGAAAAAACAAAAATCTAAAAAAATAAACTCAGAAAAAAAGTTTGAATCATAAGAGAGATCTTGTGTGAGGTGAACCATGGCGTACCAAAGAGTATTTTCAGGAAAACTCAAGTTAAACAAATTTTACATTAACCATTAACAGCCGAGTAATATAGAGATTTTAGTAAAACATACTCAAATTACCAATGAATATTTACAAAAACAAAGCAGTAAAAGCAGGCGAGATATCACTCTGGGCTCTGAATGTTTTGAATATCTAAGTTATCCGCCTTGGTTTGTTTTATTGTCATTATTAAAAAGTAAACTATAGAACAGATAGAAAATGGTAATATTGTTAAAGTATTTAAAAAAAATTATATAGAAGGCCCTCTAAAATAAAGGTTTATCTCGTTGACAAACGCTGTTTTAAAAACTATGCAAAAAGCTATTATAGAAAAGTGGATAAATCACCTGCACCTAAATAAAAAAAAAGTGCTACCAAACTATTCAATTTCGGCTCGGCGAAATCCTGTATATCAAATCCATTAAGCTATTACGATAGTCACAAAATATTATACAGTAGATAAAGGGATGTACTTGGCTAATGAAAAAGGTTCTGACATAGTTCCTTACGAAGGATTAATATGGACACTATAAATTATAGGCAGAATAAAAAGAAAACTGTTACAAAGATGAAAGACTTTTCTTTGTTAGAAAATGAGAAGTAATGATTACAGGAAAACGGAACCTATGTGGGAAAACGGAACGTATGGATGTTACAAGGATTAGTCAGCACTTGTATAATGTTTTACATTTTGTATTAGGTAAATAAAGTTACTGGTATATGTTGAAATTTACACTTTAACAGCTCAGATATGTGTTCCGAAAGGTGTATATTGTTGTTCATACAAAGAGATTTGTATTTTTAAGTGTATATTTACCAGGTGTGTAATATTCATTATGTAAATACCAAGAAACGTATATTTCTCAGTGAATATACATCATAAGATTTGTATATACAATATTCCTGACATTCTTGACTGGTGGTGTACATGTGAATATCGACCTTAATGAACCACGTGTAGTCGATAGGCTCTACATTAAAAACTAATTAACTAATATAAATAATTTGCACAAAAATAAAATGGGAGAAATCATAAACAGCCAACACGAAGAATACAGACTGTGATAGAATCCGGAAAATGGTTGGTAGGTAAGACACAGGCAACAGTTAGGCAACTTTATTCCGAAACGTTTCGCCTACACAGTAGGCTTCTTCAGTCGAATACAGAAAGTAGGCAGGAACAGTAGAGATGTGAAGACGATGTAATCAGTCCATCACCCTTGAAGTCGTAGAATTTTGAGGTTGTCAGTCCCTCAGCCTGGAGAAGTTCAGTTCCAAAGTCAGGAACTATCTGAAGATCAAGCGACAGTGCGGAGACTTAAATACTGTCGGAAGGAGAGGTGCAGAGTAGTAGTAGTAGTGAGAATGTAGTCACTGAGAGGTCAGGTCCCTCTCAGATCCAACAGTTCTCACTTGAAAGGGTTGTCCAAGGTGTTTTCTGTACCAAGAGGCCATGTGTTGCAGTGTCTGACAAGATGAACATCAAAATGGTATACAATACCGACAGGTTGGTAGGTAAGACATATAGGCAACAGTTAGGCAACTTTATTCCGAAACGTTTCGCCTGCACAGTAGGCTTCTTCAGTCGAATACAGAAAGTAGGCAGGAACAGTAGAGATGTGAAGACGATGTAATCAGTCCATCACCCTCTCCTTCCGACAGTATTTAAGTCTCCGCACTGTCGCTTGATCTTCAGATAGTTCCTGACTTTGGAACTGAACTTCTCCAGGCTGAGGGACTGACAACCTCAAAATTCTACGACTTCAAGGGTGATGACTGATTACATCGTCTTCACATCTCTACTGTTCCTGCCTACTTTCTGTATTCGACTGAAGAAGCCTACTGTGTAGGCGAAACGTTTCGGAATAAAGTTGCCTAACTGTTGCCTATGTGTCTTACCTACCAACCTGTCGGTATTGTATACCATTTTGATGTTCACGGAAAATGGTGAATAAAAAATTAGATTTGAACAAAACCACATTAGAATCAGATCATGTGGCACTGATGTGGCACTCGTAAACTTCAAAAATGCTGACATGGGTCGCTTATCACAACTCTCCCAACACGCAGTGGTAGTTTCTTAAAGTATATTGAAGGTAGAAGAGGAAAAATACCGATGGCATGCCATAAAGTGAATATCAGAGCTAAGGAATGTGAGTTATGAAGAATGATCATAAGCACTTGAAACTACTTTGTCCGTAGAGAGGAGACAAGATGAACACTTCTAAAGTAAAAAAAAAAAAAAAGATATAAAATAATCGAAGAGGAAAATATTTGAAAGTCAGCAAGCAGTCAGTGACTACAATTGTAAGTTTACTAAAAGGCTGTACTGAAAAGATTATGCAAAAATATTTCTTCACAGAGTGCCAGACTTTTTGGCGAATAATCAAAAGAGTTAATAAGAGACTTTGAAATAATGCTTAACTAAACGAACACTAAAGAAAATGCGTTGCTCTGTTTCCGTAACTACAAATGAACGATCACAAATTGGTTATCACACGCACACGAACAAACGCACGCCGAAAAATATAAACAAGAGTCGGTATAGACAGAGAGAACATTCACTGATTTCTACGCAGTTTCCCCAAGAATTTAAAGAATAATCAAGGAATCCAGGAAAAAGAGAGAAAGAAATTTGCGTTTTTTTTTTTTTTTACAAATTTTCCCAGCAGAAGGGAGGAGGTGGAGGAGAAAATAAAGCTGCCATTATACTCTAATTAAGACATGGCAGTTAACTCCTGCAATTATTCTGCTCGAGTCCACGATTTGTGTTGTTACAACCAGCAGTGCTGAGAAAGAGGCCGAGGTTAAGGCTTTTGAACTTGGAACGACATTGCGAATAAACACAGCCATAATTGCTTTTAAATTTCTCTACAAGATAGGGTTACACTGCTATGAAAATTTTATGCAGTAAATAAGTAAGTCGCTTTTAAATTCGTGCAGGAGTAAATTTTTCTCTAATGTCTTAACACGATACGGGTAAATTGCATTTAGATTTATTTCCAATATATGTGTAAACTGCTTTTAAATTTCCTTACGAGAGCATTAGTAAATTGTTCTTATATTTATGTATACGGCAAGGGTATATTGCTTTTAATTTTTTTTTTACAAAATATAGATAAATTGTTCTTAAATTTGTTTACAACATATGATTAGGTTGTTCTTTAGATTGCTTACTAGATACAGTTAAATAAATGGAGTTTCACTTAAGTGTAAGTAAAGGAACTCTGGTAAGGTCGCTGGTTATTTAAATTTGGAAATAGGAAAGATGAAACGATATATTTAAAGGATTCTCTGCAACCAGTGTCTTTATTTCCACTTGTCGGATTTTGCTATTGTCTACCTAAACGTGGAAATAATTGCAAAGAATGTACGAGAAACGTTAGAGACTTAAAGACTTGAATTCCTGGAGCTGGAAAAGCGCGACCTAAGGTGGAAAACAGTCGTGTATTAAGGATTTAGGCAGACCGTCAGAGCTGTGTAAAAGAGAGAGAGAGAGAGAGAGAGAGAGAGAGAGAGAGAGAGAGAGAGAGAGAGAGATTGAGAATATGTATGTGTGTAATTAGCCCTTACTGAGAAAGGATAATTACAGTTCAGCTGTCTCTTCGTCAATCTAGACTCTGGACAGTCATCTTTGAGATCGAATAGCAGAAGGCTCTTTTCCTGCTTGCCTCTTTTCCAGATACTCTACCGGCTTCATATATGTGGGTCTTTAGAATTATATTACAGTGATGAAAAATGTGTATGAATGTATAATAGAAATGTTATAGTGTATTCCACGAAGCGCTGAACCCAGTGCGAGTCGCAAAGGTCTGTCCTCCGTCCTATGTTCGCGACCGAATTCATATTTAATGGAAAAAGTGGAAGCAGAATTTGGGCTGCTAAGCCAATGCACAGCAGTTGTTAGTATGTGTCTCGAACGTTAATTACCATGCAATGGAAGGAGAGTTTTCTGCTCCCAGACAAACTTTTTCCAACTCTAGCCAAGGTTTCAAAGACGAACTAGTTCATAAAAAAAGTCTCAAGATGAACCAAGAGGAGGTTTTGGGCTTTTCAAGACTCCGCTTGAAGACTCCATTCATTAACAAGTCTGAGAAGATGGATGTGAATGCCAGTATTGAAGATAAGTTTCAAAGAAGCCGGGGTTATTTTGATATCATTTTTGGTTATATGTGAATTTTGACTGAAGAATCGATATATAAGATGAATAGGAAACTTAAACAAGAATATGTACATTTGTTAATATTGAAAGCATTACATTTTTTGGCACAGTTCCAATAAGAAATATACACTGATAATTTGTTATTTTCTTGTTACTCGTTTCAAAAGGAATTTATGTCCTGTTAGAAAAGACTAGGCTTCTTTCACAAACTGGTTGATTTTATTGAGAAATTTATTGAGTTTTTCAGGTTCAATTAATTTTATTTATTTGAATCGAATAAGTAGTAGTAGTAATGGCTAACTGGAGTGAGTGAGAAGCTCTACGGTTTCTGGTTAACCTATAACACCATCCTCAAGAGATACTTCCTTAGAATATGCTTGTATTCTCATAACTGTAATCAATATGAAGCCAAGCAAACCGCAAACCAATTAATTGTAACTTCCAAGTATATTTACAGAAATAATTTTTTTAATTATAACTCTGATGACACTATGCAATAGTACATGCTTTTACTGGTAATAACGTTTCGTTCTGTGACTTACGTCTTTATCTTTTTTCAAATGTAGAGCTCAATGTTTTATACTGATTCGGGAAATTAGAATCGAGGAACGGGAAGACATTTAGGTACAGTCAGGGTACTTTTATTTTTTCATCATAAATCACACGGGAATAAACATACCAGGGAGATACAACGACTGTGCATACTATGTGAGTTGTATATCTCTTGATGTATATAAACTAAAAGTATCAGTGTATATAACCAGAAGAGTGTACGTCTAAGTACATATACTTGAGTTAATCTGATATCCTATTTCAGAATCGTGCAGAAGATAGGCTTTAGACCTTATAAATCAACTAGATAGGGGATTTTCATTGTTTCGTTAGAGTATTATCTGCCGTCAGATCTCTCATAAAACTCTTGTATGTGGTGAGATTTTTGTGAAACTGCCATTCAGTTTTCGATGCACTTTTCCAGTTACATTTATAAAATATAACGCTATAAAAAAAACTTGATAAGAGAACTTACTGTATCCAGAAACGCTGAGAGAGTCGCAGATTTTATTTAGGGCAGGCTATAAAAAATGAGTGTATATACTTGCCATTTTTACAACTAGAGTAAGCAAGAGGAGAGAAGAATGATGCAACACAGCGAATTATCTAAGAATGCTGTATATGAAGATTGCTTTTTTAATTGTTGATTCTCTTGGTTGAATAATTTATACAAAGTGAAATTAATTTGGACTAGAATAATTCTAAGCTGGAGAAGAAATTCCTTGAGCAGAGGCACTCACACGATGACATACATTTACGTTTTTCTTTAGTTTGTTTTTTCTGAATAATTTCCATACACGTGATTTATTCTTAAATGCTTATGGGGGTAATTTGAGGCAGGCACCTTTCTCCGACATAATTTCAAACAGAAGTGATTTTTTTTAAGAGAATAAATACTTAGATGCTAGAGAAGGGTTCCTCATTCGAGAGAATCTAGTTGCTGTCCCTTCATTTGATCACACGTGATTACCACACATTACCCAGGCGCTTGTATAATACCTATAGGCTGGCTGCATCCCCGTCTTAATAAATTTA
Source organism: Cherax quadricarinatus (assembly GCF_038502225.1). Lineage (NCBI taxonomy): Eukaryota > Metazoa > Arthropoda > Malacostraca > Decapoda > Parastacidae > Cherax > Cherax quadricarinatus. Next base: position 17,165,652 of record NC_091348.1, read on the forward strand.
AAAGCAGGAATATGGTGATAATATCATAATAAATTAATACTAATAATAATAATCTTAAAAAAGTAAAAATATTGCATAACTTTCCTTATTATTTTTACTGATTTATTTAGTATTTTAATTTCAGTTGTAGGGTAAAAAGGTAAAAAAAAAATATTTGACACACTCGCTCACCCATTTACTAATTCGCTCATGTCAAAGCTCGATCATTATTCATGAACTCGGTAATTAGTTCATTAAAAAATTAGTTTGTACTCATGCATTCACTAGCTCAAGCATGAATTCAGGAAGTCATTATTTCATGTATTCATATGGCTGCACTAAGGTCCTCACACTCGTGAAATAATTGTCAGGTACTTACTAACGCATTTAGCGCTTCTTTTTTATTATAATAATAACTGACTAACGCACGCACTCACACTCTTTAAGTCACGCCTTCAGGCACTCACGTCCTCATTGGAGGCCTTACTCATTCACTCCTCTAGCTCTCAGTTATGTACTTGTACCCTCTCACACTCACGCTTTCTCTCCCACATGCACTCTCCCGCATACAATATTTATAATGGTATCCACATCATTTTGCATTCTTCTGTCACTTGAGATCATCACAACGACGTAAAGATGAGGAGTCATCAACCGAATTCATATCCTAGTTCTCTAATACATTAATATTTTTCATAGTCCTGCTGTTTAATGCAATAATACCTTTATAAATTATATCCCTATTTTCAAATACATTGCTCTTTAATACATTAATATATTTCATATCCTGCTCCCTAATACATTGATGCATTTATATCCTTCCTCTATAATCCAATAATGCATTTATATCCCTGTTCTCTAAAACGTTAATACATTAATACATTCATATCCCTGCTGTATATCGGATACATTAACTTCGAGCTGTTTATCCCTCCTAATATTAGGATAAAAAATTATGAGAGGGCGAAATAAATTCCCATATGACTTTGCTGGCAATTGTTCGGAGTGAGTAATTCACTGTAGATGAAATTCGTGATTGAATGTGTAAATTTATTCTCAGATATGTAAATTCGTGTGTAAATAGTGTTAATATGTGAAATCGTGCTTAAATGTGTAAATTGGTCTCTGTAAATTTGTGTGTCTGATGTAAATGTGCAAATTCCTTTTTATATATATGTAAACTCGCTTTAAAATGTGTGTATAAAGAGAGAGATGGATATTGGTTCCCCGTGAATTCCAGTGTGTTTCCTGATCCTGGTGAAGTGCTCATGATCCGAGAAATTGCAGCTACTTCTCCTTCATCCTCGAAGGATAATTAACAACTTACTAGTCTCCCGGAGTCGAATAACGTTTATGTGTTTAGCGCTTGCCCATGAATATTATAGTAAAAATAATTTTGTAAAAATAATAATAAGGTTTACGGAGGGTAACTTGCTGTCATTCTCCCACTGTATACTCAAGGCCTTGAGATAGATACATGAAATTCTCTTCAAATTCTTATTTTACCCTGAGTAAAATTTTTTTTCAACGTATCTGTAGAATATACTGTGTTCCCAGGCTTATTTGTAATATATTATTTTCAAATTGGTCCAACATTACACAGAAACAATAATAATTTATAACCATGTAATATTTTGTGTAATATTCACTCTGGTAATTACGGAAGGTTATGCTAAT
>NC_091348.1:17169807-17172307 GCF_038502225.1 Cherax quadricarinatus
CCTTAAGAAAGGGAAAGAGAGAGGGCGAGAAACAGAAATAGAACGGGTTAAGATAAAGGACATGTTTAAGTGAAAAAGAAACCGTTGCAGCTACTACTATACTCATACCTTAGTAGCTAGGCCGATGTCTCCCAGCTCAGGTTGGTAGATAAATACCATGATGTATAAAACCATTCCTGTGTGATGGAATAAGTCAGGGAAACATAACTAGCTTTTGTTCTCATAATTTACCACTTATACGCAAAATGGAAACCTCACACTACTGGTGTTCTCAACCTGTTATAATTATATACATTTGTGTGGACCAGGGATGCCTCACATTGTGACCATTATATTGAATAATATAGACGCGCAGGCAACGAGTGTTCGTTATATAAAATTAATCCACAGTACTTTCTCTTCGTCTCTTCGACAACAGGTAATGATATATTTTTCCTCAAAAATTTTCATGAATTTTTTTGTTTGTATCTCTTTCATCCTTTTATCAGTGGTCTAAAATAGCCTTGCTATTATCTTGCTCACTATCTTCTCTCTCTCTCTCTCTCTCTCACTCTCTCTCTCTCTCTCTCTCTCTCTCTCTCTCTCTCTCTCTCTCTCACTCTCACTCTCACTCTCTCTCTCTCTTCAGTTCATTCACTCCCAACCCTTAAATTACAATTCTATTCTGATGTTTTTTATTTTAAATTTCCCTCGGTGTCAATATGCAAACGAAGACACAATTTGAATAAAAAAATCTTTTTCTGAACTTCAAAGCAATAATTTACAGAAGTGAAGTATATTTTAACATGAAATATACATTTTTCCTGGCTAAACTACGATCTATGATTAATGAGAGCGCTTTACTCAGCAGGGAAAAATGTAAAACCATAACTAGTTTATAATTGAAACCCGTTTTTTTTAAACCATGGTATGTTTTTTTTCCATGCCGAGTTTATTATATTTTTTTAGAATTTTGAGTTATAATGTGTGTTGTTACGTGCATGTACTCAGTGAGTTGTACTGTGTGTGTGTATGTATATGTGTTTTATATATAATTAATTTCTTGAGGTTTTCGGGCATAAAGTTTCAGATTTTGGTCATCCTCTTATAAATTGACTGACGTGATATTGCTCCATCAAATCCTTCTTTAAAATTATTAGGTTCTTGTCTTCAAAAGCCTATTCGTTCGGGTTCTTTTCATGATTATTTTGTATGTTATGATCATGTCCCCTTTCCTCCGTTCATCTAGAATAGTGAGCGCCAGCTTAGTATTTTCTAGTTATATTTTCTTATCAGATACTGACCTCATGGCAAACGTTTGGAAGTTTTCGATTTTCTTTACTGTTAGATAGTGTGGGCTTCATTCGGAATGGTCTAACATATTCTTCGTGTATTTCACTGGATACTTTCTAATCTTAATTTCTCTACTATCAACCTTCTAAGAAGGTTGATATCAGTTACTAGGGTTTTATATATATCTAATACTAGGTTGAATGTGATGTCAACTCTTGTATCTTTCTCCTTTTGATTCCGTGGGTTGTTTTTGTTAGGTCAGGCTCTTTGGCAAACTTTTATTACACTGTATATGCAGGGATTGAGTTCAAGTAGCCATTTTACTGACCATTCACGTTGCCTGTTGAGGTCGTCTTGTAATGTTTTGTTAACTTCACTTATGGGTATTCTTCAAATTATCTTTGATTCGTATAAAAGCAATAACTAGTACAAATCTAGTTCTCCTGGGAAGTCGTCACCAGGAGCACAATGAACTTCAGAATGCAAATTTGTGGAGCCCTATTTATATTCGCCATTTCGGATTATCCTTCTCAGTTACTTTATGGTTTCTATTAAATATATATTCCATTACCCTTTAAAGAACATTCCTATCTACTTTTGGCTTTAGTATCGAGTTGTTTCTTCGTTAGTTGTATGTGTGTGTTACCATATCATTGGCCTTAAGGTCAAGGCATACGTAGTCCACTCGTCCATCTAATGTCTGGCTTATTTTTGTGTCTCATAGGTTTCTGTTATATTCGTGAGCCAAGATTTTTCACCTCCGAATCCATGCTGTGTCTGGGGAACGAGAGGAACCATCCGTCTTTTAGAGCATTTGTTGTCTTATGCGACGACGGTCTGAGAGGAAAATCATGTTAGAAGTTCGGGCTTCGACGCTGAAATTTATATTGATATGTTTCTGATGTTTATGGTTGCGTTCTTGGGGATGGGCACTTTCCTGAATTTTGTTGAGAAGTTGATGGTGGCAGTGGTTTTGAAAGAGCAGTGGTGGTTGTGATTGTGATGCTGAAAATGGTGATGATCACAATTGTGTTAAATGTGGAATTGTTAGTGCTGATGGTTGTGTTGTTATTTATAGTGGTGGTGTTGATCATAGTGGTGCCAAAGGCAATGGTGATTCTTGTCAGTTTTGACGGCACTGATGCTGACAGCTATGGTGATTGTGGTGATGGTGGCGGCGATTTGGTAGGGGAGTCGACAGAAGAGGTGATCATCATCATCATCATCC
>NC_091348.1:17177307-17179807 GCF_038502225.1 Cherax quadricarinatus
AAAATGCAGAGGTTTGCAACAAGACTAGTTCCAGAGCTAAGGGGATTTTCCTATGAAAAAAGGTTAAGGGAAATCGGCCTGACGACACTGGAGGACAAGACGGTCAAGGGAGACATGATAACGACACTTAACGTACTGCGAGGAATTGACAAGGTGGACAAAGATAGGATGTTCCAAAGATGGGACACAAAAACAAGGGGACACGGTTGGAACTTGAAGACTCCTATGAGTCAAAGGGATGTTAGGAAGTATTTCTTCAGTCATAGAGTTGTCAGGAAGTGGAATAGCCTAGAAAGCGATGTAGTGGAGGCAGGAACCATACATAGTTTTAAGACGAGGTTTGATAAAGCTAACGGAGCAGGGAGAGAGAGCACCTAGTAGCAATCAGTGAAGAAGCGAGGCCAGGAGCTATGAATCGACCCCTGCAACCACAAATAGGTGAAATAGGTGAGTACACACACACGGATAAGAGGAAGTCAGCCATCTCCTTCACATTTCTCGCCTTTCGCTTTCCTACTATATTTTTCTCACCACTATTCCCCGCCAAGTGTTTACTCAGGCATTTAAAACTTTTAATTACTTCTCTACTTGCTCGCACCAAGAATATTTCAGCATAAGAGTTTTCTTTAATATAAAGAGTTCTCTGTTTTATCTGAATGAGAAGACAACAGAGCATAATTCAACCTCATTCCCGTTTAGGGGATAATCCTATGTGCGCGCACACACACACACACACACACACACACACACACACACACACACACACACACACACACACACACACACACACACACACACACACACACACACGCACGGTCAGTCCTCCACAACTGTATTGATGATTACGTCAAATGAATTTCTGTGTCGAGTTCATTATATTCCCCTGTATTACCTCAATACTGTGGAAAAAAAAGTCTGTGGAATTTCTCCATCACGCGAATTCAGATAACCTTCTAATTTGTTAATTCATATTGACAGAATAAAAATCCAGTATTTCATTCTGATCGAGTCCATTCCATTTCATAATGATTGAGAACTCTAATTTTTTAAAGTTTGCGACCTATTTATGATTGAGACTTACTTAATTGTTGTGATCTGTGTATTTTATTATTGACACCTATTTTATAATTGAGACATATTTTATAATTGAGACCTATTTTATAATTGAGACCTATTTTATAACTGAAACCTATCTTATAACTGAGAACTATTTTATAATTAAAGGTATTTTATAAAGATTAAGACCTATTTTAAAAAGATTAAGACCTATTTTATAAAGACTGAATCCTGTTTTAAAAATGAGACCACTTCATTTATAACTTCATTTATTATGATTGAGACTTAAAATTTTATTCTGATTAAGTCAACACATTTCTCTTAATATAGAGATCCCACATCGTTCATCAGTTTCCCCATGTTCCATAGTTTTTCTTCATTCACCCACATTTCCCCCACATTTTAATTCACACATTTTCCTCTCATTCTCACACATTTCCAGCTATATATTTAAAGGCAATTTTCTTCAGCCTCTGAGTCGAGTCGCTGGCTTAGGGTGAACAATACCAGAACTTGTTCTGAAAGCTGGAAAAGAGCTCTGAACAATTCTCCCTGTTAGCTTTCTTTCCTTGATAAGCTGTAGTGTGTGTGTGTGTGTGTGTGTGTGTGTGTGTGTGTGTGTGTGTGTGTGTGTGTGTGTGTGTGTGTATGTGTGTGTGTGTGTGTGTGTGTGTGTGTGTGTGTGTGTGTGTGTGTGTGTGTGTGTGTGTGTGTGTGTGTGTGTGTGTGTGTGTGTGTGTGTGTGTGTGTGTGTGTGTGTGTGTGTGTGTGTGTGTGTGTGTATACTCACCTAATTGTGGTTGCAGGGGTCGATTCGTAGCTCCTGACCCCGCCTCTTCACTGGTCGCTGCTGGGTTCAGTCTCTCCCTGCTCCATGAGCTTCTTAAAGCTGTGTATGGGTCCTGCTTCCACCACATCACTTTCTAGATTATTCCACTTCCTGACAAATATATTACTGAAGAAATACTTCCTAACATCCCTGTGACTCATCTGAGTCTTCAGCTTCCACTTGCGACCCCTTGTTGCTGTGTCCCATCTCTGGAACATACTGTCTCTATCCACCCTGTCAATTCCTCTCAGTATTTCATATGTCGTTATCATGTCTTCCCTATCCCTCCTGTCCTCCAGTGTCGTCAGGTCGATTTGCCTTAAGAATAGCGTTTCGACACCTCAGTAAGGAATCGTTCGAGACTTTGTACACTGTGTACGTCAGGCCCATATTGGAGTATGCAGCACCAGTTTGGAACCCACCCCTGGTCAAGCAACATGACTAGTCCCGGAGCTAAGGGATATGTCCTACGAGGAGAGGTTAAGTTTGTCAGGCGCTCATATGCTGCCGCAGTTATTTGGTTGATGTGCGTCTCAGGAGATGTGCTCACTATCGTACTCACCCAAAGATCCTTTTCCTTGAGTGAGGTTTGCAGTTTTTGAACTTCTAGCCTGT
>NC_091348.1:17184807-17227307 GCF_038502225.1 Cherax quadricarinatus
GAGAGGGAACTGACAGGAAAACCAGTACAAGAAATGATGGACTATGTAGCAACAAAATGCAAGGAGGCAGAGGAGAGGTTTGTTCCCAAGGGAAACAGAAATAATGGGAAGAACAGAACGAGTCCTTGGTTCACCCAAAGGTGTAGGGAGGCAAAAACTAGGTGTAATAGAGAATGGAAAAGGTACAGAAGACAGAGAACTCAGGAAAATAAAGAAATCAGCCGAAGAGCCAGAAACGAATATGCACAGATAAGAAGGGAGGCTCAGAGACAATATGAAAATGACATAGCATCAAAAGTAAAGACTGACCCGAAGCTGTTGTACAGCCACATCAGGAGGAAAACAACAGTCAAGGACCAGGTAATCAGACTGAGGAAGGGTGATGGGGAATTCACAAGAAACGACCGAGAGGTATGTCAGGAGCTCAACACAAGATTTAAAGAGGTATTTACAGTGGAAACCAGTAGGACTCCAAGAAATCAGAACAGGGGGGCACACCAGCAAGTGCTGGATGAGGTACATATAACCAAGGAGGAGGTGAAGAAGCTGCTATGCGAACTTGACACCTCAAAGGCGGTGGGACCAGACAACATCTCTCCATGGGTCCTTAAAGAGGGAGCAGAGATATTGTGTGAGCCATTAACAAAGATCTTCAACACATCATTTGAAACTGGGCAACTCCCTGAGGTATGGAAAATGGCAAATGTAGTCCCAATTTTTAAAAAGGGAGACAGACATGAGGCACTAAACTACAGACCTGTATCTCTAACGTGTATAGTATGCAAGGTCATGGAGAAGATCATCAGGAGGAGAGTGGTGGGGCACCTGGAAAGAAACAAGTGTATAATTGACAACCAGCACGGTTTCAGGGAAGGAAAATCCTGTGTCACAAACCTACTAGAGTTTTATGACAAGGTGACAGAAGTAAGACAAGAGAGAGAGGGGTGGATCGACTGCGTATTTTTGGACTGCAAGAAGGCTTTCGACACAGTTCCTCACAAGAGGTTACTGCAAAAGCTAGAGGACCAGGCACACATAACAGGAAAGGCACTGCAATGGATCAGAGAATATCTGACAGGGAGGAAACAACGAGTCATGGTACGCGACGAGGTGTCAGAGTGGGCGCCTGTGACAAGCGGGGTTCCACAGGGGTCAGTCCTAGGACCTGTGCTGTTCTTGGTATACGTGAACGACATAACGGAAGGGATAGACTCAGAAGTGTCCTTGTTTGCAGACGATGTGAAGTTAATGAGAAGAATCGAATCGGACGAGGATCAGGCAGGACTACAAAGAGATCTGGACAGGCTACAAGCCTGGTCCAGCAACTGGCTCCTAGAATTTAACCCTGCCAAATGCAAAGTCATGAAGATTGGGGAAGGGCAAAGAAGACCGCAGACACAATATAGTTTAGATGGCCAAAGACTGCAAACCTCACTAAAGGAAAAAGATCTGGGGGTGAGTATAACACCGAGCATATCTCCTGAGGCGCACATCAATCAGATAACTGCTGCAGCATACGGGCGCCTGGCAAACCTACGGATAGCGTTCCGATACCTCAGTAAGGATTCGTTTAAGACTCTGTACACCATCTACGTCAGGCCCATACTGGAGTATGCAGCACCAGTTTGGAATCCACACCTAGTCAAGCACGTCAAGAAATTAGAGAAAGTGCAAAGGTTTGCAACAAGACTAGTCCCAGAGCTACGGGGATTGTCCTATGAAGAAAGGTTGAGGGAAATCGGCCTGACGACACTGGAGGCCAGGAGGGTCAGGGGAGACATGATAACGACATATAAAATACTGCGCGGAATAGACGAGGTGGACAAAGACGGGATGTTCCAGAGATGGGACACAGACACAAGAGGTCACAATTGGAAGTTGAAGACTCAGATGAATCAAAGGGATGTTAGGAAGTATTTCTTCAGTCATAGAGTAGTCAGGCCATGGAATAGCCTAGAAAGTGATGTGGTGGAGGCAGGAACCATACATAGTTTTAAGGCGAGGTATGATAGAGCTCATGGGGCAGGGAGAGAGAGGACCTAGTAGCAATCAGCGAAGAGGCGGGGCCAGGAGCTGTGACTCGACCCCTGCAACCACAAATAGGTGAGTACAAATAGGTGAGTACACACACACACATACACACACACACACACACACACACACACACACACACACACACACACACACACACACACACACACACACACACACACACACACACACACACACACACACACCTGTATCACACCTGTATCACAAACCTTGTGGAGTTTTATGATAAGTATCTACGAAGTAAGACGCGAGAGAGAGGGGTGAGTTGATTGCAAGAAGGCCTTTGACACAGTTCCTCACAAGAGATTAGTGCATAAGCTAGAGGATCAGGCGCGTATAACAGGAAGGGCACTGCAGTGGATCAGAGAATACCTGACAGGGAGGCAACAACGAGTCATGGTACATGGTGAGGTATCACAGTGGGCACTTGTGACGGTCCTAGGACCAGTACTATTTTTGGTATATGCGAATGACATGATGGAAGGGATAGACTCTGAAGTGTTTCTATTCGCAGATGATGTGAAGCTAATGAGGAGAATTAAATCAGCTGAGGATCAGGCAGGACTTCAAAGAAACCTGGACAGGTTGGACACCTAGTCCAGCAACTATCTTCTCGAATTTAACCCCACCAAATGCAAAGTCATGAAGATCGGGGAAAGACAAAGAAGACCGCAGAGAGAGTATAGGCTAGGTGGCCAAAGACTGCAAACCTCGCTCAAGGAGAAAGATCTTGGGGTGAGTATAACACCGGGCACGTCTCCGGAAGCACACTTCAAGCAGATAACTGCTGCAGCATATGGGCGTCTGGCAAACCTGAGAATAGCGTTCCGATACCTTAGTAAGGAATCGTTCAAGACACTATACACCGTGTACGTCAGGCCCATACTGGAATATGCAGCACCAGTTTGGAACCCTCACCGGGTCAAGCACGTCAAGAAAGTGCAAAGGTTTCCGACAAGGCTAGTTCCAGAGCTAAGGGGAATGTCCTACGAAGAAAGGTTAAGGGAAATCGGCCTGACAACACTGGAGGACAGGAGGGTTAGAGGAGACATGATAACGACATACAAAATACTGCGTGAAATAGACAAGGTGGACAGAGACAGGATGTTCCAGAGAGGGGACACAGAAACAAGGGGTCACAATTGGAAGTTGAAGACTCAGATGAGTCAAAGAGATGTTAGGAAGTATTTCTTCAGTCATAGAGTAGTCAGGAAGTTGAATACTTTAGCAGGTGATGTAGTGGAGGCAGGAATCATACATAGCTTTAAGACGAGGTATGATAAAGCTCATGGAGCAGTGAGAGAGAGGACCTAGTAGCGTTCAGTAAAGAGGCTGGGCCAGGAGCTGAGTCTCGACTCCTGCAATCACAGTTAAGTAAGTATACCTCGACTCCTGCAACCGCAACTAGGCGAGTACACACACACACACACACACACTCAAACAGACGAGTTGTTAAAGGAAAGTAATTATATTAAAGTTGCATCCATCTCACAACTTGTGAAGTTCTGCACTCAAAACTTAGTGTCGTTGGAACTTACTCCAACAAAGGAGGCAGTGGGAACGCACTAGTTTCTTATTACCCTCTGGGATTGTAAACGTTGCCGCTTTCTTTTTGTGCTTTTTGAATTCTTTTTTTTTATTCTGTGTGCAGACTTGTAAGTTACGAAATATACGCTGTTGGTAGTGGTATATTCGTCAGGAAACACAAGTCACTGGTGAGAAGAGACTTGTCACTTGATGAAATGAAACTGGATAAGCATCCCCTGGCTTGCTGAAAGTTAAGCCAGTCTATTGAAAAAAAAAAGGATTACTTTCTTTAATTGTCATTTTAAGATACACTCACAAAGGCACACTGAGGTGTGTGTGTGTGTACTCACCTAGTTGAGGTTGCGGGGGTCGAGTCCGAGCTCCTGGCCCCGCCTCTTCACTGATCGCTACTAGGTCACTCTCCCTGAGCCGTGAGCTTTATCATACCTCTGCTTAAAGCTATGTATGGATCCTGCCTCCACTACATCGCTTCCCAAACTATTCCACTTACTGACTACTCTGTGGCTGAAGAAATACTTCCTAACATCCCTGTGATTCATCTGTGTCTTCAGCTTCCAACTGTGTCCCCTTGTTACTGTGTCCAATCTCTGGAACATCCTGTCTTTGTCCACCTTGTCAATTCCTCTGTGTGTGTGTGTGTGTGTGTGTGTGTGTGTGTGTGTGTGTCTATTTAGCCTATAAAAACAAAATGCTTACCGGTCATGTAGTGTCTGGCCTCGAGATGGCACCAGAAAATATTTCGACAGCTAAAAACATAAGACGTGAAGACAGGATGCTTTTGAAAACGGGTTGACTAGTGGGAGGTGATGTATTCAAAATCAATGTTAATTCACCCCTGAAGAGATATCCAGACGATTCACACGAAGTGTGGGGAGGTGTTATTCCCACTACCCTTTACTTACACCAGACATGTCGTGGGAGACATTGAACCAACGTTGGGGAAAGTCTTGAAGCAATTAAGAGGCCTTTCAGGGTGAATGTATGACCTTGACGGGATTCGAATTGACGCTAAACCCGTCCTTGTCAGAGATCAGATCCACCAGCTCGAGAGAGACGAAGAAAATGCTCTCCTGGAAATAGCTTACTGCAAAATTGTATATTTACTGTGTGGAATATTTCCACGTATATACACTGTGCAGCAGTGTATGCACACTGAGGGGTGTATCTCTCAGTATATGAAATATGAGGCTACTTTAATTCCTATATTAGAGGTAAATGCAATTCTTGCTTAGTGTTGTACTGGTGCAAATGAGGCTCTACAAACTTGTATGAACGAAATATTTCAGCCTCACAGTAAATTATTATCTTTTCTATATATAATAATTAATCTTCCACTATCTCTCCATTATTGCGAATACTTGTTTTCAGGTTTTAACCTCATTTCTCGCATTTAATTCTTGGAAACTAGGAGAAGGAAATTAGGAGTAGATTTTATGGTTGGCTTCATCTTGAGCCAATCTTCTGGTTGAGAGGAATGTTTGATAAATTAGGCACAGGTGTAACACTTGGGTACCTTTATTTTGGAAATTTTTCTCCATACTGTGACTTAATCAGTCCAATACAGAGAAGAATGGTTGAAGATCTGAAGACGTTTAAGGTAATCAGTCCTTCAGCCTAAATTCGATGTAATCAGTCCATCAATCTTGATAAGATTGATGGACTGATTACCATTCTTCTTTGTATTGGACTGACGAAGCCATTGTGTGGCAAAACGTTTCCACAATAAGAATAGCCTAGTGTTTTACAAGTGTAATTTATGAACTTGTTGGTTCTCTGAACTATTTATCTACAACAAGCACACATTTATCCTAATTAAACGTGATTGTATTCATCAGTTGGATAAATCTTCGAGTTTTCCCGTATGATTATCCGAGTACAATTATCCCAATGTGCCTATCCAACACACCTAAGGACATAAGAGAAAGTGCGTTTGTATTATTAAAGATATTTTCTTTACTTTTTTCACAAGTTTTAAATGTTTAAAATTGCTTAACCAGCTAAAGGTGGATGTACCTTTATCCATTCTCCTTCCTAACACGTGATTATTTTTCAAAGGTTCCTCACCTCCCAAAGCAATTATCTGCTTCTTGTTATTCTTCCGTTTATTGTTTCTCCTTTCTTTGCACCTTTCCTTCATTAACCTCTCGTCGGCCTGCTTTCTTTGTCGCTGCCTCTCCTAACTCTTGATTCCTTTGCTTTGACAATCTCTCAGTTCATATATGCTTGTATCACTCTCCTGAGAATATCTTGTTTATGATTTCCCTGATTCTCTCTCTTTTTCCCAGTCCCTCTCCCTTCTCCTCGCCACGCCATGTGTTGAAAACACTCGTGTTAAACGCTATGTACATGAATCATTTTTATATCTTTATCTGCTAGAAATTATACATAAGTCTGTCCACACCTCTAAGTGCAAGTTCCTTCAATAAACAAAGTGTCTCCCTCTGGCGTCTTTCTTAAAATGTCTTACGCAGTTTCTTACAGGTTTATTTCTTTTCTGTCTTTCACCCTGAGGTTTTTTCAACTGACACTCTCTGACAGTAAAACTTCTATGAATTACTGTAGGTGTTTTCTGACACTCATTTCCAACCCAGTAGGCCAGCGAAAGGCCTCGGCTGGATGACCAAAATCTCCAGTGGCGGGTCATCAAATGACAAAGACCCGCGTCAGGAAACACTTGTCCTGTTTCCTGACGAATCTTACCTAAGGAATTTTCTACCCTCCACTTCCTTTGGATAAAACCTGAGTATCTTTTACTTCCCACGTGTGGAATGAACTCTACGGGTTTTATTCTTCATTGTGATATTTATTAATTTATTTATTATTATCATTATTATTTCTGGCCTTTCTGACCTTTCTGTATTAAATCTAATCACTTGTTTGTGTCACTTCTTGAACATAATTAGGTTGATTCAATAACGTTTCTCTACTTGTACAAACTCTCTGCTTCAGCCTGTCTCTTAAGAAAGATGATCATCTAAAGTTTAAAACTGTCGCTTTATTGCTCTGGAATCCATAATCTCAATTTTGTACATTTTTAATTAAAGGTTTCTCAAGCAATTTTTATGCACTGTAGTCTTGTGTCTGATAATCAGCTTTGGTTTTGAAGATCACGTTCTTCCGGGGTGTCTCTCGCCTTACTTATTTTTGGTTAACCTTCCTATAACATTATGGTTAATGCTCCTTCGTGGAGAAATCAGTTCTACAGGCCATGAAGGGGAAGTAGCATGTTTCTACGGCGAAACTTTTCAAAGTTAATTTCTGCAAATTATCTTATTTCTTCCCCTCCCCCTTGTCTTTCTTCGTTATTTATGATATATCTAGAGATACAGGCAGGTAAAGCGCAAGTTATTTACAAAATGCGCTTGTACGACTATCCATTTTCTTTGGCTGATTAACTTGAGCTTCTCTCTGATTGATCCATCTCCTGCTACTTCCAGTACCATCATACGTGGTGTTCCGCAAGGTTGCGTTCTGTCTTCTACTGTTTCTTTATTATTGGTTAATGATCTTCATGCTACACTTAATAATATCCACCCTCTTCCAGAGGACTTCAAATTCTACTTCATTAAATCACAGAACGGGTGGGGGTTCGAACCCATTTACCCATCTTGGTAAATTTGTTACACAAAATTTGTCGACTACTGTGCACCAATATACATGGGTATAACTATGCTTATTCTTATGTATAACTTATTATTCTAATTAGAAAATTATTGAGTATTAATATGTGAACTATGTTTATTAAGTATAAGTAAAACTATATACTAGATAGCGTTAAATAATATTATAATTATACCAGTGGATTTTATATTAAAGATGAATTACAATATTTTTATATTGTAGAGACTTAATTAAACTTTCTGTCTTTGTTAACTCATTAAAACATGAGTGAGTAATAAACATTTAAATGTCATTATTAATATTAAAATATCTCCTTTATAGGATATTAGGTTAATTAAACCTAGATAAAACTTTCCCCTTTATACTGGTTAATGGGGTTTAAAGCCTGTCGACTACTGAGGGTCATTAAGTCTGCATGCCACTTGTTTACCACCAGACAAGTATACTTTAATCCTCTGAAACGGAGCTTGAAGTAAACACACTATCTTTTGTCTCTTTGTGTGTTTTTTAAACCTTTATGTGTTTTTTTCTGTATATAATACAGGCAAACTACATTTTGTTCTTCCCTTATTATTTTTCCTGTTTAATTCCGAATTTTGTTTTGCTCTTCCCTTCATAGTTTCCTTATTTTGCTATTTTTGTTGCAACAAACATTCCTTAAGACTTTTGTCTCTCTTATTCACTTAACTCTTATTTTTATTGTTCCTTCTTTCGTGCTTATATTGGCTTGTGTTTTTTTTTTTCTTTTAGACCTTTCCTCGTCTTCTTTGGTGTCTCCTCTGCATTGATTTTTTTCTTTTATGCTGTGTGAAAATCGATTCACATCCTACTTCAATTTTTTTTTATTCCTTTCATATATGCTTCCCTCTTTTCCATTAGCAACATTCGTACAAAGGTTTTTCTTTTTCTTTTATTATATTTTCCTTTGCTTCCGTCAACATTCTTAGCGCTCGTTTTCCTCTCTCCTTTTCCCTTGTTCTTCCATGCTTTTGTCCCTGTTCCTGTTAAGTAGTTCTTTCCTTCCTGCTCCCACTCTCTCTTCCTCCCTATCTGTCTTCAGTCTTCTCATCTTTCTTCATTTACTCTTCCACTGCCATCCCTTCTGTTCCCTTCTGGTTCTCTTTCTCTCGCCCTATCCCTATCTCTCGTCCTTTCCATTCTCCCCTTCCCTCCCTCCAACTTTCCCTGCGTCAACTGTTGTACATTGTAGCGGCCGCTCCAGGTAATTACTCAAACTTGGGTTCCCTGTCAACAAGTACACAGCCACCACGTTCCTTCCCTTCTCCCCCTCCATCTCTATCTCATTTCATCTCTGTTCCCCCCTCTGCCTTCTCATCTTCCCTCTCCCTCCCGTCTTCCCTTCCATTTTTCCCTCGCTTATCACTTTTCATTACTCGTTTCCATAGCAATATTTTATAATGGTGTGCTACCGGCAGTAACAGTCTGTTTGATGTTCTGATCCACTGCGAGGTCTGGTCATGGACCGGGCTGCCTGGGCGTTGACCCCAGGACTATTGTATAAATACGGAAGAGTAAAGCCAAAGTGAAATCTGTGACGACTGCACATCTCAAGGGTGATAACTGCTTTGTTTGGCGTTCTGTTCAAATGACACGAGCAAAAGCCTCACAGCAACGAGTGATGCTGAACATCACCCAGCTGGTAGTACCAAACATCACCCAGCTTGTAGTACCAAACATCACCCAGCTGGTAGTAGCAAGCATCATCCCAGCTGGTAGTAGCAAGCATCATCCCAGCTGGTAGCAGCAAGCATCACCCCAGCTGGTAGTAGCAAGCATCACCCCAGCTGGTACTACCAAGCAACACCCCAGCTGGTAGTATCAAGCAATACCCCAGCTGATAGTACCAAGCATCACCCCAGCTGGTACTACCAAGCATCACCCCAGCTGGTAGTACCAAGCATCACCCCAGCTGGTAGTACCAAGCATCACCCCAGCTGGTAGTACCAATCATCACCCCAGCTGGTAGTACCAAGCATCACCCCAACTGGTAGTACCAAACATCACCCCAGCTGGTAGTACCAAGCATCACCCCAGCTGGTAGTACCAAGCATCACCCCAGCTGGTAGTACCAAGCATCACCCCAGCTGGTAGTACCAAACATCACCCCAGCTGGTAGTACCAAGCATCACGCCAGCTGGTAGTACAAAGCATCACCCCAGCTGGTAATACCAAGCATCACCCCAGCTGGTAGTACAAAGCATCACCCCAGCTGGTAGTACAAAGCATCACCCCAGCTGGTAATACCAAGCATCACCCCAGCTGGTAGTACAAAGCATCACCCCAGCTGGTAGTACAAAGCATCACCCCAGCTGGTAGTACAAAGCATCACCCCAGCTGGTAGTACAAAGCATCACCCCAGCTGGTAGTATCAAACATCACCCAGCTGGTAGTACAAAGCATCACCCCAGCTGGTAGTACAAAGCATCACCCCAGCTGGTAGTACCAAGCATCACCCCAGCTGGTAGTATCAAACATCACCCAGCTGGTAGTACAAAGCATCACCCCAGCTGGTAGTACCAAGCATCACCCCAGCTGGTAGTACCAAGCATCACCCCAGCTGGTAGTATCAAGCATCATGTCACCTGATGGTTAAAACATCACATCAAGACATGGTGCCAAACATCAATCAAGTAGGTGTTGCCAACCATCACACCTGCAGGTGGTGCCAGTCATCACACCAGTAGATGTGCCAACCATCGCACTAATAGACTGTGCCAATTATTACAAGTGTCCTCAAGCAAAACTTTTATATAACTGATCCGTATACAAATATGAATAAAAGTTGGGCACACACTCACACGCACACCTCGCTAAACTTTTGTTTTAAACTTGAGTTTCACTGTATTTCAATGAGCGTCGTTTGTATATCTTCATCTTCACTTTCCTCCTCGAAATTAAGCGAGGCACCGAACTTGCATAACTTTATTTTTAAAGTAAAGTAATATTTAGTAATATAGAGAAAACCTAGGGATTCTTAGGTAATATAAGTTTTAAGTCTTATTATTATTAAAAATATCTCAAATTCAGTTATTGTTTTGAATTAGATTATCAAATTAATAAGCTGTTGGGGTATTATTATTGTCATGGGGAAGTGCTAAGCGCATAGGGGTCATATAACTAATCAGTTTTAATCCAAGGGGAAGACAATAGCAAATCCTATGATCAAGATATGCTTAGTAGGAGGTGCCTTGATGCCGGTAAGGGGGTTCTTGATTCAAGGAATTGGGCTAATCCTTCCCTTCCTCAAATCAGACCTGATAATCTCACCACATTTCTTATTAATTCACTGTTTCCCCATAATAATAATAGTAATAATAATAATAATAATAATAATAATAATAATAATAATAATAATAATAGTAATAATAATAATATATTTGTAATAATCACCATCACATTTCTTTCAGCTGTGCATTCTTAATGAGACTAACTGTTAGTTAATTTATTAAATAATTCTGACATATAAAATAGGAAATTTTAGTTACCCATGTAAAATGTTCTTTAGCGAGAAGTTTCCAGCGTAATTAATAAAAATATATTTATTATTTTTAATATTAATATCATACATCTCTCTATGTATATACTCTTCACTGAGACACAGACTTATTTCTTGTATATAAACGGAGATATACACCTTTGGGTGTATATACCTGGAGATATGACCTCTTGGTGTTCAGTATATATTCACAGATATGTATCTTTAGGTGAATATTTCCGTATAGAGTACACCTTTCGGTGTACACACAAACACACACATATACACACCTCGGCATATTCACATATTCACTGAGGTACTCCCCTAATTGTACTCACCTAATTGTGGTTGCAAGGGTCGAGACTCAGCTCCTGGCCCCGCCTCTTCACTGATCGCTCGTAGGTCCTCTCTCTGTTTTGGTGTACATAAAAAACATATACATCACTCGGTGCATATACTACACTAGTCTAATTCTTTGCTTCGGGCTAGCGATCACAAGTTTTCGGCAAACGAGAATGCAAACTGAGTTAACTCTTGAGAGATATAGTAAATTCAAACTCTTGCTTCTCTTGAAATACAAGATCTCTTCGTTTTTTGTAATTCAAGGTTCTCGTTTTGAAAGACGCTCTTCATTTTTTATTAAAATCAAAACTTTTTTTATATATAAGACTCCTTTTCTGAAATGCAATATTTCTTCTTTTTGAAATTCAAAACTCTTCTTTTTTGGAATACAAAATTTTCCTTTTGAAGTAAAAGACTTTATTCTTTTCAAAAATCATTTTTGTCCTTTTGAAATAAGAACCCCCTCTTCTTTTTTAAATATAAAATATTTTTTTGAAACACAATTCCCTTTTCCTTTGAAATACCAAGTCCTCTTTTTTTTTATACAAGACCTTCTACTTTTGAAAACACAAAACCCTTTTCTTCTTGAAGCACAAAACCCTTTTCTTCTTGAAGCACAAAACCCTTTTCTTCTTGAAGTACAAAACCCTTGTCTGCTTGAAATACAAAACTCTTGTCTTCGTTAAACACAAGAACATTGTTTTCTTGAAACGCCTAAGCGATTGTCTTCTTGAAACGCAAGACTCCTTGCCTTCTTGGAATAAGGCTTCTTGAAAGACAAGTCTCTCTTAGTCTTGAAACGGAGGACCGTCTTTTAGAACAAGTCTTTGAAAAGACGTTAAGGGTTAGAAGAAGGAGGAAGATAGCCATAGTTGTTAGTATTATGGGCGTTAGAAGGTGTAGGTAGAAAGGGAAGGATTGGTAGTAGGTGGGAAAGGAAGATAGATCAGTGGAATGGAAAGAAAAAGGTTGAGAGAAAAGAAAAAAAATTGGTGGAAGGGAATTAGAATTGAGAAAGATGTGAGGGAATGGATGGTAAGAAGGAAGAATAGACTGATCCTTGCGGGACCCCACTGGCAAAAACTTATCCTTGCGGGACCCCACTGGCGAGAACTTATCCTTGAGGGACCCCACTGGCAAAAGCTTATCCTTGCGGGACCCCACTGGCGAGAACTTATCCTTGCGGGGCCCCACTAGCAAGAACTTATCCTTGCGGGACCCCACTGGCAAGAACTTATCCTTGCGGGACCCCACTGGCAAAAACTTATCCTTGCTGGACCCCACTGGCAAGAACTTATCCTTGCAAGACCTCACTGAAGAGAGCTTATGTTTGCTCGACCACTTTGTGATGTACTTGTTGCGAATACTAATCCTTGACAATTGTGTTCCAAATTACGTTTTAATGTTTCTTTGTATATAGATAATTGATATTGCATTGCAGAGCGGATTGTAAGTAGTGCGATGTGGATGTTAAGGAGGTGGAAATGTGGAGAGTCGAGCGTGGTGGAGAAATCCGCATAACGGAAGTACATATTCACTGTATCAAAGATTTTGGGTTTGACAGACAGCTGGGTGGAGAGTGATAGACACTGACAGATACCGACGTCAGATGCAAAGCTGACAGACGGACGGGCGGACAGACTCGGGGACATAGAGGGGCACAAATAAACAGACAGGGAACGAAGTGAATTCTCTTACAAATACAGACAGGGAAGGAGAAGTGGAGATAGGTGAAGACAGAGATGTTGTCAGCCATGGTTGCAAACAAGGAACTTGGTAAAACGTCAAGTTCTGGGAAAGGAAAATGGTGACTTTGATAACGTAGAGACGCGTTGCCAAGATTGTTAGGACGAAGCGACTTCTCTCGATGCAATTATCATCATCCTTCAGAAACGCTAAATCCGTAGGGGTCGTACATTTCCTGGGAAATGGGAGGCGATCAGATTTTTCCGCCAAAGAAGGGAAAAGCAAGCTCCAGTTCCTTGAATTAAGAGCCACTTTCTCTAAATAATAATAATAATAAAAGACTGTAATGGTTACTACAAAATGCACGAATATTCTAACAGTCCTTAGATATTATCAGACAAAAATGCGCCTTCAGGTAAGACCGTGATAAGAGCTCCATTAGCACTCTCGCTTCTCTGACATAATGTTCCTTTCCCTGAAGGTCAGCTGACCACTGGCATCTGGGGGGGGGGAGGGTGAAGTGCCACATCAACAGTGCATGCTTCGCAAACACTGAACATGGTCACAGTGGGCGTCACCCTTACCTGTAGGCTGTCTATCCCAAAGGGTAAAGACCTTCAGTAATCCTCGATGCTTGTACTTTTTCACATGTAACAGTTGGTGAAAACTCACGATGCATTATTGGATGGTTATTACACTTGTGTTGCATAATAGTTCGTGTCCTCGTCTTCTGGCTTCACATAAGCAACAGTTGATATTGCTGCTTTTCTTCTTCATCATCATCTTTTCTTTTTCCTAATTTCTTCTTTTTCTTATTCTTCTTCAAATCCTCCTCCTGATTACTACATTTGTTACACTAATGTATAATTTTCCATGTTTGAGTTGGCGTTTATGTCCCAGTATAGTGTCACCAGAATCAGCTTACAAACGACACACAATCTGAGTCGACTTACCAACGAAACTCAATCTGAATCAGCTTACAGACGGCACCTTGACACCTGAAACAAATTTACGAACGGCTCATAAACCTCACCAACATTCGAACGCGCCCTCCCCCCACACACATACATATCTTACGAACAACAAAAACAGATGCATCAAACAATATAATTCATGTCAACATACCTTCCACAGTTAATGGATTTGGACTCAAGCGACGATGATGAGAGCTGAAGCAACGGGTAATTTCCTGTGTCTTGAAATTTAAGAGGGATACTATATGAGGTTTATGAAGGGTGTACTTTTGTGTTTGTGAGAGAGAGAGAGAGAGAGAGAGAGAGAGAGAGAGAGAGAGAGAGAGAGAGAGAAAGAGACAAGGGACATAAAAACCGGAAAGAGAGAGATTGCTAAAGATAGAGAAATGCAGATCAATAGACAGAGACAAGGCTGGAGGTCAAAAAAAAGAGATTCTCCTTACGATACTCAACCAAGACTCACCGTTTACCTAGCAGTAAATGGAAGTCTAGA
This sequence comes from Cherax quadricarinatus, assembly GCF_038502225.1. Classification (NCBI taxonomy): domain Eukaryota; kingdom Metazoa; phylum Arthropoda; class Malacostraca; order Decapoda; family Parastacidae; genus Cherax; species Cherax quadricarinatus. Next base: position 17,199,020 of record NC_091348.1, read on the forward strand.
TATTTCTATTCACCTAGCAGTAGAAATATACTTGTTCCTGTTTACTTGCAGTAAACAGGCGACTGCTCCTGTTTACCTGTCAGTAAATAAATGCCCGTAGTTCCTGTTTACCTGTCAGTATATAGATACCCGTAGTTCCAGTTTACCTACCTACCAACCTGTAATCTACCTGGAGAGTATGCCGGGGATTAACGCCCCCGCGGCCCGGTCCGTAATAAGGCCTACAGTAAACAGGTGCCTCTTCCTATTTACCTAGTAGTAAATATGTACTTTGGTGTTAGTCAAATATTGGGCTTCGAATGAAGTCGAGGGAAGGTAACAGCTCATAGCTTGTAAATTCAGCACTGTAAAAAATGTAATAATTTTTTAACTTTTTCGCCTACTAGTAGGTATCTCCAAATGTAGTGGGTATCCCCCATACACTAGTTGGTATACCTCCGTACCAGTGGAAATGGACTGGCGTTTGGAAAGGCAAAAGAGCGTGTGTGTCGCTTATCTTATCGGCGGCTTTACTGTTATATCCTTTATTGCCATCACATAAAAGAGGATTTGCGGCCGCTGTGAAAAGTAACGACGCTATAAAATGTGAAATGTTCTAGCTATGCAATAGTGGCAATGATAATAATAGTAATAATAATAATAGTAATAATAATAATAGTAGTAGTAATAATAATAATAATAATAATAATAATAATAATAATAATAATAATAATAATAGTAAAATTTAATACAACTGCTACTACTATTACTAATGCTGCTATTACTAATATAACTACTGCTATTACTGTTATTATCACTAATATTACTACTACTGTTACTAATTGTTTTCCTGCTACTGCTAAATAAGTAACTGATTCCATTCATCTGTCCATTCCATTCACGAGGTGAGAAATAAAGAATGACTACAGAATGGAGGAATGGTCAGAGATATCCACTCGTATGCCGCTACCAACCCCAGCCATTCGTTTACCCGACAACTATCCCCAATTCCCCAATAACAGTAACTCCCTCCCCCCCCCCGTCCTAATCCAGCAACAACCAGCCCCTCCGTCTGTCTACAGTTATATATATATATATATATATATATATATATATATATATATATATATATATATATATTATTTATTTTTTATTATCACACTGGCCGATTCCAACCAAGGCAGGGTGGCCCGAAAAAGAAAAACTTTCACCATCATTCACTCCATCACTGTCTTGCCAGAAGGGTGCTTTACACTACAGTTTTTAAACTGCAACATTAACACCCCTCCTTCAGAGTGCAGGCACTGTACTTCCCATCTCCAGGACTCAAGTCCGGCCTGCCGGTTTCCCTGAATCCCTTCATAAATGTTACTTTGCTTACACTCCAACAGCACGTCAAGTATTAAAAACCATTTGTCTCCATTCACTCCTATCAAACACGCTAACGCATGCCTGCTGGAAGTCCAAGCCCCTCGCACACAAAACCTCCTTTACCCCCTCCCTCCAACCTTTCCTAGGCCGACCCCTACCCCGCCTTCCTTCCACTACAGACTGATACACTCTTGAAGTCATTCTGTTTCGCTCCATTCTCTCTACATGTCCGAACCACCTCAACAACCCTTCCTCAGCCCTGTGGACAACAGTTTTGGTAATCCCGCACCTCCTCCTAACTTCCAAACTACGAATTCTCTGCATTATATTCACACCACACATTGCCCTCAGACATGACATCTCCACTGCCTCCAGCCTTCTCCTCGCTGCAACATTCATCACCCATGCTTCACACCCATATAAGAGCGTTGGTAAAACTATACTCTCATACATTTCCCTCTTTGCCTCCAAGGACAAAGTTCTTTGTTTCCACAGACTCCTAAGTGCACCACTCACTCTTTTTCCCTCATCAATTCTATGATTCACCTCATCTTTCATAGACCCATCTGCTGACACGTCCACTCCCAAATATCTGAATAAGTTCACCTCCTCCATACTCTCTCCCTCCAATCTGATATTCAATCTTTCATCATATATATATATATATATATATATATATATATATATATATATATATATATATATATATATATATATATATATATATGTCGTGCCGAATAGGCAGAACTTGCGATCTTGGCTTAAATAGCAACGCTCATCTTGCCATATAGGACAAGTGAAAATTTGTGTATGCAATAATTTCGCCAAAATCATTCTGAACCTAACGAAAAAAATATATTTCACTGTGTTTGTTTAGTATTAAATTATTGTAAACAAATCTAAAATATATTTAGTTAGGTTAGGCTAAAATAAATTGTTCTTGTTATAATTAGGTTAGGTAAGTTTTCTAAGATTCTTTTGGTGCAAAATTAAAATTTTTTACAATATCATTAATGAAAAAATATATCTTTAAACGTATAAGAGAAAATTTTAGAAAGGACTTAATTTTAAATGAGTTCTTGCTAATTGACCAGTTTTACATATTCGGCACGACATATATATATATATATATATATATATATATATATATATATATATATATATATATATATATATATATATATATATATATTTAAAAAGTCGGCTGTCTCCCACCGAGGCAGGGTGGCCCAAAAAGAAAGAAAATCCCCAAAAAGAAAATGCTTTCATCATCATTCAACACTTTCAACTCACTCACATATAATCACTGTTTTTGCAGAGGTGCTCAGAACACAACAGTTTAGAAGCATATACGTATAAAGATACACAACATATCCCTCCAAACTGCTAATATCCCAAAACCCCTCCTTTAGAGTGCAGGCATTGTACTTCCCATTTCCAGGACTCAAGTCCGGCTATATAAAAATAACAGGTTTCCCTGAATCCCTTCACTAAATATTACCCTGCTCACACTCCAACAGATCGTCAGGTCCCAAATACCATTCGTCTCTATTCACTCCTATCGAACACGCTCATACACGCCTGCACATCCAAATTCGTCTTTCCTCCTCCTCTCTGTTTCCTGTTCCCTTTATTAAATTTTTTCTTTCACTCGCTCTGAGATGATGGAGTTATCTTCATAAAAAAATCCATTTCTCCTGTGTATGGGATAGGCTGTTCTGCGAGACGCCAATTCTCAAATGATAATAACTCCAGTTCTGCTGGAACGAAACGCTCTCGTAGCTGATGAAGCCTTGCTGGAATGCTTAACGATTTTCACATTGCCCTATTGAAGTCTCTCAGTTCAGGCTGAGAGATTTCAACATTTTGTGTAAGCCCAGCCTACGTAATGGAATATAACAGGAAAAGAGAATTTACTTTCGTTACCTCTGTGCAGCTGTTATATAGAATAGGGTAGCAGCACACTGCAGATGCATTATATTTTGCTGAATAAAAAAAAATACTCTCTGCCCTTTCCACAACCATTATCACCTTTCCTCCCCAACCATAAACACACTCATTCCACCCCTGTCTCTCCCCAACCATTACCCTTTCCCCATCTCCTATTATCACCCTCCCCTTTCCACAACCACCATAACCCCCACTCAAAAAATGCCGGATGTACGACAATGGGTAAAGTGCAATGGGTGAGCCAATTGAAATATGTAGTGTGAATTGTAGCAGTGATAAAAAAAAGATGGTGTGTGTGTGTGTGTGTGTGTGTGTGTGTGTGTGTGTGTGTGTACTCACCTATTTGTACTCACCTATTTGTGGTTGCAGGGGTCAAGTCCCAGCTCCTGGCCCCGCCTCTTCACTAGGTCACTCTCCCTGAACCGTGAGCTTAATCATACCTCTGCTTAAAGCTATGTATGGATCCTGCCTCCACTACATCGCTTCTCAAACTATTCCACTTCCTGACTACTCTGTGGCTGAAGAAATACTTCTTAACATCCCTGTGATTCATCTGTGTCTTCAGCTTCCAACTCTGTCTCCTTGTTGCTGTGTCCCACCTCTGGAACATTCTGTCTTTGTCCACCTTGTCAATTCCTCTCAGTATTTTGTATGTCGTTATCATGTCCCCCTTGTCTCTCCTGTCCTCCAGTGTCGTCAGGTTGATTTCCCTTAACCTCTCCTCGTAGGACATACCCCTTAGCTCTGGGACTAATCTTGTTGCAAACCTTTGCACTTTCTCTAGTTTCTTTACGTGCTTGGCTAGGTGTGGGTTCCAAACTGGTGCCGCATACTCCAATATGGGCCTAACGTACACGGTGTACAGGGTCCTGAACGATTCCTTATTAAGATGTCGGAATGTTGTTCTGAGGATTGCTAGGCGCCCATATGCTGCAGCAGTTATTTGGTTGATGTGTGCCTCAGGAGATGTGCCTGGTGTTATACTCACCCCAAGATCTTTTTCTTTGAGTAAGGTTTGTAGTCTCTGGCACCCGTGTGCGGTCTTCTTTGCCCTTCCCCAATCTTCATGACTTTGCACTTGGTGGAGTTGAACTCCAGGATCAGGTCTGCAACCTGTGCAAATTCCTTAGTAGTTCTGCCTGGTCTTCGACCGAATGAATTCTTCTCATCAACTTCACGTCATCTGCAAACAGGGACACTTCGGAGTCTGTTCCTTCCGTCATGTCGTTCACAAATATCAGAAACAGCACTGGTCCTAGGACTGACCCCTGTGGGACCCCGCTGGTCACAGGCACCTACTCTGACACCTCGCCACGTACCATGACTCGCTGCTGTCTTCCTGACAAGTATTCCCTGACCCACTGTAGTGCCTTCCCTGTTATCCCTGCCTGGTCCTCCAGTTTTTGCACTAATGTCTTGTGTGGAACTGTGTCAAACGCCTTCTTACAGTCCAAGAAAATGCACTCTACCCACCCCTCTCTCTCTTGTCTTACTGCTGTCACCCTGTCATAGAACTCCAGTAGGTTTGTGACACAGGATTTACCGTCCCTGAAACCATGTTGGCTGCTGTTGATGAGATCATTCTTTTCTAGGTGTTCCACCACTCTTCTCCTGATAATCTTCTCCATGACTTTGCATACTATACATGTCAGTGACACTGGTCTGTAGTTTATTGCTTCATGTCTGCCTCTTTTTTTAAAAATTGGGAATACATTTGCTGTCCTCCATGCCTCAGGCAATCTCCGTTTCGATAGATGTGTTGAATATTGTTGTTAAGGGTACACATAGTGCCTCTGCTCCCTCTCTCAGGACCCATGGAGTGATGTTATCCGGCCCCATTGCCTTTGAGGTATCTAGCTCACTCAGAAGCCTCTTCACTTCTTCCTCGGCTGTGTGTAATGTGTCCAGCACATGGTGGTGTGCCCCACCTCTCCGTCTTTCTGGAGCCCCTTCTGTCTCCTCTGTGAACACTTCTTTGAATCTCATGTTGAGTTCCTCACATACTTCACGGTCGTTTCTTGTTGCCTCTCTTCCTTCCTTCCTTAGCCTGATTACCTGGTCCTTGACTGTTGTTTTCCTCCTGATGTGGCTGTATAACAGCTTCGGGTTAGATTTGGCTTTCGCTATGTCGTTTTCATACTGTCGTTGGGCCTCCTTTCTTATTTGTGCATATTCATTTCTGGCTTTTGTGTGTGTGTGTATGTGTGTGTGTGTGTGTGCGTGTGCGTGTACGTGTGCGTGTGTGTACGTGCGTGCGTGCTTGCGTGTATCTATGCGTGCGCGTGCGTGTTTGTGTACTTGTGGTTGCTGGAGTTCGGTCTCAGCTCCTGACCTTGTCGTTTTCTGGATTTACTTCCTCCTAGCCTCGACGTATGCACTAGGTATGTTAGTGGATATTTCGCTATTCCACACAAGTATTAAACGCACATTAAACTGTCAGGGTGTCAAACAAGATCATAGCGTTTGTAGACAAAGACACCGATGGACACCCAGACATAATAGTAATCACAGAGACAATGCTAATAGGTTCCATTTCCCCAAGAGGTTATCTCACAGTAACTAAAGACCAGTTATAGAGAGGAAATGGCTCCATTAATAGGAAATTTCCTAATTACATTTTGTCAGTATTTTATTACATTAACAAAAAAAAAAAAAACTTTGTGCTTTTAAGAAATAATAATCCTATATGTAGAAAATCCTTGAAAAGTATACAGGTGGAGCAGTAATTTGGCTACAAACTAATTGTTCTCAAGTAACAAGACGGCAGATCTCGGTTAAATGAACTGATCAAAAAGTTAGGAGGAGGGTCCAAGAAGTGAACCACAACCCAGAAACAACTGGGTCAGTGCCGTTAAATAAACACAGGCACCATAAGAAAATTCATCCTGCTTTTCCTGGACACTAATAATAGTAAACATAGAACTTGAAATAAAAACAGTGAAAAAAAAAGTAATAAATATAACCAATAAAACGAGTGAGCTATTCCGAAGGGGAGATAAAATGTAATAAAATAATCTGGCCTAGAATTCCCCCTAGGCGTTCTGGTGAAAAATTAACACAATGAAAAGTGGAAACCCGTTCTCTCAGTGGAGAAAAAAAAAATGATAATTCGACGTTTGACTGAACATTTTGAGTTGGCGTTCACAGTAACGTTTTCTGTCGACGATTTTTTTTTCTAGTTCTCATTTTCTTTTTACCTCTGCCAGTTATTTTGACACTTTTATTTCTTTTTATTCTGAACTTTTAATGTTCATTTTTTTTCGTGAGTGGGTTTCTACCATTCCTTTCCTTCATTGTCGTGTTTTTATCATATATTCAGTACATCCTTTATTTATGTTTCTAAGTTTTCACACATCTACTCATCCACAGCTATAAGCCCACACATCACCACCAACAACCATCAGCACTACCAGCACCACCCACAACCACTAACAAGAGCAACACTACCACTATCATCTCCCCCCGTCTTCCATCCCCAGGCTCCACATCATCACCTGCCGCTCCCCATCGTCACCCCTGCCTCCCCATTGTCTGCATTACCCTGCTTCATCTTCACTATCAATCACTACCTCCACAACACACTACCACCGCCACAACCTCTAGCACCATCATCCCACTCCCACCATCCCCAACCTCTTCACCCATCCTTCATCCTGAGAGGGATTTACAGTCGGCACGCTTCACACGGCCAATCAAATATGATAATTTTCCTGCTATGTAATTTCTGGCAGGCGCCATACTAGCCGTGTGGATTTTTCAGAAGTTGGTGTATCTAATAAACCGGGTGAAGAGGCATTGATTTGCCTGATGTTCGCTGCATTTTAGGTGAGCTCATTGAATTGCCAACGTTTTATCTGTTGGATTTTCTTATGGAGTACAAAATATAAATGCAGAATAAAATTTTAACGTCATAATGTTTCGCTCTGTGTAAAGCTTTATCAGATTTTAATACAAATTATATTACAAAGTCTTTGTATTAAAAAAAAAAAAAGAGCACCGTAATGCTAGTGACAAATTTGATATATATAGTAGTTTGATGTGAGAATGTTTGAGATGCATGCCCTTGGAGATATTTAAAAAATAATATATTTTTTTAGTTTTGTTTTGCATGTTCATTACCAGGGGGGTTCAGTAATGCAGCCTGAAATGTAGATTGAGCGTTGAAATTTTTGTTAGGAATTTAAAGCGAATGATTTTGAGAGAGAATTGTGCAGGAATGCTTTCTAGGTTACTTTGGCAAAAATATTCTCGTCACTGCTTCTCAGGAACAAGATCGGGTACCTGACCTGTCCACATCATCGTTGGATCTGGTAAATAAATCAGTATTTCTTGCCTACGCAGACGAGTGTAGAAACAAGATCCTATGCTTATACTTGTAACAGAGGATCCTCTGCTAGTATCTGTAGTAGTTTCAGGGGGTCACCGCCTCTGCGGCTCGGTCCCTGACCAGGTCCCTTGATGTTAACCTGATCGACCAAGCCAACTACCCGCTGTCCAAGGTATGTGCCAGAGCCCGGCTGATCTTAGCCAGTTTCCTTTTGAACATAGCTAGGGGAGGGAGAGTGTTGAAAAGTCCTTTACAATTAATGAGTTAATAATTAGTGTACTCATCGATGCCCTGCCAAACCTTATGTATTGATTTCGGTGTGCATGTTTGGAACCAATCTCTTCAGAATCTTCCAGGAGTAGATTAACATGCATCTTCCTCACTCTCGGTGTTTGAGTTTATATGAGCTGTAAAGGTTCTCTCTATAATTTCTCCTGCCTATTAGGGGGCGCTAGTATACTGCAGTATTCAAGCCTATAAAGAACGAGTGGCATATTGGCTTAGCATCTCTTTTATTGAAAGTTAGTCACTCTATTATTTTCCTGGCAGTTGCGATAATAACGTTGTTCTCCTTGAATGCGAGATCTAACATTATGACTTCCAAATCCTTCAAATTAAGCTTCCAATCAATTGAGTGATTTGAATGTCGTGTACTCTGATCTCGTTTTTATTTCCTCAATCTTTCCGTAACTTAGCAACTAGAATGTTTCCTCATTGAACATCTTATTGTTATTGGACTACTGAAAATCTTGGTTGATTTCAGTTTAGAGGTTTACTGTGTCTTCTGTAAATTCCGCTTTGGCACAGATTCTGATATAGACTGCAAAGGATGATACAGTGCTATGGATCTGCCTAGCATGAGCCAGTAAACGTACAGCATTGCTCCTCTATTTGTATGTTTTTATTGGTACACAGGTGTAGCGAATACTGTCAGTGAGATGATTAAGACACATGTGCAACAATTAGGTATCTTTATTGTTGAAACGTTTCGCATACACAGTAGGCTTCTTCAGTCAGATACGGAGGCAGCAAGTGTAGTGGCGAAATCAAGGTGATGTAATCGGTCCATCAACCTTGGAAAAATAGTATTTGAGGAGGTCAGTCCCTCAGCATGGAGAAGAGTTTAGCTTCATGAAGCTAGCAAATATCCTGATGATCGAGCTTCTTCTCCTCCATTCGCTGAATGACCCACACAATTTTAGCGTTTCACATAAATATAATAAAGTTGTGAAAAGTGAGAAACCACTTTCCAATCTTCTTATATTTTTTCACACATACAATCTCATATTCTGTTTGTCTGCCTTCTTCTCTTCTTATTTCTCCCTCTCCTTATCTTCTCTTTTCTCTACTACAATCTCTATCTCTTCTCTTCTGCACCATTCCTCACTTCACGCCGCTTTACCACGTCTTGCCTTACACCTGCTCTTCCTAAAGCTGCTTCTCTCTCAGCTTTTTTTTTTATTTTCCTCCCCACTTCCTCCTGCGTTATTCTTCGATATTTTTACACCTCAGATATTTTTCTTACCTTTTGAGCTCTTTCCCCTTGGTCGACTTTCTCATGACATTTCAATTCATTCTCTTTCTCTTTTGCTGGAACTTTAACTGTTCTCTATGTTCTTCTTCCTTTTTTGTTCTTCTTCTTGATATGTGTTTGTGTTATTAGTATTCTTTTGCGACTTAATTGCAGTTAAATCTAATTTTATCCCATTTCTTAATCTTTCTCTTGGGTCTGCAACCTCTTTCACCTTTCTTCTTTTACACACACACACACACGTACAGAGAAGGACTCAGTAGCGGTCAGTGAAGAGGCGGGTCCAGGAGCTGAGTATCGACCCCTGCAACCACAATTAGGTGAGTACACACACGTACACACAGACACAGACACACAGACACACACACACACAGACACACACACACAGACACACACACACACAGACACACACACACAGACACACACACACACACATACACACACACACACACACACACACACACACACACACACACACACACACACACACACACACACACACATGCACACATACAAGCACGCATATACAACAGGCCTAGTGTCTAATCGACATGTGCCTAGGACAAAATGGTAACACACACACACACACACACACACACCGGACAACATCTCTCCGTGGGTCCTTAGAGAGGGAGCAGGGACACTACGTGTGCTATTAACCAAAATCTTCAACACTTCCCTTGAAACTGGGCAAGTACCTGAAGTATGGGAGACAGAAATGAAGCACTAAATTATAGACCAGTGTCACTGACATGTATATTATGCAAAGTCTTGGAAAAAATTATCAGGAGGAGAGTGGTGGAGCACCTGGAGCGGAACAAGATTATAAACGACAGCCAATACCGATCCATGGAAGGCAAATCCTGTGTCACAAAACTACTAGAGTTTTATGACAAGGTAACTGAAGTAAGAAATGAGAGGGAGGGGTGGATTGATTGCATTTTCTTGGACTGCAAGAAGACTTCCGACACAGTTCCTCACAAGAGATTAGTACAGAAGCTAGAGGAACAGGCACATATAACAGGAAGGGCACAGCACTGGATCAGAGAATACCTAACAGGGAGGCAACAGCGAGTCATGGTCCGTGATGAGGTATCACAGTGGGCGCCAGTGACGAGCGGGGTCCCACAGGGGTCAGTCCTGGGACCAGTGCTATTCTTGGTATATGTGAACGACATGACGGAAGGGATAGACTCAGAAGTGTCCCTGTTTGCAGATGACGTGAAGTTAATGAGGAGAATTAAATCAGACGCGGACCAGACAAGTCTACAAAGAGACCTGGACAGGCTGGATGAGTGGTCCAGAAACTGGCTCCTAGAATTTAACCCCGCCAAATGCCAAGTCATGAAGATCGGAGGAGGGCAAAGAAGACCGCAGACAGAGTATAGGCTAGGTGGCCAAAGGCTGCAAACCTCACTCAAGGAGAAATACCTAGGAGTGAGTATAATACCGAGTACATCGCCAGAAGCACACATTAACCAGATAACTGCTGCGGCATATGGGCGCTTGGCAAACCTGAGAATAGCGTTCCGGTACCTCAGTAAGGAATCGTTCAAGACTTTATACACTGTGTACGTCAGGCCCATACTGGAGTACGCAGCACCAGTTTAGAACCCCACATCTGGTCAAACACGTCAAGAAATTAGAGAAAGTGCAAAGGTTTGCAACAAGGCTAGTTCCAGAGCTAAGGGGAATGTCCTATGAAGAAAGGTTAAGGGAAATCGGTCTGACAACACTGGAGGACAGGAGGGTCAGGGAGACATGATAACTACATACAAAATACTGCGTGGAATAGACAAGGTGGACAGAGACAGGATGTTCCAGAGATGGGACACAGAAACAAGGGGTCACAATTGGAAGCTGAAGACTCAGATGAGTTAAAGGGATGTCAGGAAGTATTTATTCAGTCATAGAGTAGTTAGGAAGTGGAATAGTCTGGCAAGCGATGTAGTGAAGGCAGAAACTACACATAGTTTTAAGACGAAGTATGATAAAGCTCATGGAGCAGGGGGAGAGAGGACCTAGTAGCGGTCGGTGAAAAGGCGGGGCCAGGAGCTGAATCTCGACCCCCGCAACCACAATTAGGTGAGTACAGTTAGGTGAGTACACTCACACACACACACACAAAAGTACGACATGATGGAAGGAATAGACTCTGAAGTGTCCCTATTTGCAGATGATGTGAAGTTGATGAGAAGAATTAAATCTGATGAGGATGAGGCAGGACTGCAAAGAGACCTGGACAGGCTGGACATGTGGTGCAGAAACTGGCTTCTCGAATTCAGTCCTGCCAAATGCAAAGTCATGAAGATTGGGGAGGGGCAAAGAAGACCGCAGACAGAGTATAGGCTAGGTGGACAAAGACTACAGACCTCACTCAGGGAGAAAGACCTCGGGGTGACCATAACACCGAGCACGTCACCAGAGGCATACATCAACCAAATAACTGCTGCAGCATACGGGCGCCTGGCAAACCTGAGAATAGCGTTCCGATACCTTAATAAGGAATCGTTCAAGACACTGTGCACTGTGTATGTTAGTCCCATACGCAGCACCAGTCTGGAACCCACTCCTGGTCAAGCACGTCAAAAAGTTAGAGAAAGTACAAAGGGGAATGTCGTACGAGGAAAGGTTGAGGGAAATCGGACTGACGACACTGGAGGACAGAAGGGTCAGGGGAGACATGATAACGACATACAATATACTGCGGGGAATAGACAAGGTGGACAGAGATAGGATGTTCCAGAGAGGGAACACAGGAACAAGGGGTCACAACTGGAAGCTGAAGACTCAGACGAGTCACAGGGACGTTAGGAAGTATTTCTTCAGTCATATAGTCGTCAGGAAGTGGAATAGCCTAGCAAGTGAAGTAGTGGAGGCAGGAACCATACATAGTTTTAAGAAGAGTTATGATAAAGCTCAGGAAGCAGAGAGAGAGAGGACCTAGTAGCAGTCAGTGAAGAGGCGGGGCCAGGAGCTGAGTATCGACCCCTGCAACCACAATTAGGTGAGTACAATTAGGTGAGTACACACACACACACACATATGTATATATATATATATATATATATATATATATATATATATATATATATATATATATATATATATATATATATATATATATATATATATATATATATATATATATATATATATATATATATATATATATATATATCAATGCGGATGGTCTGTGGGTCGAGGCGTGTGCCAAGGCTGGAGTTGGGAGCAGCGAACAGAAAGTTCCCTGCATGAGGAGCTCTCACTGCCAGGAGGCGGGCTCTATCCTTTCCTGACACACTCTGAAGCATAGTTGGGGCTGTATTCTCCGCTACTGGGCCATCCCAGTACGACTGTTTGTAGTTGTTGGGGGGAGCAGGTCTGGTTTCTGAGCCCGTTAGATTATCCCAGATCATGGCTCCGTCAAGGAACTTCTGGTCATAGACTCCAATCTTGTTCATAAGATGTTTAGGGAGAATCGCTGCTACAAGCCCTCTGGATGCAATGCATGAGGACAGAGAAGCAGGTAGCTTAATCTGTGATGACTTTCGGACACCAATGCCTCCTAGTCTGACTGGTTTGTGTGTATATATATATAATAAAATTCCTTGTCGTCTTATTTCTAGTTCGCCTCGGTCTGTAAATAATTTCTACTACTTTTCCGTTTTCGTCTCACCTTTGACAATCTTTCATCTCTTTTTTTCTTTATCTGGAGGTTACCTGGAAGTTATTCCGGGGACCAACGCCCCCGCGGCCCGGTCCATGACCAGGCCTCCCGGTGGATCAAGGCCTGATCAACCAGGGTATTACTGCTGGCCGCACGCAGTCCAATGTACGATCCACAGCCCGGCTGATCCAGTACTGACTTTAGGTATCTGTCCAGCTCTCTCTTGAAGGCAGCCAGGGGTTTATTGGTAATTCCCCTAATGCTTGATGGGAGGCTGTTGAACAGTCTTGGGCCCCGGACAGTTATGGTGTTTTCTCTTAGTGTACCAATGGCGCCCCTACTTTTGCATCGGTATTTTGCATCGTCTCACTTTTGCTCTTGTTCAGCCTAGCTTTTCCTGTTTCTTTTTCCTTTTTTTTCTACCTATTTCTCTGCAGGTTTTCTTATTTATATTTCACTCTGATATTTTTCTCTCTCACTATGCTCCTCTCTTCACTTTTCTCTCAGATTTGACAACCTATTTTTCGTCTTTATTTGCTACTTCTCAGTTCTTTTCCGTCTTATTTCTCCTACTTCTCTTGATTATTTTCCTCGTTCTCTTCTGCTCTGCTTTTTTACCTTTTTTCTCTTTATACAAATCGTCCTTGTCATCCTTCTCTTGTGCTTTTGCCTCTGCTTCTCTGCTGCTGTTATCTTTCCTTCACCGCTTATTCTTCGTCGTCGCCCTCCAAATCAAATCAAGTTTATTCTCTATAAGGGTTACAATGTGGGGTTTGCAGGATTGAATATTGTATAGTTTACATGTTATAAAATACTAATTACAGAGGGGGGCCACTAGGACCCCTAGCATGGCTAGGCATTTCGGGAAGACTTAGATTAATTCTTAACATTAAATCCTTACAGATTATGGTATTAAGTCTAGGTGACTACATTATAATTTGTGAGTTTAGCAGTGCGAATGCTTTTGTTTTGGCACAATACAAGGTGTCTATATTGGAGTATCATAGGCAAATATGACTAGTTAGGATTCATTATTTTAAGATTAAGATTAGTATTTCTGTGTTGATAGTCAGTGGGTGAATGAGTGTAATTGTCTACTCTAATTCACTCTCCTCCTATTCCCACTTCCCTTCTTCCTCGTTCCTGTCCCTGTCCCATTCTCCCGCCTGCTCCTCCTCCTCCTCTTCTGCTTCTTGCAAACCCTCTCCTCTTCTTCCTTATGGTAATGCCAGGACTAGACTTGTAAAAGCGAGGAGGAGGAGGTTAAGGAGGTAGGAGGGGATGGCGGCGGTGGTAGGAGACAATCTCTCCAGTAAACAAGAGCAGGCAACTGTACCAGTCCGCACCAGGTACTGTCCAACCCCTCTACAACGAACTTCCTGCTGTTACTCGAGTAATCCGTAAACACTAACCCCATTTTATCTGAGTTTCCCAGTTGGGAGGGAAACACTGAGCCTATGAAAATTTCCGTTTGTTTTGCACTTTGAAGATGATGGAGGCGAATTAGGTCGTTGATGGGGTGGTTAAGGAGGATGGTTCGGTCGTTAGGTCAGGCTGAAGGCAATTTTGGAGTTGGGGAGAGGAGGGGAGGGGAGGAGAAATTGGTCAGGGGGGTCACCCCATGGGCGTGATTGCGCGTAATAGCGGCATAATGCGACGCGATTTGGCGTAATTTCAAATTCCTGTGTTCTTGAAGAAGCTCAGGTGAATAATAGTGGCGCACTTACCTGTACAGGTGAAGTGACACACACACACACACACACACACACACACACACTCTCTGCTCGTAAAAAACAGATGGAAATTCGAGAAAATGGAAGGAATAGATGAGACGGGAGAAAGAGACTACATAGCAGGTACACTTCAGTCTGGGGAACACAAAGTGGTCATTGCAGTGATGTATAATCCACCACAGAACTGCAGGAGGCCAAGAGAGGAATATGAAGAGAGCAACAGAGCAAAGGTGGATACACTTGCTGAGGTGGCAAGAGGAGCTCACTCTAGCAGAGCAAAGTTGCTGGTTATTGGGGATTTCAACCACAGGGAGATTGACTGGAAAAACCTGGAGCCACATGGAGAGCCAGGATGTTGGACGTGGTGCTGGAAAACCTCATGCACCAACATGTTAAGGACACTACCAGAGTGAGAGGGGAGGATGAACCAGCAAGATCGGACCTTGTGTTCACCCTGGGCAGCTCAGATATTGAGGACATCAAGTATGAGAGTCCCCTAGGAGCTAGCGACCACGAGGTTCTGTGCTTTGAATACATAGTAGAGCTGCAAGTGGAGAGAATAACAGGAGTTGAATGGGAAAAGCCTGACTATAAAAGAGGGGACTACATAGGGTTGAAGAACTTCCTGCAGGAGGTCCAGTGGGACAGAGAACTGGCAGGAAAGCCAGTAAATGAAATGATGGAATATGTAACAACAAAATGCAAGGAGGCAGTGGAAAGGTTTATTCCCAAGGGCAACAGTAACAATGGGAAGACCAGAACGAGCCCCTGGTTTACCCGACGGTGTAAGGAGGCAAAAACAAAGTGCAATAGAGAATGGAAAAAGTACAGAAGGCAGAGAACACACGAAAATAGGGAGATCAGTCGCAGAGCCAGGAATGAGTACGCACAGGTAAGGAGGGAGGCCCAGCGACAGTATGAAAATGACATAGCATCGAGAATCAAGACTGACCCGAAACTGTTGTATAGCCACATCAGGAGGAAGACAACAGTCAAAGACCAGGTGATCAGATTAAGGACAGAAGGTGGAGAACTCACAAGAAATGATCAGGAGGTATGTGAGGAGCTGAACAGGAGATTTAAGGAAGTTTTTACAGTAGAGACAGGAAGGGCTGTGGGAAGACAGCACAGAAGGGAACATCAAGAGGGAATATACCAACAAGTGTTGGATGACATACGAACAACTGAGGAGGAGATGAAGAAGCTCTTAAGTGACCTTGACACCTCAAAGGCGATGGGACCGGACAACATCTCCCCATGGGTCCTTAGAGAAGGAGCAGAGATGCTGTGCGTGCCTCTAACCTCAGTCTTCAACACATCCCTTGAAACTGGGAAACTACCTGAGAAATGGAAGACAGCTAATGTAGTCCCCATATTTAAGAAAGGAAACAGAAACGAGGCACTAAACTACAGACCTGTGTCTCTGACTTGTATTGTGTGCAAAGTCATGGAGAAGATTATCAGGAGGAGAGTGGTCGAACACCTGGAAAGGAACAAGATTATAAATGAAAACCAGCATGGGTTCATGGAAGGCAAATCTTGTATCACAAACCTCCTGGAGTTTTATGACAAGGTAACAGAAGTAAGACACGAGAGAGAGGGGTGGGTAGATTGCATTTTCCTAGACTGCAGGAAGGCCTTTGGCACAGTTCCCCACAAGAGATTAGTGCTGAAGCTGGAGGATCAGGCGCACGTAAAAGGGAGGGCACTGCAATGGATAAGAGAACACCTGACAGGGAGGCAGCAACGAGTCATGGTACGTGAAGAGGTATCACAGTGGGCGCCTGTTACGAACGGGGTCCCACAGGGGTCAGTTCTAGGACCAGTGCTATTTTTGATATATGTGAACGACATGATGGAAGGAATAGACTCTGAAGTGTCCCTGTTCGCAGATGACATGAAGTTGATGAGAAGAATTAAATCGGACGAGGATGAGGCAGGACTGCAAAGAGACCTGGACAGGCTGGACATGTGGTCCAGCAACTGGCTTCTCGAATTCAATCCAGCCAAATGCAAAGTCATGAAGATTGGGGAGGGGCAAAGAAGACCGCAGACAGAGTATAGGCTAGGTGGACAAAGACTACAGACCTCACTCAGGGAGAAAGACCTTGGGGTGACCATAACACCGAGCACATCACCGGAGGCACACATCAACCAAATAACCGCTGCAGCATACGGGCGCCTGGCAAACCTGAGAATAGCGTTCCGATACCTTAATAAGGAATCGTTCAAGACACTGTACACTGTGTATGTTAGGCCCATACTGGAGTATGCAGCACCAGTCTGGAACCCACACCTGGTCAAGCACGTCAAGAAGTTAGAGAAAGTACAAAGGTTTGCAACAAGGCTAGTCCCAGAGCTCAAGGGAATGTCGTACGAGGAAGGGTTAAGGGAAATCGGACTGACGACACTGGAGGACAGAAGGGTCAGGGGAGACATGATAACGACATACAAGATACTGCGGGGAATAGACAAGGTGGACAGAGATAGGATGTTCCAGAGAGGGGACACAGGGACAAGGGGTCACAACTGGAAGCTGAAGACTCAGACGAGTAACAGGGACGTTAGGAAGTATTTCTTCAGTCATAGAGTTGTCAGCAAGTGGAATAGCCTAGCAAGTGAAGTAGTGGAGGCAGGAACCATACATAGTTTTAAGAAGAGGTATGGCAAAGCTCAGGAAGCAGAGAGAGAGAGGATCCAGTAGCGATCAGTGAAGAGACGGGGCCAGGAGCTGAGTCTCGACCCCTGCAACCACAATTAGGTGAGTACAATTAGGTGACTACACACACACGTCACAGGGATGTTAGGAAGTATTTCTTCAGTCATAGAGTTTTCAGGAAGTGGAATAGCCTGGAAAGTGATGTAGTGGAGGGAGGCTCCATACATAGCTTTAAGAAGAGGCATGATAAAGCTCAGTGAGCCGGGAGAGTGACCTAGCACCGACTAGTGAAGAGGCGGGGCCAGGAGCTGTGACTCGACCGCTGCAACTAGAGTAAGGTGAGTATACACACACACACACACACAGAGGAGCTATGAATCGACCCCTACAACCACAACTGGGTGAGTACACACACACATAGGAAGCATTTCTTCAGTCACAGAGTAGTCAGGAAGTGAAATAGTTTGGGAAGCGATGTAGTGGAGGCAGGATCCATACATAGCTTTAAGCAGAGGTACAATAAAGCTCATGGTTCAGGGAGAGTGACCTAGTAGCGACCAGTGAAGAGGCGGGGCCAGGAGCTTGGACTCGACCCCTGCAACCACAACTAGGTGAGTACGCACACACACACACACATACACACACACACACACATACATGGCTTTGAGAAGAGGTATAATAAAGCTCACAGAGCCTGGGAATGCCTGACCTAGTAGCGACCAGTGAAGACGCGGGACCGGGAGCTATTGATCGACTCCTGCAACTACAATTAGGTAAGTGCACACACACACACACACACACACACACACACACACACACACACACACACACACACACTCACTCACTCACTCACTCACACACACACACACACACACACACACACACATGCAAACACACACACACACACATGCACACACATGCACACATACAAGCACGCATATTCAACAGGCCTAGTGTCTAATCGACATGTGCCTAGGACAAAATGGTAACTAACACACACACACACACACACACACACACACACACACACACACACACACACACACACACACACACACACCGGTACCACGTGGAGTCCAGGAAAGCAACTCGCCTGAGGGTCCTTAGCATAATGATCCTCCCATTTCCTTTCCCACTACTGACCCTGCGGTACACTCAACACTCAATGTCCAACCAGGCCACCAATACCAGGCCTGTACAACACGCCTTGTAACTAAAACTCACTTAAACACACACACACACACACACACGCATGCACATACAACAGGCCTAGTGTCTAATCGACATGTGCCTAGGACCAAATGGTAACTAACACACACACACAATCAACAACAACAACACCAACAACACCACGCGTGCACGTATTAAGACCGATAGCTTATCAACACCGTATCAGGTAACGTGGAGTACATCCTAGCGTTATTTGATCATGCCCCATATGGCTCCAACTTGCTCCTTACCAACACCAGTAATAAGCGCGTGCGTTCACACACACACACACACACACACACACACACACACACACACACACACACACACACACACACACACACACACACACACACACACACACATGCACACATACAAGCACGCATGTACAACAGGCCTAGTGTCTTTTCGACATGTGCCTAGGACAAAATGGTAACTAACACACACAGTGGCCACTTTATTAGGCACACCTGTACACCTCGTTAATGTAAATATCTAATCAGCCAGTCACGTGGCAGCACCTCAATACGTAAAATCCTGCAGACATAGTGAAGAGGTCCAGCTGTTGTTCAGACCAAACATCAGAATGGGGAAGAAATGTGATCTTAGTGACAGTGATCGTGGAATGATTGTTAGTGTCAGACTGTGTGGTCTGAGTATCTATGAAAACTGCTGATCTGGGTTTTCACGCGCAACGAACTCCGAGTTTACAGAGAATGGTGTGAAAAATACAAAACATCAATGAATGGTAGTTCTATGTACGAAAACGCCTTGTTAATGAGAAAGGTCAGGTGAGAATGGCCAGACTGGTTGGGAGGAAGGCAAGAGTAACTCAAATATGCACGTGTTTCGTCAGTACTTACTTGAAGAGCAACTCTGCATGCGCAAAACATCGAACATTGAAAGGGATGGGCTACAGCAGCAGAAGACTACACCAGGTTGAATTCCCGTCAGTAAGAATAGGAAACTGAGGCTATAGTGGACACAGGCACACAAAACGGAAAAAACATCGCCTGCTTCGACGAATCGCGAAGTCTGCTGCGACATGCAGATGGTAGGGTCAAAATTCGGCGTAAATCTTTGGAATACGGTGGAACGGAAGATTGGCAGCATGAAAAAGCAACGGACCGATTTGCAGCAGCTGCATGATGCTATCATGTCAACTGGATCAGAATCTCAAAGGCATGTTTCAAACACCTTGTTGAATCCATGCCACGAACAATTCAAGCTGTTCTGGAGAACAAGTTGGCCCTATCCAGAACTAGAAGGGTGTACCTAACAAAGTGGCCACTTTGTGTATATGTGTGCGTGTGTGTCTGTATGTGTCCGTGCGCGTGCTCACGCGCCTGCACGCGTTGAGCGTGAAGTGGAGCGCGTTGAACTTTCTACTAACTCAAGAGGGTCAAGCGTAAGACCTGCAAACGGTGTGGAAAGGGTAGCAAGGGAGGTTAGGTAAGTGGGGTGAGGTGGTTAGAGGAAAGGGAAGAGGTTGTTAAGGAGTAATGGAAGGAATGTTTTAAAGAAACGGACAAGAAATTAAGAAAGGTTTAGAATAATATAACTATGACCACATTTCGCTCTGTGAAGAACTTTATCACTAATTTTACAAAACTCTACATAAGCGAAACGTTAGAGCAATAAAAGCTTGTTCTGTACCCGTGTCTGTCTTAATTACGGTTGGTAGTTCTATGTTACATCTAACATATTGAAATTTTGCAGACAGGGAGCCATACACAATAGACAGACAGACGGAGAGAAATAGAGACAAAGACAGACAGACACGGACAGATACACACAAACACAGACACACACACACAGACAGACATGGAAGGTTCCTGGTAAAAGCACTGAACCAGGAACCACCAACTCCGAAAAAAAAGGGGTTGATGTAATGAGGTCCTTGAACGGTAGTGAAATTTAAAATACATTTTCAATATTTCTTCAGAAACTAACTGAAGTGAATTGCAGATTTTGTTCAGCAATTTTAGAATTTTATATTACCGGGCTTTAAGACTTTGGTTAAATAAATATCAAAACATAGTGACAAATTTAATATCGTGGTACAGTAAGCTTAAGCAAATGTTGAAAATATAATAATAATGTAAAAATATTATTTTTAATTATTATAATAATTGATCTAGGGAATTGCAATCGTGCTCCAGTTCCCTGAATTAAGCCTGAATACATTCCTTCCCCCCACTGGCGCTGTATAATCGTACGGGTTTAGCCCTTCCCCATTATAATAATAATAATAATAATAATAATAATAATAATAATAATAATAATAATAATAATAATAATATATTCCCCATGCGTTTTATGAACTCTGGGTTTACTGGTTACTCTTCGGTATAACATTAATTAGTAAATATTGACTGAATTGTTTGATTCCGAGTCTGTCGACCACACGAAGGGTAAAGGAGGCTTTAAGTCCTAAAATAAGAGTTAAAGTAAACTAACTCTGCAGCAGCAGCAGCACTAGCAGCAGCACTAGCAGCAGCTGCAGGGGTGGTGGCGGCGGCGGCGGCGGCGGCGGCTCACATAAATCCCCAACCTGACCTCAAAAGTATTTTTCCTCTTTTCTGAGAGAGCTGCGTCACGTTACCCTAAAACTCAGGAAGGGAAAGGAGTGGGGAGAAAGGGAGGGGGAAAAGGAGGTGCAAGGTCAGGTGAGGAAAGAGGGGAGGGTGATGCGAGATAGAGGAAGGAGAAAAGGTAATGAATGGGTAAGGTAATGGAAGAGGAGTAGACGGGAAGACGAGGGATGGGATAAGGAGATTGGTGTAAATAGTAGGAATACATGGAATAGACAGAAAACTTTCTATAATTAGCTGAATTTTAGGTTAACAGTGTCTGTCGAAATGATTCTTAAAAACATGAATTGACTTGGCACTGACAGCCTCAGATGGGAGACTATTTTAGTGCTCCAGAACTCTGCGAGAAAACCAATATCCATATTGGTTTTAAACAGCTTGTCGGTCTGAAGACCAAAGATGGTCCGAGCATGAGCCACCATTACCACTATCACCACCAATATCACGTGACATCACGCACATCACAATACCTCCACCATAAATTTATCCTCACCACCATCCTCCACCACCACACGGTGAGAACCCTCTGCTGCCATTTTGTGAATATAAATAAAGTGTTGGAAGGGAAAATGAAAACGCAAGAAAAAATGTTCGAATTAATTTTTCGCTGCAAAAAATTAAATAAAGACTGACAGTTTAGA
The DNA here is from genome assembly GCF_038502225.1 of Cherax quadricarinatus. Lineage (NCBI taxonomy): Eukaryota > Metazoa > Arthropoda > Malacostraca > Decapoda > Parastacidae > Cherax > Cherax quadricarinatus. The sequence continues at coordinate 17,220,684 of NC_091348.1, forward strand.
AACAGTTCACCAGTAACCCACACATCGGAGAGGAGACTTTTGATGACTTCTGATTTTTATTTATTTTTTTCCGCCTTTAAGGATGGGCTGAAATGTGTAAGGTTTCGTCTCTATTGTTACTTATTCTTCAATTTAGAGACAGCATTCCAACATATTTCTGCTCCAGAATTCTTGAGCACTTTAATCACTGTCTGATTCGTGGAAAGTAATCCCCTCATTTTGAAAATATAAATTTGCGAGCTTGACTGGTCAGAGATCGGATCGCAATTAGCAGATGGAGGATCAAGCCTTATCCACTCCTTGCGCTGAAAGACTCACACTAGTTTAGCACTTTGCATTAACAATAATAATAAAAATAATATTTCAGTTGATACACCCATGATTTTCAAGTTAAAATATGGAGTACAAAATTTCATTAGAGTAATTAATACATTTATTGAAGGACTATAATGACTTAAATTTTAAAATTTTAGTCTACTTATTGAAATAAAAATAGTTTAAGACTTAGGGCACATCTTTTAAATACTATGCAGTAAAATGAATTGCCCTTGATCGTTCCTGAGGTTCTTCTCTCCCTGGTTGAAATGACGTATTGCCAACAAGGTAGAAACACAAGCTTTGAGTGGGACGAAACTACGCTAATGAAAGCTGGTTCTGTAACTTGCGTCTTTGTATTTCATTCTGTCATTTTTAATAGTTTGGGTTGCTAGTTTGTTAGTTGGATAAAGTGTGGATAGAAGTCCTTCTATTCCTTGTCACAGTGTTTATCATTGCCCAGTGTCTTTCACTCTTCCGGTTTACTAAGGTCAACGCAACACCTCGTGGTAAACGTCCCTCTTTTTGTATTACATTTGTGTATTTTTGAGAATATGTACAATTAACGTCGTGATGGTGAGCAATCGAGACGTTGAAAAAAAAAAGCTTTTAATTTAACTACTTTACATTATGTGAGCGTAAAATAATATGAAATCATCTCAGTCAGTCAACAAGTGATAGATGCAGTGAGATCAAAGCTATCAGGAGCATCAGTCATTGCCCCCACAAATAGCGTCTTGCTTGGAATACCTCTGGGAAGCGATGCCATTGACACAATTCTCCGGAAGAAACTGGAAGAGTTGAGGAGAATGGAACAACGAATAGGCAGTCTTGACACTCACAATGCTTTGAACCTTCTCACAAAGTGCTTGAGTCTGCCCAGGTTGACATATTTCCTAATTTGTGCATCTTCATATGATAGCCCTATACTGCAGGCAGATTTTTACGACAGTACTTAACCTTACTCTAAAAGACGAGCAGTGGGACCAAGCTACACTTCCAGTCAGACTAGGAGGCATTGGTGTTCGCAAGTCATCACAGATTAAGCTACCTGCTTTTCTGTCCTCATGTGTTGCATCTAGAGGGTTTGTAGCAGCGATTCTCCCTGAACATCTTAGGGACAGGATTCGAATCCACGACCAGAAGTTCATTGACGGAGCCATGATCTGGGATAATCTAAAGGGCTCTGTAACCAGACCTGCTCCCCCCAACAAATACAAAAAGTCGCACTGGGATGGCTCAATAGTGGAAAATATAACCTCAACAATGCTTTAGAGTGTGTAGGGAAGGATAGAGCGCGCCTCTTGGCAGTGAGAGCTCATCATGCAGGGGACTTTCTGTTGGCTTTTCCCAACTCCAGCCTTGGCGTGTACCAAGGCTGGAGTTGGAAACACAACCATCCGCATTGGTGTTGCCTTTCGACTTGCCACCCCTATTCTCGCCGAACACAGGTGTATTTGTGGCAATGAAGCAGCAGACTGATTCAGGTACCATGGTCTTTTGCGCCGTAAATCTGAGGGAAAGATTGCTAGATATGAGGAGGTTAATAACATTATCAAGAGGAGCCTCCAGCAGCCAGATGCCTACCAGTAAGGGAGCAAGCCCAACTATGCAGATCTGATGGCAGCCAGAAGCATCCAGATGATATCACCATTCAAGCCTAGACAGAAGGCAATCAGGTGGTGTGGGACTACACATATGTATCTACCTTGGCTGATACCTATCTCCAATACACCAGGGAGGAAGGAGGGGCAGCCGCCAGCTTCAGGGAGTCCCAAAAGTCTAGAAAATATGGAGAACTTGCCCATCATTATATGTTTGTTCCCATAGGCTCAGAGACCCTTGGCTCATGGGGGAAAGGGTGCATCTAAGTTCCTTAAGGAGCTAGGCAGAAGACTCACCAGGGTAACTAGGGCTTCCAGAGCAACTAGTTTTCTGTTCCAGCGACTCGACGCTGCTGTTCAGAGGGGTAATGCCTGCTGTATTTTGGGCATGCGCTGCAGCTCTGTGGCAAACACGTAACAATCTATATTAGACATTTATCTCTCACACCTCATGTAATATATATATATATATATGTGTGTGTGTGTGTGTGTGTGTGTGTGTGTGTGTGTGTGTGTGTGTGTGTGTGTGTGTGTGTGTGTGTGTGCCGTGCCGTGCCGAATAGATAAAATTGGTCAATTAGCAAGAACTCATTTAAAATTAAGTCCTTTCTAAAATTTCCTCTTATACTTTTAAAGATATATTTTTTCATTTATGATAATGTAAAAATTAATAATTTTGTACCAGCAGAACCTTAGAAAACTTACCTAACCTTATTATAATAATAAGTGCAATCTAATTTTGCCTAATCCAACTAAATATATTTTAGGTAAGTTTACAGTAATTTAATAATAAACAAACACAATGAAATATATTTTTTTCGTTAGGTTCAGAATGATTACCAACAACAATGATGTTAACACCACTAACAACAATGTTACCAACAACAATGATGTTAACACTAAGAAGGTAAATTTTAAAACTATAAAAATGTTATCAGAAACAACAACAATGTTAACAAAAATGAAGTTAACACCAACAACAATGTTAACGTCAACAACAATGTTTACTGTGGCCACTGTATTACTGTGGCCACTGTATTACTGTGTCCACTGTATTTCTGTGGCCACTGTATTACTGTGTCCACTGTATTACTGTGTCCACTGTATTACTGTGGCCACTGTATTACTGTGGCCACTGTATTGCGAAATTATTGCATAAACAAATTTTCGCTTGCCTTATTCGGCAAGAAGAACGTTGCTGTTTAAGCCAAAATAGGCTTCAGTGAAAAATATATGGATATCTTCCTGAAGCTACTTGAATATTCCACTTCCCCCAAGTAAGTGCAGGAGCAGATAATGCTTTCATTATGGTTGAGAGAAGGAATGTTCTGTCGCTAAATACTCGACCATCAGTGCAGAATTTTAAAAAACACATGACAAATTTTTTTATCCGTGTTCGCGTCCTTCATTGTGACCTGTGTTATAGTCCCTTATTTTTTTTCCTCGTTTTGACGCTTTGTCATTGCTTTTCTTCTTTGGCGTTTTCTTTTATTTATCTCTCTTAGTTGCTCAATTTCTTTAAGTCGTAAATTTTTAAGGTCAGCACTTCCTCTTTAGATTTTGTAATTTTTTTTTCTCTTATTTTCTTTCTCTCTCTCTCTCCTTCTTAATAATTAATAATGTTGATGAATATCTGGTAAAAGACTCTCCGGGATATTTACTTGCGCTGAAGTATTAAATATTAGCAAAAAATATAAATCCGGTAACTGTGAAAAAATGGAATAATATGTTCACAAGGTTGACTGCCTTCGTCGGCTCTGTTGTCATGGAAACACTCCCAGACACAGACACGCACATATTGCCTAGGAGACACTTCCAGACACACCCAGACACGCACATATTGCCATGGAAACACTTCTAGACAGACAGACACGCACAAGAGGAATGTTCACTCGGCCACTTCCTACATAACAAATTAAATTCACTTATGGTGTCAAGAGGAAGATCCAGTTTCTCTGAGTGCTGTGGGAGACGCAAGAGGGAGAGGAAGAGGTGCTTGCGTCTGAGGGACGGAGGGGGGGGGGAGAATGGCATGTGAGGGATGATGGGGGTAGTGTAGGTATATGAGGGGAGACGGGGAGGTGTAAGTACGTGAGAAGAGGGTTTTAGAAAAATTTGTTTTAGGGAGGGTGTTGTGAAGAAGTTGTGAGAAGGCAGGGTGTGGCGGAGTGAATTTTTTTAATAACCGTTACGTGAATACCTTTTACCCAGCACTTGAATACTTCCAGCAGGTACGGAAGCTTTCTTACATAGGACTGGAGGGGTTTCTTACACAGAATATAACATTGCAACAGGATTGCAGTTTTCTAACATTTTTATCCCTCTGGATGAGACCCACAACCTGTTTGTATTGCTAGGTGGGCACGGGCAACAAAGGTATAAGGAAACTTGTCCGTGTATTTTTTCGTGCCTAAGAATCGAACACAGGACCTTGCGATTGTGTGTCGAATACTCTCACCACGCGACACCCCCATACACCCCCTTCCCAATACTGAGAGTATTGGGAAGGGAGGGTGTAAGGAAGGGGTAAGGATGTTGGGGGTAAAGGGTGTGAAGCAGGGGCAAGGGTTAAAGGGACAGATAGTGCGTTACGAATAAAGGTTTAGGGGAGGGAGGGTGTGAGGAAGGAGTAAGGAAAAAACACACCAACACAAGAACACTTTAATAATTCCCACACAGCTCAGAGACAGTTTGAGCTGGTGAACCTAAATAATTAGCCGCTGCAAGCAATTCCCTCCACCGAATCTGATTTATTGTATCTTGCTTCTCTGAGCTATGGCTAGGAGAAAATAAAAGCTTTAAATGTATGTGGGTAAATAGACTGTCTGATTGTAGTAAACAAAGCACTGCTTTAACACCTCGATGGTGTAGTCTGTTTTAGATACTCATGAAGATACTCGCTATTTTACCTTTATATTAATATAGTATTTATTTCGCAAACAGTTGCAGACAGCCGATCTTAACTATGCAAGACAAGCCACGGGGGGTGGAAATCTTTAGCTAGTGGAAATCTTAGCTAAAGATTTCCACCCCCCGTGGCTTGTTTTGCATAGTATTTATTTGTGTTGAGTGTTATGTTCGTTGTTCTTATTGTTTGTTAATTTTATTTTTTAAGCTTTCTTTTGTATGTGTTATATATACATATATATTGATAAGATCTCTTCTCATACACAGCCAAAATAATTTAGTTTAACCCTCGTGTTTGCCTTAATGGAGAGAGATCTGACGGCGATCTGCAGACGGAGGACTGAGTCTCCTCCACTCTTTGCAGCGAATGACACACAGAGGATTAGCGTTCTATGGAATACAAAACCCCGCCTTGGGAAAACTAAGGTTTTGGAAATATATATATGCTATTCATGAATTCATATTCTTCAAATATGTGATCAGAATGGATAAGAGAAAAAGCTATCACATTGTCACTCCTAACCACTAGTCAGACCATCTGCCCATCCATCAGTTCATTCACCAACCCAGCTCTTTACTATATTGTTTAAATATTCATTCACTATCACTAATCTCTATATCCATCCATACACCAGTTGGTCTGTCCGTCGAAAAATCAATTCATCCATTCATATTTCCCATCTGTTCAACAATTCCTCAATCAGTTTATCCACTCACCAACGAATGCTTCTATCCCTTTAGCCACCAGTCTGTCAATACATCTAAACACTAATCCATCGACCAATCCATTCATTACTCTAGCCACCAGTTTCTCATCGCATCCACTTTCCCCTCTGTTCAGTTATTTATTAATTCCTTTATCCGCCCACCCGTCAGTCAGCCTATCCAACCGTTCATCCATCCTTGTGCTCCATCCCGAGTCACCTGTCTACTCCTGTAACTGACATGTCCTTTAAGCCAAAAACTTTGTCTTCCTTGCCTCTTCCTGCCTCTTTCCTTGCCTTCTTTACTTCTTTTCCTTGCCTCCTCCGCCTCCTCCTCCTCCGTCTTTTCGTTGTCTCTTTCTTCTTCCCTCTTCTTGCCTGAATCTTCTTCTTGCCTTGCCCTTTCCCTTTTCATTTTCCTTGCCCTTCTCTTTCCCTCCTCTTCTCTTCCCCTCCCCTTCCACTTGCCTTCCCCTCCTCTTCTTGCCTTCCTCCTTCCTTCTCTGTTTTTTCCTTTCCCCTCCCATTTCAATACCTTCAGTACCCTTCCTCTTCTCCATGTCTCTCCCCACACATAACGTCAAGGAATTTCTTTTACTAGTAAACCCGTCGAGTAATAGAAATAGTGCAGCTGAAGACGTAGATTAGAACCACAAACCACAATAGATGGAATATAGAGTAACGATAAAAGGAATAGAGTACAAAACAGACAGGAGGGTCCAGAACGGACTAAAGAGGGGGCCATAATAAAAGGCAAGAGGACAGCAATATACGATAGACAAGGTCCACAAAAGATAAACAAGAGGAGAGAGAAAACAAAAATACAGAGAAGAGGGCAACAACAGTAGAGCCACAATATACAGGGGAGAGGCCACAATAGACAAAGAGGGCCACAGTAGACATGGGGAAGAGGGGGTCACAACAGGCTGCCACCTGGTAGCCAGAAGACAGCCAAGTAAAGAAACTCCCCAACTTGTGCCTCGTGTGATCCGACCAGAGAAAAGCCATACGCGTATGTGTTACGGGGAAAGTAAAAGAAAGTATTAAGTGCTGAAGGAGGGAAGGAGGCAGGGGAGAACGAAGAGAGAAGGGAC
>NC_091348.1:17229807-17237307 GCF_038502225.1 Cherax quadricarinatus
GCCTCTGTTGCGTTCATCCAATTTAACTTTGTGCGTTTATCATGCCGGTTTTTTTGGTGATAATTGTAAATTATCTCTTATATATATTTGTTACACAATCTTAATTTGCATCTCTTATCTATTAATTGAGATTTTCCTTGTTTTTCCTGAGGGACTTTGTAATTATCTTTCTGCGCTTGCTTGGTGTCTAATTTAAAAATTTTGTTATCATATTTTTTCTTTAATTTACTCTTCAGTTCCCACTAGAGTTCCATAAACGTGTTAACTATTCGATTTCCAGTGAAGTACTTTTTGCAGTTCTTTTTTATTCACTGCCGCTTCCTCGATTTAAGATTTTGTTCTCACATCCTTCATGCTCCTAATTTCAATATATTTAATGTTTTCTGATAAGTTTCATAAATTGTAATGTTTATCATATATTTTTTTCTACAATGAAGGAAAAAGGTGTTTTATTAAAAGTATATATTTCCTATTTTTTAAATCCATTTCGTTACTTATTGTATTCCTGAACATTTAATGTTTATTTTTTGTATTAAGGTTCCATAATATAGTTATACCTCTATACTCATATTTCGGACAAGCATGAGTTGTTAATTCAGTTTTTAAGCATGTGTCTAATCATATATTTCAAAGAACCATGTAGGTGCCTAGGGTTTCATTTGCCTTTCTAAAAACAACGTAATTGTTGATCACTTGATACTTTAAATTACTACTCCAAGATGTTTCAGTCAGAAGGTTCTAAGATTTCATCACTTGATTTATACTTACAATAGGACCAGTGCGTAGTTTCACCCATCCCTGTCATAAACACCACCATTCCACAGTGAAATCTGTTATTCATTTTTACATCTAAAACACCACGCCTCGTGGCAGCTAGCTACTGAGCCTGCCCCAAGCACTGATCCGTGTGGCACTCCACTAGTGACCCTACAACTTGATGACAGTTTTCCTCATACCATTATTCTTATTTTTATGTTGTGCAAGTGCTAACTTAATATTTTCTTAGATTTGAAACTTTCTGCACGTTTATGTCGTCTGAAATCGAAGGCAGCTGTTCCTGGACAACACAGTCGCCTGATGGGTGATATGCTTATTTCGAACACTTGGGAATGACATTCTCATAATTAAGGAGAAACGACAACACACTTGCTTCATACTACACTTACCTCTCCCCCACTGGATGGTTTCAGTTTAACTTTGTGGCCCAGAAAGCTTTTTTCTTTTATTGGAGGCAGTTTTCTGATTTTTTTATTGTTCATAAAAATATATATTAAAATCATTGTTGGGCAAGAAACGATACTTGCGGGACTCCACTGGTGACATTTTCACTAGAGAACTTTCTTCCCGCTTGCCACCGTTCGCATTTGACTTTGAATAAAATATATTCTCATTCGATTTACTTTTATTCTCTTTATATTTGAAGTTTTTCAGAGTATCCTTTCGTGGTAGTAATATTTAGCGATAGTTTTTTTTTTTTTAATTAAAGTTAATAGCTTTTTCCCAACAATTTGTTTATTTCTTGTGTGTGTGTGTTAGTTACCATTTATACACTTGGCCTGTGTGTGTGTGTGTGTGTGTGTGTGTGTGTGTGTGTGTGTGTGTGTGTGTGTGTGTGTGTGTGTGTGTGTGTGTGTGTGTGTGTGCGTGCGCGTGCGTGCGTGACGAATGTGAAGTGGAGCACCGTGAACTTTCCATTAACTCAGGTAGGTCAAGAGCAAAACCTGCACAGGTGAGTGTAGAGAGGTGCAAGGTAGGAGCGAGTGGAGGAAGTAGAAGGAAATTGACACGAGAGAGGAGGAAAACTCAAAGGGAGAGAGAGAGAAAGAGAGAGAGAGAGAGAGAGAGAGAGAGATCCCTACACAGTATATGCCGGAAGTGCTGGGTCTTCGTGGCTGGATAGGTCACACGGAGACCTGTAAAATGCACTGAACCACGTACCACCACCCAAAAAAAAAAAAACAACAAAAAAAAAAAAATGCGCAACGATAATGAGTAACATAAAAATAAAAAAACAGTAATGATCTTAACTTTTGTTTCGGAAACTGTCAGAAATAAAGTGCAATTTTTAGAGCAAATTTCAATATCATATGTAAGATTTTCAACAGTTTTTGAAAATCAATGTTTATATCAGCGGGGAGAAAGTCAAGTCGAAAACGTGTGTGTGTGTGTGTGTGTGTGTGTGTGTGTGTGTGTGTGTGTGTGTGTGTGTGTGTGTGTGTGTGTGTGTGTGTGTGTGTGTGTGTGTGTGTGTGTGTGTGTGTGTGTGTGTGTGTGTGTGTGTGTGTGTGTGTGTGTGTGTGTGTATATATATTGTATATATATAATATACCTGGAGGCTGTTACTGCTGGCCGCACTTAAACCGACGTACGAGCCACAGCCCGGCTAGTCAGGAGCTCACTTTAGGTGCCTGTCCAGCGCCTTCTTGAAGACAGCCAGAGGTCTGTTGGTAATCCCCTTATGTATGTTGGGAGGCATTTGAACAGTCTTGGCCCCCCTGACACTTATTGTGTTGTCTCTTAGCATACTCGTGGCGCTCCTGCTTTTCACTTGGTGGTATGTTGCATCTCCTGAGTGATTTTTCACGTGCAGATTTGAGACTAGTCCCTCTAGGATTTTCCAGGTATATATTATGATGTATCTTTGTCGCCTGCGTTCCAGGGAGTACAAATCAAGGGACCTCAACTATTCCCAGTAATTTATACGTGCCGTGAAAGTTCTCTACATATTCTCAAGGTCTGCAATTTTGCCTACCTTGAAAGGCGACGTTAGTGTACAGCAGTATTCCAGCCTAGAGAGAACATGCGATTTGAAGAGAATCATCATGGGCTTGGCATCCCTAGTTTTGAAGGCTCTAATTATCCATCCTATAATTTTCCTAGCAAATGTTGTAGATAAATTGTTGATCTTTGAAAGTCAAATCCTCTGACACACACACACACACGCACAAACACACACACACACACACACACACACACATATACATACATACATACATACATACATATGGGTGCCTGGCAAACCTGAGAACAGCATTCCGATACCTTAGTAAGGAATCGTTCAAGACACTGTACACCGTGTATGTCAGGCCCATACTGGAGTATGCAGCACCTGTTTGGAACCCGCACTTGATAAAGCACGTCAAGAAACTAGAGAAAGTACAAAGGTTTGCCACAAGGTTAGTTCCAGAGCTAAGGGGAATGTCCTATGAAGAAAGATTAAGGGAAATCGGCCTGACGACACTGGAGGACAGGAGGGTCAGGGGAGACATGATAACGACATATAAAATACTGCGTGGAATAGACAAGGTGGACAAAGACAGGATGTTCCAGGGAGGGGACACAGAAACAAGAGGCCACAATTGGAAGTTGAAGACACAAATGAGTCAGAGAGATAGTAGGAAGTATTTCTTCAGTCATAGAGTTGTAAGGCAGTGGAATAGCCTAGAAAATGACATAGTGGAGGTAGGAACCATACACAGTTTTAAGACGAGGTTTGATAAAGCTCATGGGAGCGGGGAGAGACCCAGTAGCAACCGGTGAAGAGGCGGGGCCAGGAGCTAAGACTCGACCCCTGCAACCACAAATAGGTGAGTACAAATAGGTGAGTACATATATGTATGTATATATAATGTGAATCCCCTGCATTGCTGCGGGGATTAACACTTTAAAAAATTATATTAGTGGCCAGAATAACGTGTATTGCTATGCAACAAACATATATATATATATATATATATATATATATATATATATATATATATATATATATATATATATAATATATATATATATATATATATATATATATATATATATATATATATATATATATATATATATATATATATATATATATATATATATATATATATATATATTACATATAATAAATAGACTAGCGCATTTTATTACAAAGACACATGTACGCTTATAGAATTATTAACACTTGTTATAAAGCAGATTGCTGAAGTGTTGACAGTTAGGTTGTGGTTTAAGTTCATTATTATTGCACGTTAGGGGGTAGTGGGTCAGCACTCTGCAACTCTCTCTCTCTCTCTCTCTCTCTCTCTCTCTCTCTCTCTCTCTCTCTCTCTCTCTCTCTCTCTCTCTCTCTCTCGTAATCCACAGCCCCAGATTGCGTCAAATTCTCCACTAAACACGAAATAAAGAGGAAAATTTCTGGCAGAAATTCTTGCCAATTGGACAGAAAAGTTTCTCCCAGAAAAAGGCAAAGTCGCTCAAAATTGGTTTATCTTTACGGCGAAAATTGTGAATCATGAAGACGATGACGCCAGTAACTGTCCTCCTTTAATCCTTATTTTACTCTTTTTCTTTTTTAAGTAAACTTTGCAATGTATAATTCCATTGGGTTTGGTGCTGCTTCACCATTAATGTACTAATAATAATAACCATAGTCATAATAAATATACGAGGAAACTGTGTATTGATGTGTGTGTGTGTGTGTGTGTGTGTGTGTATGTGTGTGTGTGTGTGTGTGTGTGTGTGTGTGTGTGTGTGTGTGTGTGTGTGTGTGTGTGTGTGTGTGTGTGTGTGTGTGTGTGTGTGTGTGTGTGTGTGTGTGTGTGTGTGTGTGTGTGTATGTGTGTGTGTATGTGTGTATGTATGTGTGTGCATGTGTGGCATAATCTGCTTCTGTAGTTACAAATAGTTAAATAATTACTCATTATCATCCACTCCCAACTGAAATTACAAAACGGTCAGAGGTCGGCTTCTTTCCATAATTGGGTTGGCTTCTTGTGCATTTCTGGTATCCCTTTTTGTCATTGGTTAAGACTTTTACTCAAACTGGTCAGGCATTTTGCCAAAATCGAGTAGAACTCTTGCCTAAACTGTCAGGAGCTCCGCCCGATAAGTAGCGAACTGTGTTGGCTACTTATCTAAGCAATTCGTAGGTAAATTGCATTATATGAATTGCCATAAAGTTAAAATTCATGTTTAGCGGGACATCTGGTATCTGACATTTTTTTCTTTACCTGGTATGATTAATGAATAATGAAGGGTGATTTTCACCAACTCAAGAAACAAGTCACCCGAGTCGCTTTTTGAAGCTCATAAATAATGTCACATGCAATGCTTATTAAAATAAAATGATAAACAATCTCATTGATTATTATTCTGCAGTTTAACATTCCTTCTTATTTGCTATGTAATCATCAGACACGTGTTAATATCCTCTTGTTACATTGTGCCTTGCAGTGTATTTTTCCGTCTGGTAAAAATAGTTATCCTGACATTATTTAAATCAGTTCACTATAGATTGGCAAGACTTCAGTAAAGGTTTGGTAAAGTTAGGTTTCCTACACAACGGAATTCTCCCCGTAAAAAGCTTGTTCTCTTCATTCTTCCTCAATAGCAAATATTTTTTTACAACCTCTTTGCTTTACTTCATAACTAATGTTATGACAGAAATCTCCTTAGCTATTACCACCTGTTGTTATGTCTGTTTTTTTCTTTAGTGAATTTAGCGTAATTATCTTATGTTTTAGCTTGACTCACTTTCAGCCTTTGCATTCCCGAAACATTTGTTATACGACATAATCTGAGCTGTCCTCCTTATACCAAAGAAATTGTCCTCTGTTTTTGTTTTGCAAGATTTTTACCCTCTCCTGTCTGTCACCCATATGTTCTACCAATTCCTCGTTTGTACCTTCATTATTTATATTTCACTATCAAAAACTGCATTTTTCAGATTTAATTTTCTATCATTCCATTCTGCCTTACCTGACTTTATTCTGTTTTTTTTATCAGTCTGTCCATCTATCTACTATATTTTTTTTCCCTGGTGTAAAGGCATGACTATATTTTGATATAGTCCTCTCCGCCATATGGTAAACAACATAATTCATCTTAAAATGTAACTTTTCATTGCTCCAGTGATCTTCCATACAAATTTTTCCTTTGTATACACAAATAACCCGCACATAAAAGAGAGAAGCTTACGACGACGTTTCGGTCCGACTTGGGCCATTGACTTTGTCAATGTGCGGGTTATTTATGTATCGTTCCAGTCACGGTATTGTGCCTTTTTTTGTTATTTTCCTTTGTATATTTTAGGACACAGCTCGTATTCCCATTACTTGTTTCACTATAAACAAATAGAAGCTTCTCTTCTACGAGGAATCTGGGAGTAGTAATATCTGAGGATCTCACTTTCAAGGATCACAACAGTGCCACGATCGCACGTGCAAAGAAAATGATAGGATGGATAATGAGAACGTTCAAAACGAGAGATGCCAAGCCAGTGATGATCCTTTTCAAATCACTTGTTCTCTCTAGGCTGGAATACTGCTGTACATTAACATCTCCATTCAAAGCAGGTGAAATCGCAGATCTAGAGAGTGTACAGAGATCCTTTACTGCACGTATAAGTTCTGTCAAGCACCTTAACTACTGGGAACGCTTGGAAGCACTTGACTTGTACTCGTTGGAACGCAGGAGGGAGAGATATATCATAATCTACACTTGGAAAATCCTGGAAGGAATGGTCCCAAATCTGCACACACAAATCACTCCCTACGAAAGTAAAAGACTGGGCAGGCGATGCAAAATGCCCCCAATTAAAAGTAGGGGCGCCATTGGTACACTAAGGGAAAACAGCATAAGTGTCCGGGGCCCAAGACTGTTCAACAGCCTCCCATCAAGCATTAGGGGAATTGCCAATAAGCCCCTGGCTGCCTTCAAGAGAGAGCTGGACAGATACCTAAAGTCAGTGCCGGATCAGCCGGGCTGTGGCTCGCACGTTGGACTGCGTGCGGCCAGCAGTAACAGCCTAGTTGATCAGGCCCTGATCCATCGGGAGGCCTGGTCATGGACCGGGCCGCGGGGGCGTTGATCCCCGGAATAACCTCCAGGTAACCTCCAGGTAACCTATCTGTGTGTGTGTGTGTGTGTGTGTGTGTGTGTGTGTGTGTGTGTGTGTGTGTGTGTGTGTGTGTGTGTGTGTGCGTGCGTGTGTGTGTGTCTGGAGGGGGACACTGGCCATTCTGTATAAAGCTGGGCCGTGCGCATCAACAAATAAATCACGTCTCAAATTGAATTTCGACCACCCAACTTAATCTAGAGAAAGAAAAATATATCAGCAATGGCAGAAGAGAGACATCCGAGGAAGCTCAGTAGCTTCCAGGTAGGCTTCAGCTTTTTACTCTTTCAAAGGGTGCCTTGATGCCGATGATGGGTTCTGGATCCAGGATCCAGATCAGACCTACTTCCGTCCCGTCTCCTAGACGGGAGGTTGGCGGTCCCATAAATTACTTTGTTGGCATTTATAGAGAACTGTATGAAGTATTTTTAAAGTATATATAGACATAGGATCTTCATTTAAATTTTGGGAGGAGAGGTCTATGGTCTGTAGGCGTTTTTTATAGGCGAATCCTTAATTAATTACTATAAAAACCTGAAATGAGTGACGGAAAAACTAATTTAAATAAAATCTCGATATTGATTGAGCGCGAACTTTGCAGAACAAGGACACTAAATAAT
>NC_091348.1:17242307-17282307 GCF_038502225.1 Cherax quadricarinatus
AAGATACTCAGAAAAATAGACAAATAGGTGTGGCGTGCGTCAAGCATGTTGCAATTTATTCCACGTTCATGACACACCATATGGCATGTCCTCTCGACTAGCGAAGTGGCAGTTCAGAATGTAGCAGTTCTGGGGCCCCACTGCTGTATTACTTGTCCAGTTCTAGTAAGCACTAGCATGAGAGCCGGCTCGTCAGCCAAGGTGATGTCGTGCTTGTGTGCCTGGCTGTGAGCCAGACGCTCACTTAAGTTGGTCTAAACCACTCATACTCTTGTATTCTGAAGTGTAAACTGCTGTTATGAGTGGCTCTTTGCTCTCTGTCTTATCGTTATACAGCTGATTTCATTTTGAAAATACTGTGTTTATCTTGCCCTTCATTGCTAGGTTGCTCCTTGTCTGCTGACTTTAGTTACGGCCAGGTGCAACAGCCCTTGAATTTACTACCTGTGTTCATAAGAGTACGCAAAGATAGACTGTTCTACACGAGAGTAATTAGAATAACGGCACATGGATGAAAAATACGTAAACAGATGACCCGCAGATTTTTTAGGAAACACATCACCAGCATCAGGGTAGTGAAGACTTGGAAGACACGAGTGAATGACCCAGTAGTAGCAGAAACAATGTAAAGATTCAGAAGGTTAAGAGGCTGGATCGAGACCTGAAACTTAAAACCCCACGAACTCGACTTGGTATCTACAACTAGGTATTTAAAAGTATGACGAGGTGAAGCTTAAATTTTTGAGGGGACGAAGGTGAATGATGCACTGAGGAGTCTGAGGAGATAAAGAACTTCATCCATAGAAGCGAAGAGGGGAATGTATGAGAGTATAGTTGTGTCAACGCTCTTATATGGGTGTGAAGCATGGGTGGTGAATGTTGCAACAAAGAGAGAGCTGTGATGAATGGTTTGAAAAACCGACAAGTTGAAGATTGAGACACTTATGCAGCATATGGGAATCTTTATTCAGGAAACGTTTCGCCACACAGTGGCTTCATCAGTCCAATACAAAGAGGAAGGCGTAAGCAGAGGAGGAGTATGAGGTAATCAGTCCCTCAGCCTGGAGTCGATGTGTTCAGTCCATCATTCTTGCAGAATGTACATTCTACAAGAATGTACAATCTTGTAGAATGTACATTCTACAAGATTGATGGACTGAACACATCGACTCCAGGCTGAGGGACTGATTACCTCATACTCCTCCTCTCCTTACGCCTTCCTCTTTGTATTGGACTGATGAAGCCACTGTGTGGCGAAACGTTTCCTGAATAAAGATTCCCATATGCTGCATAAGTGTCTCAATCTTCAAAGAGAGAGCTAGAGGCAGTGTAGAGGTCGTGTCTGAGGGCAATGTGTGGTGTGAATATTATGCAGGGAATCCCTAACTTCGAGATTAGTGATGGAGTGAGTGCTGATGAAATTATTTCTTCTTTTTCGGGTCACCCTGCCTCGGTGGTAAACGACCGTTGAAAAAAATGCAATATGGTAATTTTAACTAGATAATTATAAACACAGTTGAACAAAAACATACTTTCAAAAACGGCTGAACTAACAAACTTTACACTTCCTCACCTGAAAAACTATTATCTGAAATATCCTAAAAAAACTGCAAAGATAAAAATGCGTAATTTACCTTTATTCTTTCTGTCCCTCCAGTTACTCTCCCTCTACTTACTCTTCCATCTAACCTTTCTTGTTAAACTATTTCCTGTGTTCCCCCATGCCCCCCCCCTCTCTCTCTCTTTCTGTCTCTCACTCACTCTTTTTTACACTAGGTTTTACAAGGTTTGGTTAAGGTCCCTACCTTTATTTACAAGCTAAGAGCTGTTACCTACATCAGCTCATTTAAAAGCCTTTTTATTGTTATGAGACATACAAATATGGAACAAAATGAACTTGTAGCCATCTGTGGGCCGGCCGATCTCGTTGACATCATAGTGCTGTACGAATGTGTTCCAGACTCGAGTCATCCTGGGGATAAATGATCTCAGATGAAGTGATGTTCTGGAGAAGGGTACAACCAGAGTGAAGTTGCTGCTTTCTGCCCGTCTTGTGGTATAGAAGCTGGCTTCTCGCTGTCCTCGAAGTGGATCCAAGTGTGGTACTTTGACAATATTGGCCTTGTACATAACAGTAAGGCCACCCACATCCCTCCTGTGTTGAAGGCTCTGCTGAAATGATAGATCTATCCAGGATGGGTCCAGGCGAGAGATGAGACGTCTTGCTCTGTTCTCTACTCTGTCAAGCAGTCGCGGATGAGGGGGAGGGGCAGGCAAACCAAGAAAGTGGAGCATACTCAAGGTGTGAGCGTACTCTCTCTCTCTCTCTCTCTCTCTCTCTCTCTCTCTCTCTCTCTCTCTCTCTCATTCCCTTGTTCCTGTCTGACTACTCTGCTTCCGAGACATCACACATGCAAATTCTTTCACACGTGACACTAAAAAGTTGAAAATTAAATTTGCAAAATCTTGAGCGTGTTGCCATTAGTTAATTTTGTTTTTAAGTAATTAAATTATATTTTTACCCGTTTTGGCCTTTTTTTTATCACGTCTTTATGGCTTCCGAATTTAGTGTGTGTATTTTTCCTCTTACTACTTGGCTATAAATATTTTTTTATGACTCGCATGCACAGTCTTTATAAATGTATGTCATGATTTTAGGTAGAGATTCGGCTTATGAGGTAATCATTTTCCCAGATATATGTCGAGTGCAAGTTCATTGTTGTTGTAACTACTAAAATCAGCATGAATACTTCAAAATTAATGCATATCATGGATTTTAAATTATAATCTGATTTAGGCTAGTCTGAGATTACTATTATTTTGTAATTTTTTTTTTTAGCAATTTTGGGTTAGGTTGCAAAGCTACTGTTGGTGAGATTAAAAAAAAAATACAGATATAAAGTGAATTCACAGTACTATATTTAACAAAGCAAAAGAAATTTTTTTTATTAAAATCTTAGAGCAGTTCGGCTTGTTTGACCTCAGGTCTTTCCTCCGCGATGCGGGGATTTGAATGTGGACATGAAGGCAGTTGCTGGTTGAAGCTCTGGGAGCCATGTTGCCGGGGGAGATAAAGAAAAGGTAATGAGTATAGAGACATGGGAAGGCAGAGTTATTGCAGTGTGGACTATGAAAGGAGGGCTGGTTGTGTGCATATTGCCAGGCTATTCACCACTGCTGGAAAAAAAAAGTGCAGCAAGAGATGAAAGCATTCAGAATATACAGTAAGCTGGTCAGCAATACACTGGCTGTATGAATATACGCATAAATATATATGTATATATATATATATATATATATATATATATATATATATATATATATATATATATATATCAAATGTCGTGCCGAATAGGTAAAACTTGCTATTTTGGCTTAAATAACAATGCTATTCTTGCTGAGTAAGGCAAGCGAAAATTTTTGTATGCAATAATTTCGCAAAAATTATTTTGAACCTCACAAAAAAAATATTTCACTGCGTTTATTTAAATTATTGTAAACTTATCTAAAATATATTTAGTTCTTAAATTTTCTCTTATACGTTTAAAGATATATTTTTCATTGATGTTAATGTAAAAATTAATAATTTGGTACCAAAAGAACCTTAGAAAACTTACTTAATCTTATTATAACTAGCGCAATTTAATTTAGCCTAATCCAGCTAAATATATTTTAAATAAGTTTGCAATAATTTAATAATAAACAATCACAATGAAATATATTTTGTTCGTTAGGTTCAGAATGATATTTGCGAAATTATTGTATACACAAATTTTTGCTTATCTTATTCGGCAAGAAGAGCGTTGCTATTTAAGCCAAAATTGCACGTTTTACCTATTCGGCACGACATTATTATTTCATACGAAAGACAAATATTAAATGGTGTTTGTACACCAAGTTTATTTTAATTTTTATACTGCTAAAATATTCTTGATTGTTAGTGTGTATATCAAAGGCAGCTTAAATGAACTTCTTGCAGTCGATAAATTTTGATCCCGATAAAGAGATGGAGAAATGATGTGGGACTGGAAAGCAATAAAATTTTTTTTTATCATTAAACAAAATTGAGTACATTAGCAGTGTGCTGGTACTTTATTCTGCTAGTTTCCCTGGAGAGGGGGTAGGAAATAACTATGGCTTCCTATCATAGTCCATCACACCGGATGAGATTCGTGCTATACTGGTAATGAAATCTGTCAGCTAGAGCTGGGAGTCTTCAGTAGGGCGTTGAGGATATCAAGTTGTCCACTATGGGTTCAGTACCTACGGCAGCTTCAAAGGTTTCGTTCCAGCAAAGCGGGAGTTATTACCATTGGGACTTGCCATCTGAGAGTGCTGATAGGATTTGAGGCGTAGAATGAAATTGCAGATGACGAGGAAGAGTGGATAATAGTACACACGCAATTCGCTTGGGGCACTAGAGACACAAGCATTTAGTTTATATATTTGATTCATTATAAAATCTAAAAGCCCTTTTGAGCTAGTTCATGGACTGTTTCAGACACACCCAAGAACAGTCCACTGAGCCACCCAACAGCAAAAGTTGATCTTTTGACCAAGGGTGTAATGGGTCACACAGCTGTGCTTGAAAGACAGTAGTAGTCATCCAAAGACTATGCATGGACTTCATCGCATTAAGTTGAGCCAGCATCGTCTGTGAACTGTGATTTAGTGACAGTATTGTGCATCTAAGCACAATACACTATCCCCACCACGTATTTATCCAAGTACAGTATCCTGTATCTTCGTCACATGAAGTTGATCGAAGATCCTCCACGGACTGTTCTTTAGATAAGGTAGACCGTGTTTTTAGTGATAATAGACATTCACGCACAATCCACTGAATCTCCCAACTGATAAAGAGAACTCAACATCGCTGGAAAATACAAGACATGACGGAGATGCTCTCATGAATATTCTGATGGTGAGACTTTCTTAAGGTAAAAGGATTCTAAACAAGTGACACTTGGGAGAGGAATTAACAGGTCCAAGAGAGACTAACATAAAGACACACTGCTAGACAAACCTTTATTGGACTTAGTCCGATATGGTCTCCAATAAAGGCGTCCAATAAAGGCTAGCTCTACAAGATATCTTTGTCTTGACGATTTTATGGCTGCTTACTGCATCACATCTGACAGATACCTGTTGATGTTAAAATTAACCAGTGGATAAGAGTTAGTAACATACCTGTCCCTCCCTCCCTCTCCTTATGCCTGCCTACCCACTCCCAGCACTTGCGGCAGCATGCCCAAGTTTTTAGAGTTGTATTTTATTTCATGAACAGGTAAACCCATGTGGGTCCTTTAGTGAAAAGATCACTGAAGGCTCTCTCCTTCTGTCAATCCTGACCTAATCTCTGACTATTCAGAATCACTTGAAAAGTCAGGCGTAGTGGTCAGAGACGTGTTAGGTGAGTTTCATTGTGGACAAGCGGAAAAATAATTAATTTAGGTTTAATACTTCCAAATGCTAATGTAAATTATCTAGAAATATTAGATAAGAATAGAATCTAGACACGAGCAGCATGACCAGCAAATGCCAGGTCTCAGAGGTGAATATTTCGAGCTCAAAACACTTGAAACAGTGTTAACAGTTAATGGCTTTTTTGGCGTCTTAGTGACTAGGGATCACCTTGGGCATACTTGTGGTCGTTGCGTAGTTCAGCGAAGTCGGAGATATTAGTAGAAGTGCTATTTTTTTTTATTAGCGAAATTGTAATTTACCTCCAACTTTTCCTTTTATATGTAAATGAATGTTTTTCAATTAGGCATGGTTATATCTTCACCCACACTGTCAAGTCAGCAGTGTGGCTGGAGGGAATGAAGAACTGGGAAAGAGCCTTCTCTTAAACTATCCTTGCATGAGCAAAATGGACAAAAGTAAAGGCAGCCCGATGGAAGTTAGTCCCTCACAGCGGATAACCTTTTGCGTGTACTGCCTTCGGCAATCCGTTTTTCCCGTGTATTGGTTTTGAAGGCTGTAATGCAGATCGATATGTGGACAACGTTAAGTTCGAAGTAGACTTGAAAACATGACTTGATAAAGCTCTACTGAGAAATTATCGTTAACTAGGTAAAGGCTTATTTGCATATTTATGTCTTGTTCATTTCTCATGTACTTCCGTGTAGCTCTGCAGTAGTTCCTAATGTTGTACTGCCGACAATGGAGACAAATTGTGCTCGTATAGCACGGTTTCATTGGGACAAAGCTTCTCTCTGTACAGAACTTTATCGAGTCAACAAATTAAATATCATTCATGACTTAAAGCCCTAAGCATAGAGAAACGTTGTCCCAATAAAAGCTTGTTCTTCAACGCGTCTTTTATACACCCGACACGGAAAACCGTGTCTTTCCCATCTCTTTCCCTCACCTGCTCCGGTCACTGGGACCCATATTCAGACGGAAGCAGGACTTCCCTCTACTGCACTGTCTGCACCATTTTGCATTTTCCTGTGAGTGTCTCATGCATTATTAATCCTTACTGGGAGGTGTGGCGAGGCAGCCTGTGTCCTCCGGGACCCGCTAGTTCCTTCATCCTGTGTGAGGTGTGGACAGGCGAGGGAGGTTCGTGTGTGGAAGGAAGGATAGCGGAGGGGGAAGATATGGAACGAGCGAGTGAGGGATGAAAGGAAATAGGATGGGAGAAAGTGAAGAAGGAATCGACGAATAGAAGGAAGTAGGGAGTGAAAGTTAAAAAAAAATTTCTACATGCATTGTATGTGAATGGTTTATCCTATTTAACCCCCCTTTCACACACACACACACACACACACACTGGCGCATGAGGAGAATAAAACTTACCGTCTGCAAAACTTGGCTTCCAATTTCCTTCGTTGATGTGAGGGAAACGTGAGGATGGTGCTTGTCATCTTAAGCCTCTCTCTCTCTCTCTCCTTTCCTCCCTCCCTCCCTCTTTCCCTCCGTCTCTCCGTCCCTCCCTCTTTCCCTTCCTCCCTCTTTCCCTCCCTCCCTCTTTCCCTCCCTCCCTCTTTCCCTCCCTCCCTCTTTCCCTCCCTCCCTCCCTCCCTTCCTCCCTCCCTCCTTCTCTCCCTCCCTCCCTCCCTCCCTCCCTCCCTCCCTCCCTCCCTCCCTCCCTCCCTCCCTCCCTCCCTCCCTTCCTCCTTCCCTCCTTCCTTCCCTCCCTCCCTCCACTCCATCCCTCCCTCCAGAAACTTGGTGATGAGCCTTTAAATCGTCATCAGGAAAACCTGTTCAAATTTACGCTGTTAAAAGGATCAAATTTCCTCAGCTGATATATAATCAGCCATGTAATGTCTTTAAGAGTCGTCCGTCTTCCAAGACATCCTCTCACTTTCTGCGTCAAACTTTGCTGATAAAATGTAGAAGTCACCATCGCTGTTTGTAGAAACTACTTACTCGATGCGTGTCAATATCCTGCAGGTATCTGAAGGTTATTCTGCAGGTGAGGCACTAAACCCGTATGTGTAATTCATCTCCAGACAAACACACACACACACACACACACTGGAGGACAGGAGAGATAGGGGGGACATGATAACGACATATAAAATACTGAGAGAAATTGACAAGGTGGACAGAGACAGAATGTTCCAGAGATGGGACACAGCAACAAGGGGAAACATTTGGAAGTTGAAGACACACATGAATCACAGGGATGTTAGGAAGTATTTCTTCAGTCACAGAGTAGTCAGGAAGTGGAATAGTTGGGAAGCGATGTAGTGGAGGCAGAATCCATACATAGCTTTAAGCAGATGTATGATAAAGCTCATAGTCATAGCACGAGTCATAGCTCCTGGCGGGGCCAGGAGCTATGAATCGACCTCAGCAACCACAACTAGGTGAGTACAACTAGGTGAGTACAACTAGGTGAGCACACACACACACACACACACACACACACACACACACACACATACAACAGGCCTAGTGTCTAATCGACATGTGCCTAAGACAAAATGGTAACTAACACACACACACACGCACGCACACACGCACACACACACACACACACACACACACACACACACACACACACACACACACACACACACACACATACAACAGGCCTAGTGTCTAATCGACATGTGCCTAAGACAAAATGGTAACTAACACACACACACACACGCACGCACACACGCACACACACACACACACACACACACACACACACACACACACACACACACACACACACACACACACACACACACACACGCACACACGCACACATGCGCGCGCACACACACACACACACACACACACACACACACACACACACACACACACACACACACACACACACACACACACACACACACATACACGCACACGCACACATGCACACTCAACAGGCCTAGTGTCTAATCGACATGTGCCTAGGACAAAATGGTAACTAACACACACACACACACACACACACACACACACACACACGCACACACACACACACACAGGGGCCAGGAGCTCGGACTCGACCCCCGCAACCTCAACTAGGTGAGTACACACACACACACACACACACACACACACACACACACACACACACACACAGACACACACACACACACACACACACACACACACACACACACACACACACACACACACACACACACACACACACACACACACACGCCGGGGTAGGAAAATTCTCGAAACTTATCAACGGTATATCAAAGGTACAATAGGAATAAAGTTGCAAACCAGTGGATAAAATATTTCCTGGCAAGAGATAGAGAAAAATGTGATTGGATTAGTCAGGGATAAGAGAAATGTAATCATGCAAAGATTCATCAACTGGATGCCTCTGGGATTGATTCTTGGGGCAGGGTCACGAGTGGGGTGCCACAAGGGTAAGTGCTTAGGGTAGGGTTATTAGAGGGATGCTATGAGGATAAATGTTTTCTACGATACTATCTCAAAGTAATACATCTTTTTTTTATATTAATCTTTGGGGATTGTATGTTAAATCCATGCTGGTGTTTATTAAAGCTGGAATGTTAATTTCAAACCGGGGTGTTAGATTCAACTTATTGTATGTTAAACCTAACTTTTAGCATTGCAGACATAAGATGAGGTATATCAGACACCTGGCTTAAGAAAACCTTAACAAAAGTGGGAGAAAAGCATTTGAAGTTGATTCCAAAATTAAAAAACTTGAGCTGTGATGAAAGTCTGAAGACACTAAATTATTGAAAGTTAGAAGATAAGAGGAAAGGTGATGTAATAGCCACTTGTAAGTTCACCAGAGATTGCGAGAAAACAGGAAGGGGAAAAAAATCTTTGAAATATAAACGGGGAGGAGAAGAAGATACAATTTTGAGTAGCAGAATCATTGCAATATAGAGTGCAGGAATAAATAAATTCTTTAAAAGTAGCGTGGTTGATGAGTTTAATAACTATCGCAAAGTTAAACATTATTATGAAATAATTTAAGGAAAGGGAGTATTTCATATTTGCAACTACAGTTATGAAATACCTACCCCTACACACACAAAAAAAAAAAAACTGGTTCATACATGATAACCCTCACGGATTCAGGGATAAAAAATCCTGTGTCGCACACCTACCGGAGTTCAGCGACAAGGTAACAGAAGTGAGACTGCAGAGAGAGTGAGTGATCGGCAGACTGCAATTTCTTGGACTGTAAGAAGGCTTTTGCTATAGTAGCGCACAAGAGACTGGTACAGTAGCTAGAGAAGCAGGCAGAAATAACAGGAAAAGCACTACAGTGGATCAGGGTACATCTGACGGATAGGAAATAACGATTGATGGTCCGTGATGAGGTGTGGAATGAGTGCATGTAACGAGCGGGGTTCCACAAGAATCAGTCTTAGGATCGGTGCTGTTTCTTGAATAAGGGAATGACATAATAAAAGGGATATTCAGGGGTATCCCTGTTCACAGAGGATGTTAAACTAATAAGGAGAATACAAGTGGACGAGGACCTTAAGGCTATAAGTGGATCGGGAGAGACTGCAGGTCTTGTCTGACACATAGCTCCAGGAGTTTAACTCCACCGAGTGCAAAGTAATGAAGCTTGGAGAAGAAAGGAGAATGCAGATGAAGAAAAGGCCAAGGGTGTAAAGGGTGCAAAACTCACTCAAGGAGGACCTTGGGGTGAGTATTATATCGAGCATATCCTCTGAGGCGCACATAAACCAGCAAATGCGTGTCTGGCAAATCTAAGAACAGTTTTTCGACGTATAGGTAAGGAGTCGTAAACGACACTGTACACCTTGTACATCAGGCTCATATTGGAGTAAGCAGCACCAGTATGGAACCCACACCTGGTCAAGCATATCAAGAAATTGGAGAAAATTGAGAGCTTTGAAACATTGACTAGTCCCGGAGCTAAGGGGTATGTCCTAAGAGGAGAGGTGAAGGAACTCAATGACACTGGAGGACAGGAGGACTAGGGGGATATGAAAAGAATTAACAGGATGATCAGGGACAGAATGTTTCAAGAGATGGGGAAATAAGAACAAAAGGGCACAGATGGAAGTTGAAAACTCAGATGAGTCATAGGGATATTATGAAGTATTTTTTCAGCCTTAGAGTTGTCAGAAAGTGGAACATTCTCTCGAGGGAAGTGGTAAAGGTATTCATACATAGCTTTAAGAAGAAGTACGATAAGGCTCTTGAAGCCAGGAGAGAGTTGACCTATTAGCGACCAGTGAAGAGGCGGGGCCAGGAGCTATTAATCGATCCCTTCAATCTCATGTAAGTGAGTACACACACCACTCTGACATTTATGGACTAACACTAAATGTGAAATATAACTTTGGTATGTCTGTGTCTAGTATCAGGAATAATATTAGGGGAAAAGTATATAGTGAAAGTGAATCTCATAAGAATGCAGTTGAGACCTAGTTCCAAGGCCTTTTGTGTATTCATATGTTCTTGCGCTACCGTTCACAGAATGAATATTGGGTGCACAATACACTTATTGCTTTGGCGGTAAAATCTAATCTAATCAAATATCTCTCTCTCTCTAACTCTCCCTTCCCCTCTCCCTCTCCCTCAACCTCTTCCTCTTCCCCTCCCCTCTGTCACACACACACACACACACACACACACACACACACACACACACACACACACACACACACACACACACACACACACACACGTGTGGAGGCAGGAACCATACACAGTTTTAAGACGAAGTTTGATGAAGCTCATGTAGCGGGGAGAGAGAGGGCCCAGTAGCAACCGGTGAAGAGGCGGGGCCAGGAGCTAAGACTCGACCCCTGCAACCACACATAGGTGAGTACAAATAGGTGAGTACACGTACTCGTATACAACAGGCCTAGTGTCTAATTGACATGTGCCTAGGACAAAATGGAAACTAACTAACACACACACACAAACCGGATATCTCCCCGTGGGTCCTTAGAGAAGGAGCAGAGATGTTGTGCGTGCCCCTAACAACAATCTTCAACACATCCCTTGAAGCTGGGCAACTACCTGAGAAATGGAAGACAGCAAATGTAGTCCCCATACTTAAGAAAGGAAACAGAAATGAGGCACTAAACTACAGACCTGTGTCTCTGACATGTATTGTGTGCAAAGTCATGGAGAAGATTATCAGGAGGAGAGTGGTGGAACACCTGGAACGGAACAAGATTATAAATGAAAACCAGCATGGGTTCATGGAAGGCAAATCCTGTGTCACAAACCTTCTGGAGTTTTATGACAAGGTAACAGAAGTAAGACACGAGAGAGAGGGGTGGGTTGATTGCATTTTCCTAGACTGCAGGAAGGCCTTTGACACAGTTCCCCACAAGAGATTAGTGCAGAAGCTGGAGGATCAGGCGCATATAACAGGGAGGGCACTGCAATGGATCAGGGAATACCTGACAGGGAGGCAGCAACGAGTCATGGTACGTGAAGAGGTATCACAGTGGGCGCCTGTGACGAGCGGGGTCCCACAGGGGTCAGTTCTAGGACCAGTGCTATTTTTGATATATGCGAACGACATGATGGAAGGAATAGACTCTGAAGTGTCCCTATTCGCAGATGATGTGAAGCTGATGAGAAGAATTAAATCGGAGGAGGATGAGGCAGGACTGCAAAGAGACCTGGACAGGCTGGACATGTGGTCCAGAAACTGGCTTCTCGAATTCAACCCTGCCAAATGCAAAGTCATGAAGATTGGGGAGGGGCAAAGAAGACCGCAGACAGAGTATAGGCTAGGTGGACAAAGACTACAGACCTCACTCAGGGAGAAAGACCTTGGGGTGACCATACCACCGAGCACGTCTCCGGAGGCACACATCAACCAAATAACTGCTGCAGCATACGGGCGCCTGGCAAACCTGAGAATAGCGTTCCGATACCTTAATAAGGAATCGTTCAAGACACTGTACACTGTGTATGTTAGGCCCATACTGGAGTATGCAGCACCAGTCTGGAACCCACACCTGGTCAAGCACGTCAAGAAGTTAGAATAAGTACAAAGGTTTGCAACAAGGCTAGTCCCAGAGCTCAGGGGAATGTCGTACGAGGAAAGATTGAGGGAAATCGGACTGACGACACTGGAGGACAGAAGGGTCAGGGGAGACATGATAACGACATACAATATACTGCGGGGAATAGACAAGATGGACAGAGATAGGATGTTCCAGAGAGGGGACACAGGGATAAGGGGTCACAACTGGAAGCTGAAGACTCAGACGAGTCACAGGGACGTTAGGAAGTATTTCTTCAGTCATAGAGTCGTCAGGAAGTGGAATAGCCTAGCAAGTGAAGTAGTGGAGGCAGGAATCATACATAGTTTTAAGAAGAGGTATGACAAAGCTCAGGAAGCAGAGAGGGAGAGGACCTAGTAGCGATCAGTGAAGAGGCGGGGCCAGGAGCTGAGTCTCGATCCCTGCAACCACAATTAGGTGAGTACAATTAGGTGAGTACCTGTATATAATTATTTGCTTGTCACCGAACTGTCTCACTTTCTTTTCCTGATAAATGACTGCAGTTATTTTATAAAGGCTGCTTAGTTTTCTGAGTATTTAGTTATCATGAAACCTATGATTATGAATAAATATTTATGTATTCATTATTTTTTTTAACAAGTCGGCCGTCTCCCACCGAGGCAGGGTGACCCCAAAAAGAAAGAAAATCCCCAAAAAGAAAATACTTTCATCATCATTCAACACTTTCACTACACTCACACATAATCACCGTTTTTGTAGAGGTGCTCAGAACACAACAGTTTAAAAGCATATATCTATAAAGATATATCTATAAAGAACCCCTCCTTTAGAGTGCAGGCATTGTACTTCCCATTTCCAGGACTCATGTCCGGCTATATAAAAATAACCGGTGTCCCTGAATCCCTTCACTAAATATTACCCTGTTTACACTCCTACAGATCGTCAGGTCCCAAATACCATTCGTCTCCATTCACTCCTATCGAACAATCTCATGCACGCCTGCTGGAAGTCCGAACCCCTCGCCCACAAAACCTCCTTTACCCCTTCCTTCCAATCTTTTCGAGGACGACCCCTACCCCGCCTTCCTTCCCCTACAGATTTATACGCTCTCCATGTCATTCTACTTTGATCCATTCTCTCTAAATGACCAAACCACCTCAACAACCCCTCTTCAGCCCTCTGATTAATACTTTTATTAACTCCACACCTCCTAATTTCCACATACCGAATTTTCTGCATAATATTTACACCACACATTGCCCTTAGACAGGACACCTCCACTGCCTCCAACCGCCTCCTCGCTGCTGCATTCACAACCCAAGCTTCACACCCATATAAGAGTGTTGGTACTACTATACTTTCATACATTCCCTTCTTTGCCTCCATAGGTAACGTGTTTTGTCTCCACATATACCTCAATGCACTACTCACCTTTTTTCCCTCATCAATTCGATGAGTCAACTCCCAAGTATCTGAAAACATTCACTTCTTCCATACTCCTCCTCCCCAATTTGATATCCAATTTTTCTTTATCTAAATCATTTGATACCCTCATCACCTTACTCTTTTCTATGTTCACTTTCAACTTTCTACCTTTACACACACTTCCAAATTCATCCACTAACCTTTGCAATTTTTCTTTAGAATCTCCTATAAGCAGAGTATCATCAGCAAAAAGCAACTGTGTCAATTCCCATTTTGTATTTGATTCTCCATAATTTAATCCCACCCCTCTCCCAAACACCCTAGCATTTACTTCTTTTACAACCCCCATCTATAAATATATTAAACAACCATGGTGACATTACACATCCCTGTCTAAGACCTACTTTTACTGGGAAGTAGTCTCCCTCTCTTCTACACACCCTAACCTGAGCCTCACTATCCTCATAAAAACTCTTTACAGCATTTAGTAACTTACCACCTATTCTATATACTTGCAACATCTGCCACATTGCTCCCCTATCCACTCTATCATAAGCCATTTCTAAATCCATAAATGCAATAAAAACTTCCCTACCTTTATCTAAATACTGTTCACATATATGCTTCATTGTAAACACTTGATCTACACATCCCCTACCCACTCTGAAACCTCCTTGCTCATCCGCAATCCTACATTCTGTCTTACCTCTAATTCTTTCAATTATAAGCGTACCGTACACTTTTCCTGGTATACTCAGTAAACTTATTCCTCTATAATTTTTACAGTCTCTTTTGTCCCCTTTCCCTTTATATAAAGGGACTATACATGCTCTCTGCCAATCCCTAGGTACCTTCCCCTCTTTCATACATTTATTAAGCAAAAATACCAACCTCTCCAACACTATCTTACCCCTGCTTTTAACATTTCTGTCATGATCCTGTCAGTTCCAGCTGCTTTAACCCCTTTCAATCTACGTAATGCCTCACGCACCTCCCCCACACACACATCCAGTTCTTCTCTCCTAAAAGATGGTATACCTCCCTGGCCAGTGCATGAAATTACTGCTTCCCTTTCTTCGTCGACATTTAAAAGTTCCTTAAAATATTCTCGCCATCTACCCAAAACCTCCATCTCCCCATCTACTAACTCCCCTACTTTGTTTTTAACTGACAAATCCATTCGTTCTCTAGGCTTTCTTAAGTTGTTTAACTCACCCCAAATTTTTTTCTTATTTTCATTAAAATTTCTTGACAGTGCCTCTCCCACTCTATCATCTGCTCTCCTTTTGCACTCTCTCACCACTCTCTTCACCTTTCTTTTACTCACCATATGCTCTACTCTTCTTATAGCACTTCTGCTTTGTAAAAACCTCTCATAAGCTACCTTTTTCTCTTTTATCACACCCTTTACTTCATCATTCCACCAATCACTCCTCTTTCCTCAATCACCCACCCTTCTATAACCAAAAACTTCTGCCCCACATTCTAATACTGCATTTTTAAAACTATTCCAACCCTCTTCAACATTCCCCCCCCCCCACTACTCATATTTGCACCAGCCCACCTTTCTGCCAATAGTTGCTTACATCTCACCCGAACTTCTTCCTCTTTTAGTTTATACGCTTTCACCTCCCTCTTGCTTGTTGTTGCCATTTTCCTCTTTTCTCATCTACCTCTTACTCTAACTGTAGCTACAACTAAATAATGATCCGATATATCAGTTGCCCCTCTATAAACGTGTACATCCTGGAGCCTACCCATCAACCTTTTATCCACCAATACATAATCTAACAAACTACTTTCATTACATGCTAGATCATACCTTGTATATTTATTTATCCTCTTCTTCATAAAATATGTATTACTTATTACCAAACTTCTTTCTACACATAGCTCAATTATAGGCTCCCCATTTTCATTTAACCCTGGCACCCCAAATTTACCTACTACTCCCTCCACAACATTTTTGCCCACTTTAACATTGAAATCCCCAACCACCATTACTCTCACACTGGGTTCAAAACTCCCCATGCATTCACTCAACATTTCTCAAAACCTCTCTCTCTCCTCTACATTTCTCTCTTCTCCAGGTGCATATACGCTTACTATAACCCACCTTTCACATCCAACCTTTATTTTACTCCACATAATCCTTGAATTAATACATTTATAGTCCCTCTTTTCCTGCCATAACTTATCCTTCAACATTATTACTGCTCCTTCTTTAGCTCTAACTCTATTTGAAACCTCTGACCTAATCCCATTTATTCCTCTCCACTGAAACTCTCCCACCCCCTTCAGCTTTTGTTTCACTTAAAGCCAGGACATCCAGCTTCTTCTCATTCATAACATCCACAGTCGTCTCTTTCTTATCATTTGCACAACATCCACGCACATACAGACTTCCCACTTTGACAATTTTCTTATTATTATTCTTTTTAGTAATTATTACAGGAAAAGGGGTTACTAGCCCATTGTTCCCGGCATTTTAGTTGACTTTTTCAACACGCATGGCTTATGGAGGAAAGATTCTTATTCCACTTCCCTATGGATATAAAAGGAAAAGTAATAAGACCAAGAACTATTAACTATTTAGTTATTCACACTCATCTGAGTGTGTATAACTAAACATGTACATATATATGTAGTGTGACCTATGTGTAAGTAGAAGTAGCAAGACGTACCGTACTGTCATCTTGCATATTTGTGAGACAGACAAAAGACACCAGCAATCCTACCATCATGTAAAACTATTACAGGCTTTCGTTTCACACTTACTTGGCAGGACGGTAGTACCCCCTGGGTGGTTGCTGTCTACCAACCTACTATATATATATATATATATATATATATATATATATATATATATATATATATATATATATATATATATATATATATATATATATGTATATGTATAAATATATATATATATATATATATATATATATATATATATATATATATATATATATATATATATATATATATATATATCGTGCCGTATAGGTAAAACTGGTCAGTTAGTAAGAACATTTAAAATTAAGACCTATTTAAAATTTTCTCTTATACGCTTTAAAGACATATTTTTTCATTAATGTTTATGTAAAAACTAATAATCTTGTGCCAAAAGAACCTTAGAAAACTTACATAACCTTATTATAACAAGCTCAATTTAATTTAGCCTAAGCCAACTAAATATATTTTAGGTAAGATTACATTAATTTAATAATAAACAAAAACAGTGAAATATATTTTTTTCTGTAGGTTCAGAATGACTTTTGCGAAATTATTGCATACACAAGTTTTCGCTTGCCTTATACGGCAAGAAGAGCGTTGCTGTTTAGGCCAAGATTGCAAGTTTTACCTATTCGGCACGGCATTATGCCGTATTTTGGGCACACGTCCCAGCTCTGAGGAGCTGGATGAAATTTTCGCCTTATAATAGGTGATACACACGTAACAACATGTACCGTATATGCCACCTTTATATCAACAATGTATCTCTTAAATCTTCTGTACCATATTATGTAATAAAATATTCCTAATGGTAAAAAAAAATACGAAAAGATGTGGTGGTAGGGGAAGTGGAATATTCATAGGGCTTCAGGAAGAAATCCAAATATTCTTCCTTGAAGCCTTTTTATCCACTTCTCCGAGGCTATGGGTCCCACAATTATATATATATATATATATATATATATATATATATATATATATATATATATATATATATATATATATATATATATATATATATGTGTGTGTGTGTGTGTGTGTGTATGTGTGTGTGTGTATTTAGATAAGGCTAAAGAGGTCTTTGTGGCATTTATGGATTAGGAAAAGGCGTATGACAGGGTGGATAGGGATGCAATGTGGCAGATGTTGCAGGTGTATGGTGTAGGAGGTAGGTTACTGAAAGTAGTGAAGAGTTTTTACGAGGATAGTGAGGCTCAAGTTAGAGTACATAGGAAAGAGGGAAAGTAGGCCTTAGACAAGGATGTGTGATGTCACCGTGGTTGTTTAATATATTTATAGATGGGGTTGTAAGAGAAGTAAATGCGAGATTCTTGACAATAGGCTTGGAGTTAAAAGATAAAGAATCACACATAAAGTGGGAGTTGTCACAGTTGCTCTTTGCTGATGACACTGTGCTCTTGGGAGATTCTGAAGAGAAGTTGCAGAGATTGGTGGATGAATTTGGTAGGGTGTGCAAAAGAAGAAAATTAAAAGTGAATACAGGAAAGAGTAAGGTTATGAGGATAACAAAAATATTAGGTGATGAAAGATTGGATATCAGATTGGAGGGAGAGAGTATGGAGGAGGTGAATGTATTCAGATATTTGTGAGTGGACGTGTCAGCGGATGGGTCTATGAAGGATTAGGTGAATCATAGAATTGATGAGGGGAAAAGGGTGAGTGGTGCACTTAGGAGTCTGTGGAGACAAAGAACTTTGTCCTTGGAGGCAAAGAGGGGAATGTATGAGAGTATAGTTTTACCAACACTCTTATATGGGTGTGAAGCATGGGTGATGAATGTTGCAGCGAGGAGAAGGCTGGAGGCAGTGGAGATGTCATGTCTGAGGGCAATGTGTGGTGTGAATATAATGCAGAGAATTCGTAGTTTGGAAGTTAGGAGGAGGTGCGGGATTACCAAAACTGTTGTCCAGAGGGCTGAGGAAGGGTTGTTGAGGTGGTTCGGACATGTAGAGAGAATGGAGCGAAACAGAATGACTTCAAGAGTGTATCAGTCTGTAGTGGAAGGAAGGCGGGGTAGGAGTCGGCCTAGGAAAGGTTGGAGGGAGGGGGTAAAGGAGGTTTTGTGTGCGAGGGGCTTGGACTTCCAGCAGGCGTGCGTGAGCGTGTTTGATAGAGTGAATGGAGACGAATGGTTTTTAATACTTGACGTGCTGTTGGAGTGTGAGCAAAGTAACATTTATGAAGGGGTTCAGGGAAACCGGCAGGCCGGACTTGAGTCCTGGAGATGGGAAGTACAGTGCCTGCACTCTGAAGGAAGGGTGTTAATGTTGCAGTTTAAAAACTGTAGTGTAAAGCACCCTTCTGGCAAGACAGTGATGGAGTGAATGATGGTGAAAGTTTTTCTTTTTCGGGCCACCCTGCCTTGGTGGGAATCGGCCAGTGTGATAATAATAATAAATATATATATATATATATATATATATATATATATATATATATATATATATATCTATATATATATATATATATATATATATATGTTCCTTGATAATGTGAGTAGTCACGAAAGCGCTTGGAACTTCTCTATTCTTTCACAGTGGTTGTTTTGCAATATATATATATATATATATATATATATATATATATATATATATATATATATATATATATATATATATATATATATATATATATATATATATTCGGACCGAATGATAGTGAAAATTAAATGGACCTCTCGACAAATCATTTTTTTAATGTAATTCTGCAATATACCTGTTTATATAATTACCAGATTTGAACGCTAGCCTGCATTTGTAAAAATCTATAACATGGTCACAATCGCTTACATGACAAAACATAGCACTGCTCTTGTTACCTATTCGATAATGTGTTTCTTGGTAAAATACACGTTTGTTGTAATTTCTTCCCGTTTCTTCTATTTATATTTTTTTTCAAGATATTGCTTACGAGCGGAGAGTGCACACCTTGGTCATGATCGTCCTTGGTGTTCGTTTTAACAATTAATCTGTTAATGGTGTTTATTTTATGAGCTTGCGAGCTCGGTGCCGTCATGTTGTCACATATCTCTCATTTTACTTTTTTTTTAAAGGAGAATTGATAATTTACACACACACACACACACACAGTGACAGAAAATTTTCTGTTCAGTGTTTTTTTCTCTCTTTTTCTCGCTGTTCTCTGTCTCGGTCTCTGTCTCAAGGCGCGATGTTTGGGAATCCAATTTCTATGCACTCTAACGTCCTCACACCTGTAAACTCAGGATGGGCGGGCGGCTCCTTCTTTCTTTCCTTGTTTTACCTCCTTCGCTTCTTAGTTTTCTTGTCACCTCCGTTCTTCGTGTTATTGTCTGCTCTCGTTGGTTTCTTAGTTGTCTTGTCTCACATTCCTTCCTTAATTCTTTCGTTTTCTTGCCTTATCAAATTAATTCCTTGGCTTTCCTGCCTAATTTCTTTAGCTTACATTTCATTATGAAATTCTTTTCTTTCGGTTCTCCTGCCTTCTGTTCTTCGCTTTGCCCGTGTTATTTTGTTACCTTTATTTCTCAATTTCTGTGAGTTTTTATCTCTATTTTCGTTATTTTCAATTCTCAGTTTCCGTGAGTTTTCCTCTCTATTTTTTCTTCTCGCTTCCTCGATCTCTGTTTCATTCTTCATTCTATTACCCTTCATTGTTTTCCCACTAAATCTTCCTCTTACCTCCTTCCTTCATGTTCATTCTTTCAGAATACGAACGAAAGATTACATGGTCTTCAATGGGTCTTTATTAGACTGCTATTGTAATATTTATGTATTTTGTGTATCGCAGTCATTTACTAGTTTAGACTACTCATATCGTTCTTAAAACATATGTACAACGTATTGCTGGAACGTTACAAGACTGGAGACAGTAGTGGTATTAATAGTGTTGTGGTGATCCGTCCGTCAGCCTTGGTAGAAGGTGGTCAGTCACTACTAAGGCTGACTGATTACATTTAAACTGCTCTTACTACATTCTCCGATGTTATGTTAGCTTGTATTCGACTGAAGAAATCTGTTGTACAGGCGAAACGTTTCAGCAATAAAGATTCTGAAGTGTTGCACATGTCTTATTTATCAACTTGTTGGTATCTAGCTAACACTGAAATTATATGAGATCATATTGTATATTGCCAACAAGTATGAAAACCAAAACTTTAGATGCGGATCTGGATTTTATTGTTCTAGATAAAGTTTACTCTACAACTTGCCTTCAGTTTTAAACACTGAAGTCATTAGAGTATTTCATAATTACAACCATAGTCATTGTATCTATTTTATGTAATGAATAATCTGAAGATAATCTTGATATCGTAATAAGAATACGATATCAAAATTATACAGATTTATTTTGTAATTTTTCGATATTTAAAAAAAAAATTCAGATTTTCTCTACAATATCATTAGTGATATGATATAGACTGACAGATACTTTAAGTCTGATTTTTTCAACTGTCTCGATTCTTGGTATAATTAGTGAGACTTGGGTGAGTTGCAATTTTGTGCAATAATCACACAGATGTTACATCATTCAATACATCGATCCTAGAGACGAAGTTCCCTTTCCTGTACTCCTTCCCTTTGTCTATCATCATTCTCTTTTTCTTCCACGTCTTCCTCTTTCCCCACATCTTCATTTCTCATTCTAACGATAAGACAGCAGGCTATGTCAGCGAGATTCCTTGGGAAGGACTGGTGGATGGGGCCTCTATGCTCAGTGGCTACTGTTGACCACTCTAGAGGGTCACACTTAAGGACACTCTCGGGGTCACTCTCAGGATCACCTTCGAGGTCATTTTCACAGTCACTCCTCAGGGAGGCTTTATGGGTTATCCTGAAGGTGGTATAATGAAGAATGGCATATTGTGTCTCAGACTACATTGAAACATGGCCTTCTCTTGTCTGGAAACAATTTAAGTTTAGTCACTTCTGTCGCAATGGCTCCAAGTTCCATTGAATCAGTTATCTCTGATTATCTCTCTTTATGTCGCCACACCACTATCAGGAGTAGCTCCTTATCAGTCTACTTCAGCAACAGCCCCGCTCACACTTGGATCTACTATCACTTAGACCATTGAGTCCAATACTGGTAAGCCGGCGGTAGTTGCTGCAGTCAATCTCAGTAGGGGCATCCTCTTTACATGTGTCTTAGCCTTACCTTATTGTGCCCTCGCCGTAGTAAAGCCTCCACTGAACGGATTATCTTATGGCAAAGAACCGTGTCAGGGTTGTATTCTGGAAGAAATAAACAAACATAACATCCACAAAGACCGAAGAATCTTCAAAGATTTTCCGTCCATTGATTGTTACGGATGCCTTGCTAGGTTTCTCACCATGCTCTAATAAGATTGCGTAAAAGCATTAAGAGGGAGTCTGTAACTTCTACAAAAGTATTTCTGTGACTTCTACAAAAGTATCTGAAAAGAGCCACTCCAATAGTTTATTGTGTTAAAATACATGCACACGAATACTACCCTTGATTTATGAATCCAGTACATTTCACTTTTGTTTTCTCTGTTCCTTGGCAAACAGAGGTACAAGTGGAGGAGAAAACACATCTCTGTACGTGACCTTTGCTGGCATTCCGGAATTTAATTTTCAGCAGAGACAAAATTTTTGTTATAATTTACTCATATTGGAATATTCAGCTGTAATTGCATTTTCACACGCATTTGCAACTTCATTTGTATTCAACCCTCTGAGCCGGCATGGATGTTTATATTCTGCTTATACGAGTCTGTCTGTGTGTGCTCTCACAGATTTGTCTTTGTGAGGGGTCGAGTATTAGTGCGTGATCCCGCTTCTTTGTTCAGGTTGCCGAATGTTGTTCTGCGGTTTGATAGTCCTGCGTATACTGCTGAGGTTCTACGGATTTTGTTAATCTCCGGTCTTCCCTCTCCTCCACTCCGCATGACCATGCCCTTGTTGGGCTACATTTGCAGCTTATACAAGTCTCCATGGAACCTATCACTGTCTTCTCTGTCTTCTATGCTCTTATCCTGAAATTACACGACTAATCTCTGATTTTTTTAGAGAAAGAGAGAGAGAAAGAGAGAGGGAGAGAGAGAGAGAGAGAGATCAGAGATCTAGGTCCATCCGGCACAAGAATTCCATCTTCATCCATATCAAAGGATATAGCGAGGGAGTTTACAATCAAATCTGCATACCAAAACAGGGGTGATTCAACGGGAAAATCATGTTAAGCATTTGACTTAGGCTCTCTACATATGACGCACATACGTGTGTGTGTGTGTGTGTGTGTGTACTCACCTAATTTTTCAACTAGCAGTAATCGCACCTGGGATAAACCTCATTGTTTACGTATAGTGTTTTATATATATATATATATATATATATATATATATATATATATATATATATATATATATATATATATATATATATGTATATATATATATATATATATATATGTAATGTGACCAGTGAGGGTTATTCACAGGTGGATGTTCGATCCTCCGTCAACTACTTGCAGAACATATCCGCTTATATATTATTCAAAGGCCATGAAAGAGAAGTAGCCGTAGATGTTCTTTTACCTGGTCTAAAGAATGCAATGCGAGCGTTTGGGGAAAGGAAACTTTATCATGAGGCCTTAGTAATTTTCTGCTGCCCTGGGTACTAGTATATGAGTTAAAATTATGTGTAGGGCTTTTGAACATTTGTCCGAGGCTTTCTGATAACTTGATCTATCAAACTGGAAAACCGTGAAGTATAAGGTGCTTCTTGATTTGACGAGTGTGGGTGGAGGTGATGCGGTGTACAGCAGATATGAAGTGCGACCTGTTATGTCCTAAAATTTTTGAGGTTTTGACGTGCTGAGCTGAGGTGTTCCGCTGCTACAATGAGGGACCTGAGTTAATATTTGATAAGCTTAATTATGCATTATAAGTCTTTCCCAAGTCAAGGTTTACTTCATGGGAGTAGTCTCAGTCCTCTGTAGTCTATCACAGGTTCCTGGGTTGCTTGAGGATGCACGAGTGGGGCATACACTGGCATAAATCAATGAGTGGTGGTTCAGAGGCACAAGCAAGGAGATCCTTTACGACGTTTCACCGACCAGTGAGACTTTACGAAGTACTCATGAAACCCATTGTTGGTGAGACAACGTAAAAATAAATGTTCCTCTACTAAAAAAAGTAAAGAAAAGATATTTAAATTACCCGTACACTCACATGTTGTCATCTATATGGGAGTGTGGCGCTGTCTTGTGTCATCGTTTGAGGACATCTTCAGGATATTTTCCTTGCATAAAAAAAAATTAGTAGAACGGCAACTTTCTTCTATTTTACTCCATATAGTAGTTACATAGTGAGAACAAAAGCTAGGTATGTTTTCCCGTCGCTATGATCCGTCTGCTGAGGCTGAAGGAGGCTATGCCTTCCTTATTTGCAAATAGCTCGTAGCTCGGTTGGTAGCACATGCAGCTCACAAATTGAAGTCTGTGGTTCGATCCCCGGATGAGTGGAAACATTGGGGTCGTGTTTCCTTAAGACACCTGTTGTCCCCGTTCGCCTAGCAGTAAATAGGTTCCTGGGTGTTAGCCGACTGGTGTGGGTCGCATCCTGGGGGCAAAATTAACCTAATTTGCCCGAAATGCTCTGCATAACCAGGAGCTTTTTATATAGTATGTCACTGGTGTAAGTTAGGTCTACGTAAGTTGTATCTTGTACTTGTAGAAAATAATTCTTCTTCTTCTTCTTCTTCTTCTTCTTCTTCTTCTTATTATTATTATTATTATTATTATTATTATTATTATTATTATTCTTACAGAGTAAACTTCACACGACGTTTTGGCTCGTACTGCACCATTATTACGTCACAACTTTGTTTGGAGGATGTGAGTGCGTGCTTGCTCAGCTATATTAGTTGTCTTAAGGATTGTTTCTATTAGTAGGTGAATTGTATATGCAACAGATTACACTCTTTAGCTTTTTCGTTTGAGGTCTCTACACCTGACATTACATTCGATGATGTCAACATTGTAACTTCACTCCTCTGAATGTTGCAGTAGCTTTCAGAATGTTACTTGACTTTGAGTTTGTTATTTCCTTATTGCGGACGTTCTGAAATAAGTAGCAGAGTATGTGGCCGATTACTTGATGAAAATTTCTCTCATATAAATGATTTCTTGACCCGTATGGGTCATTCAGCGCAAGGAGTGCTCGATTCTCGACCCTCCCTCCACCAACCGTGAAACGGAGGCTGTATGCCAGACGGAGGTAGAGCCTGACCGCAGTGAGTATATATTACTAGGAAAACTTAGCTCCTGCCTTAAAGTATCTAACCAAATAAATTCAGTGGTAGTGGAACATTGGTACTACTTAGTCTCAATAGGATCGTAGTCCCTTGGGTCCTGGTGGAAAAAACTCGTATGTTTTCTCGAAGAATTGGTTTCCAGCGCCGGCAACATCCTGGGTGCCCTCCTGTGTTCTGACAACCTTGTTTGCCCTGATGATGGTAAATGCTGAAAATTATATATAATTATCTGTTTAAGCACTATAACAAATCCTCAGCAATAATCATGCATAGATTTTAAGTGTAAAATAATATGTACAATTCTTTCTATTAAAACGTGGTTTAGGTATACTAACACTAATGTTTTGTGCTTATGATCTAAATTTGAAAAGTTTAACAATTTTCTCTTGAAAATGAATAATAAAGACCACCCATCTTTAATATTCACTAGTTTCACCATATGAACTCCTTTTTCATGTCACGCATCTCATCTCAGCAGGTACTTACCTCATTTTTGGGTGTGTGTGTGTGTACTTTATTTGTACTCACCCATTTGTGGTTGCAGGGTTCGAGTCATAGCTCCGGCCCCCGCCTTTTCGCTGGTCGCTACTAGGTTCACTCTCTCCCTGATCCTTAAGCTTTATCTTCATGTGTGTGTGTGTACTCACCTAGTTGAGGTTGTGTGTGTGTGTGTGTGTAAAGAAATTAGAGCGAGGGAAGAGAAGAGGAAGGAAGGAAGGAATGGGAGGCCAGCTACTGGAGCTTGACCTGATGCCGGGTAATCTGGGGTTCACCAAAGCCGGCTCGCTCCAGAGTCCCGAGAAACGTACTTCTTAAAACTTATGAATTGCTTCCCGTAAAACGTCCCACGAGTTATCTAAAATTGGCTCAGACTTGAACATTAATCGAGACGGATCTGTTTCCTTCGCTTTTCATGAAAACAGGAGAGTTAACTTTAAAAAAAAAATATCGCTCCAACTCAGCAAAAATATGACTTGGAATTACTTCAAGGTTTATGAAATAATTGAAGCATATTTGCTGCGCCGTAATTAATGGACTCTATTTCGAGCATGAGAGAGGATTTGAAATTCCCGAGAGAGACTAAGTCTACTTGAACATAGAGATAGATCTTCTCCTTCAGCCAAGACGTCTCAGTCATAAATTTTG
This sequence comes from Cherax quadricarinatus, assembly GCF_038502225.1. Lineage (NCBI taxonomy): Eukaryota > Metazoa > Arthropoda > Malacostraca > Decapoda > Parastacidae > Cherax > Cherax quadricarinatus. Next base: position 17,268,313 of record NC_091348.1, read on the forward strand.
CTTAAGTTCAGATCCTCGTGTTTTGGCTGAAGTCTCGCTCTCGAATTTGCTGAAGCAGTGTCTTCGAATCTCGGGCTTCACTTGATCTCCATTAAGACCATTCGTTAGGAGGGTGTCTTAAGACGAGGCTCGTTATCCCGTGCTTTTGATCCTCCTCAGGCGAGAGGCAGAGCAGTAATCAAGGAAATTATGGTGGAAAATAATACGACTACAAAGAGATACACACACACGTGTAAAGTTAAACTAGTAGAAGGAATTACACACACACACACACACACACACACACACACACACTCACTCACTCTGGTATATATGAACATGATGGAAGGAATAGACTCAGAAGTGTCCCTGCTTGCAGATGATGTGAAGTTGATGAGAATAATTCAAGCAGACGAGGATCAGGCAGAACTACAAAGGGATATGGACAGGCTGCAAGGCTGGTCCAAAAACTGGCTCCTGGAGTTCAACCCTACCAAGTGCAAAGTCGTGAAGATCGGGGAAGGGCAAAGAAAACCGCAGACGGAGTACAGTCTAGGGGGCCAGAGACTACAAATCTTACTCAAGGAAAAGGATCTTGGGGTGAGTATAACATCGGACACATTTCTTGAGGCGCACATCAACCAAATAACTGCTGCAGCATACGGGCGCCTAGCAAACCTATGAAGAGCATTCCGAACATAAGCCTTTAAAAAGTCCATGCATCAACACAATCATTTCCACGTTAACTGGAAGCATGGTGCATGGTGCTGGATATAGATGTTTTTATAAGAGCTTTTCGAGGTTTGTATGTACGATAATCTTGGCCGGTACTCATACACAGTGTAGGCCTTGTACTCCCCCACACCACTGGCCGTCTTCCTCACTACCACCACCACTCACCAACATTCACAAACTGCACAACATTTCCACAATTTACCTTGAAACGGTGCTTTGAAATGTCTTCTCGCTTCACTGGAATCTTCCCAGAGTATTCACAATAAGTCCTGTTGAGTCTTAACCTGGTCAGCCTCGTTGATCCGGACTTATAATTGAAAATCCCGCAGCTAGCCCGCCACACGTCTTGCCAGCGCCAGCGCATATATATATATATATATATATATTTATATATATATATTTATATATATATATTTATATATATTTATATATATATATATATATATATATATAGAGAGAGAGAGAGAGAGAGAGAGAGTATGTGTATGTTTGTATGTGCCATACCGAATAGGTAAAACTTGCTATTTTGGCTTAAATAGCAACGCGAAAAATTATGTATGCAGTAATTTCGCAAAAATAATTCTGAACCTAACGAGGAAAATATATTTCATTGTGTTTGTTTATTATTAAATTACTGTAAACTTATCTAAAATATATGTAGTTGGGTTAGGCTAAATTAAATTGTGCTTGTTTTAATAAGGTTAGGAAAATTTTATAAGGTTCTTTTGATACAAAGTTATTAATATTTACATTAACATAAATGAAAAAAATGATCTAAACGTATAACAGAAAATTTAGAAAGGACTTAATTTTAAATGAATTGTTTCTAATTGACCAGTTTTACCTATTCGGCACGACATATATATATATATATATATATATATATATATATATATATATATATATATATATATATATATATATATATATATATATATATATATATATATATCAGTAATAATAATTCCTGGCTTGACAGTTTGAACGATTAATCTGTAAAGTCACAACTATATATATTGAGCATTAGTCGAGCATACAGTTCTCTCCTAAATGTAGCATGACAAAATTTTCCACTGAGTTATTAAATTTAGTCACCATTATATTTAAGTGAATTTATTGACTCGCCCAAATTGAATTTTCCAAACGAGAGAGATGACTGAGACAGAAGCAGATATAGAAACAGAAAAAGACTGAATTAAAAGTGAGAGGTTTTACGAGAAACATATTAAAGACAAATACGCTAATCGTCAATAATTCATAGCCAATGGGCGATTTTGAGTGCTGAGCGAGATTTGGAATTCAAGAATATTACAACGGGAAAAAGTGAGCAATAAATCTTTGAAAGAACTCTTTTAACAGACCATTTACGAGCAAGCTTTTCCCAGGCGGAATCATGGCTTCGAGCTGACATTTTCGGGGCGGAATTCTAACCATCTTCTGTTAGAGCTAAGTACCCCTTTGAGTTTGTTCGTCTGAGACAGTACGTCTCATATGTTAATATTATGAGAAACTGAAGAAAGTAAACCCGTTGCAGAAAAACTTTATTTGGATAAAATTGTAATTAGTAAAGATGTACAATTGTACAAAGAGCGAAAAGTTCTCTTCTTCCTGCGCTGTATGATGACCCTTGTGGGCTTAGCGCTTAGTTTTGATTATAATAATCTCTCTTCGGCACTACGCCATTTTTATCCAGGTTCAGAGCCTATCAACTGCACATGGATCATTAAGGCTGTAATCATCTGAACACTAATATTATTTATATTCTAATTACTCTTAAAGGAATTACATAAAATTCATAATGTATGTACTCTGAGAGCCAGACATTTACGTACAAAATATTACAGTATGGGTGCATATATATATATATATATATATATATATATATATATATATATATATATATATATATATATATATATATATATACATACATACATATATATATATATATATATATATATATATATATATATATATATATATATATATATATATATATATATATATATATGCAAAACAACCACTGTGAAAGAATAGAGAAGTTCCAAGCGCTTTCGTGACAACTCACATTATCACATTGATAATGTGAGTAGTCACGAAAGCGCTTGGAACTTCTCTATTCTCTCACAGTGGTTGTTTTGCATATTCGAAAATCACCTGTTTACTGAGATCTTATTGCAAATATATGTATATATATATATATATATATATATATATATATATATATATATATATATATATATATATATATATATATATATATATATATATATATATATATATATATATATACTCATTAACAACTGTGGCTTGGCCAGGACTCGATTTTGCGTTCCCATGCCCAGCCCTGTTTGGATTGCCCGAAGTACGCATCACTCTCTCCATTGGACCACCATCCTTAAACACCAGGCGCCCAGCAGTACTGAGCGTGTTATCCCTGATGCAAGGACATTCGTGGTCATGGAGCCTCAGAGACAATTTCATTGATATATAGACTGCTCGTGAAAGCTGGTACACCACACAGAATGAGGTTGAAATTAGTCTCTGAGGCTCCATGACCACGAATGTCCTTCCATCAGGGATAACACGCTCGGTACTACTGCGCGCCTGGTGTTTAAGGATGGTGGTCCAATGGAGAGAGTGATGCATACTGATTCAGTTCACCAAGGGCTGGGCATGGGAACGCAGGATCGAGTCCTGGCCAAACGATCGTTCTGTTAATGAGTCATAATCGCTTGTTTCGTGATTTCATATATATATATATATATATATATATATATATATATATATATATATATATATATATATATATATATATATATATATATATATATTAGTATATGTGGAGTCAAAAAACGTTATCTATGGAGGCAAAGAAGAGAATGTATGTAAGTATAGTAGTACCAACATTCTTATATGGATGTGAAGCTTGGGTGGTAAATGCAGCAGCGAGGAGACGGTTGGAGGCAGTGGAGATGTCCTGTCGAAGGGCAATGTGTGGTGTAAATATTATGCAGAAAATTCGGAGTGTGGAAATTAGGAAAAGGTTTGGAGCTAATAAAAGTATTAGTCAGAGGGCAGAAGAGGGGTTGTTGAGGTGGTTTGGTCAGTTAGAGAGAATGTATCAAAGTAGAATGACATGGAAAGCATATAAATCTATAGGGGAAGGAAGGCGGGGTAGGGATCGTCCTCGAAAGGGTTGGAGGGGGTAAAGGAGGTTTTGTGGGCGAGGGGCTTGGACTTCCAGCAAGCGTGCGTGAGCGTGTTAGATAGGAGTGAATGGAGACGAATGGTACTTGGGACCTGACGATCTGTTGGAGTGTGAGCAGGGTAATATTGAGTGAAGGGATTCAGGGAAACCGGTTATTTTCATATAGTCGGACTTGAGTCCTGGAAATGGGAAGTACAATGCCTGCACTTTAAAGGAGGGGTTTGGGATATTGGCAGTTTGGAGGGATATGTTGTGTATCTTTATACGTATATGCTTCTGAACTGTTGTATTCTGAGCACCTCTGCAAAAACTGTGATAATATGTGAGTGTGGTGAAAGTGTTGAATGATGATGAAAGTATTTTCTTTTTGGGGATTTTCTTTCTTTTTTGGGTCACCCTGCCTCGGTGGGAGGCGGCCGACTTGTTGAAAAAAAAAAAAAAAAAAAAAAAAAAAAAAAAATATATATATATATATATATATATATATATATATATATATATATATATATATATATATATATATATATATATATATTGTGTGTGTGTGTGACCATTCATTTTGTCGTAGACAAATGTTGATTAGACCTGTTGTATATGCGTGCGTGTGTGTGTGTGTGTGTGTTGAGTGTGTGTGTACTCACTTATATGTGGTTGCAGGGGTCGAGTCATAGCTCCTAGCCCCGCCTCTTCACTGGTCGATACTAATTCACTCTCTCTCTGCTCCATGATATTTGTCATACCTCTTCTTAAAGCTATTTATGGAACTTGCTTCCACTACTTCACTCTCCAGATTATTCCAGCTCCTGACAACTCTAAGACTAAAGAAATACTTCCTAACATCCCTATGACTCATCTGGGTTTTCAGTTTCCAATTGTGTCCCCGTGTTTCTATATCCCATCTCTAAAACATTCGATCCTTGTCCACGTTGTCAATGCCTCTTAGTATCTTATACGTTGTTATCATGTCCCCTCTATCCCTCCTATCCTCTAGTGTCATCAGGTTGAGTTCCCTTAACCTCTCCTCATAAGACGTACCCCTCAGTTCCGGGACTAATCGTGTTGCAAATTTTTGCACTTTCTCCAATTTCTTGACGTGTTTGACTGGCGCTGCATATTCCAGTATAGGCCTTACGTACACTGTGTACAATGTCATGAATGACTCCTTACTCAGATGTCTAAACGCCAATCTCAGGTTTGCCAATCTCCCATATGCTGCAGCAGTTATTTGATTGGTGTGTGCCTCAGGGGACATGTTCGTTATAATGCTTACCCCAAGATCCTTTTCTTTAACTGACGTTTGCAGCTGTTGGTTTCCTAACCTGTACTCCGTCTGCGGTCTTCTGTGTCCTTCCCCAATCTTCATGACCTTACACTTACTGGGGTTAAACTCCAGGAGCCATTTGTCGGACCATACTTGTAGTTTGTCGAGATCCCCTTGTAATCTTAACTGATCCTCTCCCATTTGTATTCTCTTCATCAGTTTCACATCATCAGCGAACAGTGACACTTCTGAATCTATTCCTTCCACCATGTCATTCACGTATACAAGAAACAGCACCGGGCCTAGGACTGAACCTTGTGGAACCCCACTCGACACATTCGCCCACTCCGACACTTCAGCACGTACCAACACACGTTGTTTCCTTCCTGTCAGTTATTTCCTGATCCATTGCAGTACTTTCCCCTTTATTCCTGCCTGCTCCTCTAATTTTTGCACCAGTCTCTCGTGTGGTACTGTGTCAAAAGCCTTCTTGCAATCTAAAAAGATGCAATCTACCCATCCCTCTCTCTCCTGTCTTACTTCTGTTACCTTACCGTAGAACTCAAGTAAATTTGTGACACAGGATTTCCCATCTCTGAAGCCATGCTGACTGTCATGTATGAGCCCAATCTTTTCAATGTGTTCCACTACTTTTCTCCTGATAATCTTCCATGACTTTACATACTATACAAATCAGTGACACTGGTCTGTAGTTTAATGCTGCCTGTCTGTCCCCTTTCTTAAAAATTGGAACTACATGTGCTGTCTTCCACGTCTCAGGCAACTGCCCTGTTTCGATAGATTTACTGAAGATTGCTGCCAATGGCACACACAGTTCCTCTGCTCCCTCTCTCAGTATCCATGGAGATATGTTATCTGGGCCCACCGCCTTTGAGGTACCGAGTTTGTCTAGCAGTTTCTTCACCTCTACCTTGGTTATGTGTAATGTGTCCAGCACCTGCTGGTGCACCCTACCTTCACAGTTTGCTGGAAGCATTCCTGACTCTATTGTGAATACTTCTCTAAATCTTTTGTTTAGTTCATCACATACTTCTTGGTCACTCTTCGTGAGCTCCCCTCCTTCTTTCCTCAGCCTGATTACCTGGTCCTTGACTGTTGTTTTTCTGCTAATGTGACTGTATAACAACTTTGGTTCAGATTTGGCTTTTGATGCTATGTCGTTCTCGTATTGCCTCTGGGCCTTATCCTTCCATATTCGTTTCTGGTTCTTCTGCTCAGCTCCTTGTTTTCTTGAGTCCTTTGCCTTCTATACCTTTTCCATGCTCTCGCACACTTGGCTTTGGCCTCTTTACACCTCCAATTAAACCATGGGCTCACTCTGGTCTTACCATTTTTTCTGTTGCCCTTTGGTATGAACCTTTCCTCTGCCTCCCTGCAGGGAGGCAGAGGCACTTCATGCAGGAAACTTCTCATTCCTATGTAGTCCCCATTTTTGAAGTTTGGTTTCTCTCTTTGTTCTCGTGCTGCTGCATTCTTCACTGTTAACTCAACAAGATATTCAAAACTCAGGACAACATGATCACTAGCGCCAAGGGTTCTTTCGTGGGTGATATCCCTTATGCCTGATCTATTCAAGGTGAATATGAGATCCAGCCTTCCTGCAACATCCTCTCCTCTCTCGTTGGTTGTATCCCTAACATGTTGATGCATAAAGTTCTCCAATACAGTCTCCAACATCTTAGCCCTCCATGTTTCTGGTCCCCCATGTGGCTCTAGGTTTTCCCAGTCAATCTCTTTATGATTGAAATCCCCCATTATAAGCAATTTTGTGCTACCCATATTAGCCCTCCTGGCCACTTCAGCTAGTGTATCCACCATTGCCCTATTGCGCACATCATACTCTTCTCTTGTTCTCCTGCTGTTAAGTGGTGGGTTATACATCACTGCTATCATCACCTTTGGACCACCAGTCTGAAGTGTTCCTACAATGAAGTCGTCTGTTTCCCTTCTTTCCATTCCCCCCATCTCCTCAAAACTCCACTGGTTTTTTATGAGCAATGCTACTCCTCCCCCTCTTCTTTTCTCTCTGTATTTCCTCATAATCTGATATCCAGGTGGAAAAATTGCATCTGTTATCATCCCTGTAAGTTTTGTCTCTGACATAGTGTTATGATGTCAGGTGATGCATCAATGATGCGTTCTTGCCACTCTTCACTCTTATTTGTTATTTCATCTGCATTAGTGTACCATACCTTTTGCTTCCTTTCCATTACTGTATTTTGGGAGATGGAAGAGGAAGGTGCAGGCTGGGAGGGTGGGAGGCAGGGCACAATATTATGAGAGGCTGCTGTGATTGTGGAATTAGTGCTTAGGGGGGTGGTGGCTATGGAGTGAGGTTCATTTCTGTTTACTGTGTTTGGTTGATATGTGGTGACAGGGGTTGAGAGGTTTCTGTAAGCATTTGTGTTTGATGTTCCCCCAAAGGCTGAGTTTTCCTGTCTGTCATTGCCTGTCCTGTCTCTCTTTCCTTCCACTGGTTCTGTCTTGCTCTCACTTTCAGTTGTTCCCTTTCCTTTCGTGTTCTGTCTCGATTGAGGAACACTTTTTGATAATCTGGAGAGTCTTTTAACAGTGATTTCTGTTGTAGTATCCTGTTCAGTACCACATCTGTCTTGAATGTCAATCTGATTGGTCGATTTTTTCCCTCGAATACCCCTCAAGTCTGTGAAAATTTTCTGCCTGAGACATGTCCATCTCTCCTGTTATTGTAATGATGTTCTTAATCTCTGTTTTCTCCCAATGCTTTCTTTCATCATATGTCTGCCCTTCAGCCTCCTGAAACCCATGGATAATTATTGACCTCTCCCTCTCCTCTTCCCATTTCTTTTCCCTCTGTATCTCTGGATCTGATTTAAGCATCTCCTTTGCTGTTTCCCTAATCATCTCCCAGACACCATGATGGCCTGATATTACTGCTGCAAAAGACTGCTTAGATCCATCCCCTCCTTCAGTCCCCTCGCTGCTTGTTGATGTTCCCATTTCAGTCATCTTGCTCCTTTTGGACCTCATCTTTAGATCCTGCTTCAGCACATCCATTTCTTCCTCTAATCTCTGTATCTTTGCCTCAGCTACTACAGCTCGTGATTCCCACTTCTTGCTCTCTGCAGATATTTGCTCTAACATGTTGTTCCATTTTGTTCTTGAGCCGTTCTACCCATTCTTCCTTTTCCGACCAGCCATCATAGGTTTCCTTGCCTTTTGAGAGCCCATTTTGTTTTTATCCTGTTGGGATGTTCTACTGCTTCAGCTTATGGTAAAAATGTGTGTGTGGTGGGGGATTTATAAGCTAATGTGTTTTGTTAGGTTAGGTTTGTGTGTGTGTGTGTGTGTGTGTGTGTGTGTGTGTGTGTGTGTGTGTGTGTGTGTGTGTGTATATGTGTGTATGTGTATGTATATGTGTGTATGTGTATGTGTATGTGTGTGCATGTGTATGTACTCACCTAGCTGAGGTTGCAGGGGTCGAGTCCGAGCTCCATGCCCCGATGTGTATGTATATGTGTGTGTATGTGTATGTGTATGTGTGTGTATGTGTGTGTATGTGTGTGGGTGTGTGTGTGTGGGTGTGTGTGTGGGTGTGTATGTGTGTGTGGGTATGTGTGTGCGCGTGTGCGTGCGCACACGAGGCTACTCTACTCTTTTGAAGATTATAAAATTTTTTCACAATCAATTCCTTATTAATATACACTAATATATACTATATAATATTTACTGTGTACACTTGTGTTTGTGTGAGTGTGTGTTTACTAGCTTGTTCTTTGAAAAAGAGGGGGGGGGTCACATTAACACACTATTGTTATTGTTCTTGGTTCACCGGTACTCTCCCGGCCCGGATCTTTGTTGTTCTTGGTTCACCGGTACTCTCCCAGCCCGGATCTTTGTTGTTCTTGGTTCACTGGTACTCCCCCGGCCCGGATCTTTGTTGTTCTTGGTTCACCGGTACTCTTCCGGCCCGGATCTTTGTTGTTCTTGGTTCACCGGTACACTCCCGGCCCGGATCTTTGTTGTTCTTGGTTCACCGGTACACTCCCAGCCCGGATCTTTGTTGTTCTTGGTTCACCGGTACTCTCCCGGCCCTGATCTTTGCACACTAGGCTATGTTACTTTTTTTGAAGATTATAGGATTATTTCTCACTCAGTTCCTTATTAATATATTCTAATATTTATTACAATAATAATTACTGGTGAACACATGTGTCTGTATGTACGTACTTGTTTACTAGCTTGTCGCTGTCAGGGGGGGGGTCACTAGGCTACACTATTCTTCTGAAGATATTTAGATAATTTACTAAACATTATCAGGGCTACCACTATCTATCTCCTGTCACTGAAAGTTAGGGAGAGAGTGATGGTATAGCATACAACCAGCAGGACGAGACACTGAGACTTTAGACACTAACCAAAATTAACCACACATAGGCAAGTGATGTCGTCTGCACAACAATGGAGGTTCCTGCTGGTCAGCTGCTATCAACTCCTTCACTTTTGTTAACTCCTTCAGGAACTTTATCATGCATTCAAGTTTTTATTTTCTTTTTCTTTTAAGACTTGGTATTCACTCTTTTTTCTTTAGTACAGTATTATGGTCATACAAATCTGATGATATTAACTACATTCACAACAACAACAGCTGGGGATTGACTAATTTTTTCTTACTTTCAGTTTTTATTTAATCACTCGTTTATGACCTTATCACTACACTGCTGCTATAACAACCAATATCTGTATTTGTTAATATTTCAGATCACACCGTTAACCATTTTGTGTCAACACTACATCCAGCAGCCTCATCAGCTGACTGCTACCCTCCCTCACTCAGCATTCATTCAAATTTAAATTGTAAAATTCTTGATCTTATCACATTATTCGCACTCTTGAAAGCTGTTATACTCTTGTAGGTATGTTCACAGATTTACTCACGTACGATGACCGCTAATAATATCTTAGGACAGCCACTAGAACGCTAAATCCTGGGAGCACTATTCAGCGATACTGCTTCACTTGTGTGTGTGTGTGTGTACTCACCTATTTGTACTCACCTATTTGTGGTTGCAGGGGTCGATTCATAGCTCCTGGCCCCGCCTCTTCACTGATTGCTACTAGGTCCTCTCTCTCCCTGCTCCATGAGCTTTATCATACCTCTCCTTAAACTATGTATGGTTCCCGCCTCCACTACTTCACTTTCTATGCTATTCCACGGCTTGACTACTCTATGACTGAAGAAATACTTCCTAACATCCCTTTGATTCATCTGAGTCTTCAACTTCCAATTGTGACCTCTCGTGTCTGTGTCCCATCACTGGAACATCCCGTCTTTGTCCACCTCGTCTATTCCGCACAGTATTTTATATGTCGTTATCATGTCTCCCCTGACCCTCCTGGCCTCCAGTGTCGTCAGGCCGATTTCCCTCAACCTTTCTTCGTAGGACAATCCCCGTAGCTCTGGGACTAGTCTTGTTGCAAACCTTTGCGCTTGCTCTAATTACTTGACGTGCTTGACTAGGTGTGGATTCCAAACTGGTGCTGCATACTCCAGTATGGGCCTGACGTAAATGGTATACAGAGTCTTGAACGACTCCTTACTGAGGTATCGGAACGCTATCCGTAGGTTTGCCAGGCGCCCATATGCTACATCAGTTATCTGATTGATGTGCGCCTCAGGAGATATGCTCGGTGTTATACTCACCCCCAGATCTTTTTCCTTGAGTGAGGTTTGCAGACTTTGGCCATCTAAACTATATTGTGTCTGCGGTCTTCTTTGCCCTTCCCCAATCTTCATGACTTTGCATTTGGCCAGGAGCCAGTTGCTGGACCAGGCTTGTAGCCTGTCCAGGTCTCTTTGTAGTCCTGCCTGATTCTCATCTGATTTGATTCTTCGCATTAACTTCACATCGTCCGCAAACAAGGACACTTCTGAGTCTATCCCTTCCGTTATGTCATTCACATATACCATGAACAGCACAGGTCCTAGGACTGACCCCTGTGGAACCCCGCTTGTCACAGGCGCCCACTTTGACACCTCATCACGTACCATGACTCGTTGTTGCCTCCCTGTCAGGTATTCTCTTATCCATTGCAGTGCCTTTCCTGTTATGTGTGCCTGATCCTCTAGCTTTTGCAGTAACCTCTTGTGAGGAACTGTGTCGAAGGCCTTCTTGCAGTCCAAAAAAATGCAGTCGATCCACCCCTCTCTCTCTTGTCTTCTGTCACCTTGTCATAAAACTCTAATAGGTTTGTGACACAGGATTTTCCCTCCCTGAAACCATGCTGGTTGTCAATTACACACTTGTTTCTTTCCAGGTGCTCCACCACTCTCCTCCTGATGATCTTCTCCATGACCTTGCATACTATACACGTTAGTGATACAGGTCTGTAGTTTAGTGCCTCACGTCTGTCTCCCTTTTTAAAAATTGAGACTACATTTGCCATCTTCCATACATCGGGGAGTTGCCCAGTTTCAAATGATGTGTTGAAGATCTTTGTTAATGGCACACACAATGTCTCTGCTCCCTCTTTAAGGACCCACGGAGAGTTGTTGTCTGGTCCCACCGCCTTTGAGTGTCAAGTTCGCATAGCAGCTTCTTCACCTCCTCCTTGGTTATATGTACCTCATCCAGCACTTGCTGGTGCACCCCCTGCTCTGATTTCCTGGAGTCCTACTGGTTTCCACTGTAAATACTTCTTTAAATCTTGTGTTGAGCTCCTGACATACCTCCCGGTCGTTTCTTGTGAATTCCCCATCACCCTTCCTCAGTCTGATTACCTGGTCCTTGACTGTTGTTTTCATCCTGATGTGGCTGTACAACAGCTTCAGGTCAGTCTTGACTTTCGATGCTATGTCATTTTCGTATTGCCACTAAGCCTCCCTTCTTATCTGTGCATATTCGTTTCTGGCTCTTCGGCTAATCTCTTTATTTTCCTGAGTTCTCTGTCTTCTGTACCTTTTCCATTCTCTAGTACACCTAGTTTTTGCCTCCCTACACCTTTGGGCGAACCAAGGACTCGTTCTGTTCTTCCCATTATATCTGTTTCCCTTGGGAACAAACCTCTCCTCTGCCTCCTTGCATTTTGTTGCCACATAGTCCATCATTTCTTGTACTGGTTTTCCTGTCAGTTCCCTCTCCCACTGAATGTCTTGAAAGAAGTTCCTCAAGCCTGCGTAGTTCCCCCTTTTGTAGTTTGGTTTTTCCCACCCTATTCCTGCTGCTCTCACCACTTGGAGCTCAACTATGTAGTCGAAGCACAGAACCACATGATCACTAGCTCCCAGGGGCCTTTCATACATGATATCCTCGATGTCAGAACTACTCAAGGTGAATACAAGGTCCAGTCCTGCTGGTTCATCCACTCCTCTCTCTCTGGTAGTGTCTCTAACATGTTGATGCATGAGGTTTTCCAGTACCACATCCATCAACTTGGCTCTCCATGTTTCGGGACCCCCATGGGGCTCCAGGTTTTCCCAGTCAGTCTCCTTGTGATTGAAATCACCCATAACTAGTAACTTTGCTCCCCCCATGTGTACTCTCCTGGCCACCTCGGCTAGTGTGTCGACCATTGCTCTGTTGCTCTCATCGTATTCTTCTCTTGGCCTCCTGCAGTTCTGTGGTGGGTTGTACATTACTGCAATTATCACCTTATGTCCCTCAGACTGGATTGTTCCTACTAAGTAGTCCCTTTCGCCCGTGCCATCCATTCCTTCCATTTTCTCAAACCCTCACTGGTTTTTAATGAGCAGTGCAACTCCTCCTCCCCCTCTCCTCCCTCTGTCTTTCCTGAGGATTTGATATCCAGATGGAAAGATTGAATCTCTTATTATTCTGGTGAGTTTTGTTTCTGTGAGTGCTATTATGTCTGGGGATGTCTCCTTGATTCTTTTGTGCCACTCCTCATACTTATTTGTTATTCCATCTGCATTTGTATACCACACCTTCAACTTCTTTTCTAAGATTGTGGTCTGGGAGGTGTATTGGGGTTGGGGAAGTGGGAGACCTGATAAGGAACTATGGGTGGTTGCTGTGGGGGTGGAGTTTGTAATGCAGTGGGTGGGGGCATTGGATGTGGCATGGGTGTTTTGGTTTAGAGTGTTTGGTTGCACTGGGGTTCACCTGGTTGGGAGGCTTCTATAGGAAGTTGTGAGGGAGGCTGTATTTGATCTTCTTCCTGTGTCTGGGATCTCCTGTCTGTCTTCTCCATCCCCTCTCTTTCCTCCTTTCGCCTTTGTACCATCTCTCTCTGTTTCTGCCTTTCTGCTTGTGTTCTGTCGCGGTCAAGATACACCTTCCTGTATGCCGGCATGTCCCTTAATCATGCTTTCTCTTGCAGGATCCTGTTCCAAGTCGATTCTGCCTTGAAGGTCACTTTCACTGGCCGGGTTCTTTTGTTTACAAACCCCCCTATTCTCCGAAAATTTTCCAGCTGGGTCATGTCGTCTTCTCCTATTGCTTTCATGATGCTTTCAATTGCTTATTTTTCACCCTTGTTTTCTTGCTTCATATGTTTCCCCTTCAACTTCCTGGAGCCCATACACAAAGATTGACCTCACCCTTTCATTATCCCTCTGCATATCCCTGTGTATTCCCTCATTCAATTTGATTTCCTCCATTGCAGCTTTCCTTTCTTCAGCTTCACTAGCTAATGTACTTGGGCTCAGTGGCCTGTCATTTTCCCTTCTCGGCTTTCCCTGGGCTCTGCTGTGGTCTGTTAGGGCCTCCACATATAGCTTAGCTCTTTCATTTACTACAGTCTCCACTGATTGAGCTTCTACATGCAGTTTTGCTCCTTCTTTCCCTAC
>NC_091348.1:17287307-17297307 GCF_038502225.1 Cherax quadricarinatus
GACAGCAAATATAGTCCCAATCTTTAAAAAAGGAGACAGACATGAAGCACTAAACTACAGACCAGTGTCACTGACATGTATAGTATGCAAAGTCATGGAGAAGATTGTCAGGAGAAGAGTGGTGGAACACCTAGAAAGGAATGATCTCATCAACAGCACCCAACATGGTTTCAGGGACGGGAAATCCTGTGTCACAAACCTACTGGAGTTCTATGACAAGGTAACAGCAGTAAGACAAGAGAGAGAGGGGTGGGTGGATTGCATTTTCTTGGACTGCAAGAAGGCGTTTGACACAGTACCACACAAGAGATTAGTGCAAAAACTGGAGGACGAAGCAGGGATAACAGGGAAGGCACTACGATGGATCAGGGAATATTTGTCAGGAAGATAGCAGCGAGTAATGGTACGTGGCGAGGTGTCAGAGTGGGCACCTGTGACCAGCGGGGTCCCACAGGGGTCAGTCCTAGGACCAGTGCTGTTTCTGATATTTGTGAACGACATGACAGAAGGAATATACTCTGAGGTGTCACTGTTTGCAGATGACGTGAAGTTAATGAGAAGAATTCATTCGATCGAAGACCAGGCAGAACTACAAAGGGATCTGGACAGGCTGCAGACCTGGTCCAGCAATTGGCTCCTGGAGTTCAATCGCACCAAGTGCAAAGTCATGAAGATTGGATAAGGGCAAAGAAGACCGCAGACGGAGTACAGTCTAGGGAGCCAGAGACTACAAACCTCATTCAAGGAAAAAGATCTTGGGGTGAGTATAACACCAGGCACATATCCTGAAGCGCACATCAACCAAATAACTGCTGCAGCATATGGGCGCCTAGCAAACCTCAGAACAGCATTCCGACATCTTAATAAGGAGTCGTTCAGGACCCTGTACACCGTGTACGTTAGGCCCATATTGGAGTATGCGGCACCAGTTTGGAACCCACACCTAGCCAAGCACGTAAAGAAACTAGAGAAAGTGCAAAGGTTTGCAACAAGACTAGTCCCAGAGCTAAGAGGTATGTAATACGAGGAGAGGTTAAGGGAAATCAACCTGACGACACTGGAGGACAGGAGAGATAGGGGGGACATGATAACGACTTACAAAATACTGAGAGGAATTGACAAGGTGGACAAAGGCAGGATGTTCCAGAGATGGGACACAGCAACAAGGGGACACAGCAACAAAGGGACACAGCAACAAGGGGACACAGTTGGAAGCTGAAGACACAGATGAATCACTGGACAGGCTGGACCCAGTACTCATTATAAGAGTATGTGACTTAAGCGAAATAAGAGTATGAGAAGACCCTGGGTGCTAACACAGTATCGAGTTTCTGATATCTGTGGAAATTAATATGTAAAGAAGCATAACTGAAAGGGTAATTGAAATGAAAAACATGAATCAAGTGTAATAATATTGGTAGCATTACGCGCGCGCACACACACACACACACACACACACACACACACACACACACACACACACACACACACACACACACACACACACACACACGAACACACACACAAACACACACACACAAACACACACACACACACACACACACACACACACACACACACACACACACACACACACACACACACACACACACACACACACGAAACGGGCCAAGTGTCTTATCGACAACTGCCTTTGACAAAATGGTAACTAACAAATCACAAATGCAACTACAAAAATCAAACAAGAACGATTAAGAGTTCAAAAAAGTCCTCCAGTATAGGTACAGACCAAAACAAATGCCTGTCAACATACATCACGGGAAAGAACCTACAGACGACACTCAAAAGAAAATAGCCAAAAAAAGAAGAGATATAAAGGAACGAGAGCTGAAAAGACAAACATTCAAACAAGAAACAATACGGCGAAGAAAAAACAGAAAGAGCAAAGGCAATTATGTAAACAAGCTCCAAATTTCACACACTGGTTGGAGAGCAATAGAAACTGGTCTTTGCAGTGGAGGAGAAGACGGAAAGAGTAAATTTGAGAGAAGATAAAGAAGATGAACACAAGGAAGGTAAGAGGTAAAGGTGAAGAAATTTAAGGAGGGAAACAAGGGAAGGAAATGGAAAGAAGAAAAAAATTAGGAAATTTAAGGATTGTGAATGAGAGAGAGAGAGAGAGAGAGAGAGAGAATGTCTACTTCAGTGAACTTCGTCATCTGCTCCCAGAATCCCATGCATGTGCAGACGACTGTACTCTAACATTTACTTAACTAAGAGAAGAAATGCCAGCTGCTCTAAGCTACATCCATCACCAGCTAAGAGCTATATCAGCGTGGGGAAACCGATGGCAAGTAACATTTGCACCTGAGAAAACACAAATGATGATGGTCTCTAGGCACCATGATGGTAATGCCGGAGCAGTAGTAAGTATGAGTGGGAGAGTGTTGGTACCTGGGAAAGAATTTCATATCTTTGGGGTGAAATTTGACTCCAGACTGATAATGAAAAACCACGTTATAAATCTTGCAAACAAGGCAGTCAGGAAGCTTACAGCACTTCGACGTATCTCGCATCTGCTTGACAGTAGAGGTTGCAAGATTATGTATGAGGCACAGGTACGCTCACACCTTGAATATGCTCCACTTTCTTGGTTTGCCTCCCCCCCCCCCCATCCCTCTCATCTGCGACTGCTCGACAGAGTAAAGAACAGGGCAAGACGTGTCATCTCTCGCCTGGACCCATCCTGAATAGATCTGTGATTTCAGTAGAGCCTTCAACACAGGAGGGATGTGGGTGGCCTTACTGTTATGTACAAGGCCAACATTGTCAAAGTACTATACCACATGACTGGCAGAAAGCAGCAACTTCACTCTGGCTGTACCTTTCTCCAGAACATCATTTCATCTAAGATCATTTATCCCCAGGATGACTCGAGTCTGGAACACATTCGTACAGCATTATGACGTCAACGAGATAAAGTTAGTTGATCAAATGAAAATGCTGGCCCACAGATGGTTCCAACTTCATCTTGTTCCCTACTTGTATGTCTCATAACAATGAAATTACTTTCAAATGAGCTGATGTATGTAACAGCTCTTAGCTTGTCAATAAAGCTAGGAATCCTTAACTTGTAACTAGTTGTCAATAAAGCTAGGGATCCTTAACCTAACCTTGTCAAACACTGTGTAAAAAAAATGGGTCATGTATCACCTTTATAAACAAAGTCTTTAGATTTAGACAGTTCAAAGAAGAAATGAAAGTCATTCCTTACAGTGAAAAATTAAATTGTTGATGCGGTATTGTAATGCTTCTGTAGAAAACTTTTCGTTTCTTGATAATTTTATAATGGAATGACTTGGCACAAGACAATCTGTTCGGGAACGAGCGCAGCAAATTAAAAAAACCGTCTAGGTGGATTTGAGTTTTGGATGTAGAGACTAAATGTATGAGTACAGTCCAGTGTCCGTTAGTGAGCTCTCTCTGCTCATTAGTTGACACGAAGACACTTGCAGCCAATTGTAATTAACAGTAGGAAACAGCTGCTGTTAAAAATATTTCAAATCATCTGGATTCTCAGTAAATTAAAGTAAGAAGAACGTAACACTAAAGTGGGTATTAATCGCCATTTAATATTCGTAATACAATTTTTGTTAGTGGTGACAGAACCGGCAGTAGCAGCAGATTTAAGTATAACTTGTACATCCTCCATTATTAATATCCGATCACGCTTTTTCAATATAGTCTAGTAAATGTTTCATTTAATTTTCCATATTGAAAATTGAGTTACATAGCATTTAGTTTTCTTGTTAATAGATAATCTCGATTTGGAATGTAAAGTCTCTCACTCTCTCTCTCTCTCTCTCTCTCCCCCGTCTTCATCCTCATCTCTTATCTCACTTGATCCCCGTGTATTGAGCCGTCTCCCACTAAATCACAATTAGACAAAACAACCATCCACGTTTCCAAACTTTCCTTCCTAGAAACTTTACTTTCACTGTTTTCCCACTTTTCTGGAGACTTGGTCGTTCCATTTTTTTGGCCAAGTTCTGTTCAACCAAAAAGTCAGGAGTCCTTACTGTTGGTTGCTCATCTCGGTTTAGTTTATCAAGATATTTTTGAGAAAGGATACATTATTATTATTATTATTATTATTATTATTATTATTATTATTATTATTATTATTATTATTATTGTGGGGAAGTGCTAGGTCACAACGAGTCATATACTGCCTCGGAAATGGGAAGTAATCAGGTTAGATTCTTTGAAGTGGAAGGTAGACTCGGTTTGTTAAATCTTGCACCTGCATCCAGGTCCCAGTATTGAAGAGTGAAGACGAGCAGAGAGAGAGAGAAAGAGAAGAGAGAGAGAGAGAGAGAGAGAGAGAGAGAGAGAGAGAGAGAGAGAGAGAGAGAGAAATGGGTAGGTGGTGTAGTAAAGCTTTGGGTGAAGACGAAGGCTGCAAAAGATATGCTTATACAGAAGTAGTGGTCACTAACAAGCTTTGGCTTGATAGGTACAAACGCCGGCCGGACTTTTGCTTACTATTTATTGAGTGCTTGGCTTCCTGGAGGGCCGACTTTCCAGGTTAGTAGTTGGATGAGTGCTTGGCTGACCGGCTGGCTTGCTTACTGGCCAGGTTCGTGCCAAGTTTACCAGCTGGCTGTATGGGTGAGCCCTGGCTGACTCCTCCTGCTGCCTGGATGGATCGATAGCTAGCAAGATGGATAGGTAGATGGACTGATAGCCTGCTGGCTTAAAATTTTTCATTAATATCGTTAGATAAACCGTATTGAGGAAAGTTTTTACCAGTCATTATATCTGAACACTACCAGCATTACCAGAGTTTTCTTACTCAGGATGTAACTTGCAGTAGGACTGAAATTTTCCTGTATATTTGCGTAGGAATTTTTTCCTGGATTCGACCAGCAGCAATCGTTTGACACCCACGTATTTGTTTAACAGGAGGAAAAGACATATTAAACAGGAAAATCTTTTATTAAACATGTGTCTCTTTTTGTAGTCTCTCAGCTGCTAACACCTATTTTACTTTCAATTAAGCAGGGGCGACATGGCTGAAAGGAAACTAGTCCATTCACTTTGCTATAAGATATAATATGGGTTAATGGTATACTTGTTGGTATATTCTACCACTGATGTGAATATGCCTGGGATTACTGGCTGGCATGAGATAGGTAATGAGGTGACTTCTTACTATATTGAAGAGGAAGAGCTGAACCAATCGGGGTTCACACACTGCATTGGTAATGAGAGGTAGTAAGGTTCGATCAAGGAATGGTAGCTCCAATTCCTTGGATTAAGAGCCCTTCCTCACTTTCACCTCCCGTGAAAATCTGCAGAGGGGGAAATTACCATTAATTAAAGCTACTGTAAAATATTTGTGAAAGGTGTCAGTGATGGTCGGTCTCATCTCACAAGATTACCACTAATGAATGACTTTAGGGATTTTCTATTTTCTGGATGTGCCTGTCTGCCGGCCTACATCTCTCTGCCTGGTTGATTCACTGAATATCTGCAAGTCTGCTTGCTCGTTAATGCGCTCTCTCTCTCTCTCTCTCTCTCTCTCTCTCTCTCTCTCTCTCACTCACACACACACACACACACACACACACACACACACACACACACACACACACACACACACACACACACACACACACACACACACACACACACACACACACACACACACACACACACAAGATATTCACCAGTTCAACACGTTCACCAGCTGATTTATTCCTTAGTTGTCCCGTTCACCAGCCTACATATTTTCCTTCTTTTATTTATGCACCAGATGACCTGGTCACCAGTGGACCATGTCAGGAAGTGACTTGTTCATAATTTCACCTGGTCCCCTCATCATTAGTTCAACTGCTGGTGTGTTCTTTGTTTTGCCAGTGTTGCTGTATCTTGGGGTCACTGTCTTCACCTCTCTTTGTGTGTATGCTCACCTATTTGTACTCAACTATTTGTGGTTTGCAGTCGTTGAATCTCAGTTCTTGGTTCTTCCTTTTAACTTGCCGCTTTTTGTATTTACTCCAAGCCTTGTAGACCCTGTCGTACCTCTTCTTATTATGTACGGAGTTTTCCTCTGTTGATAACAGTAATAACAGTTTTCTGAAGAAATTCTTCTTTTTGTTTTTCACTCCTTAATAAAACCTTTTTTGCCCTGCTCTATGATGAAGGGGATAACTTCAGTTTAACTTCTTCCGTGAATGGAATGGGCCATCCTGAGAGATGGTAATTCCCGAGTAATAGAAACCGCAGCGCGTCTCGAACGAAACCCTTTGAAGTTCTCGTAGCTGTTGAGCACGAAATGAAATACTTGACAGTCTCTTCTTTCCTCCATTGAAGTCTCTCAGCTCAGACTGAATGATTTCAACACTGAGTATAATGCAGTTAGAAAGATGAAATATGTCAGGGAAATAAAGCTAACTTTTGTTCCCAGTATATTGTACAGAATAGGGTAGCAACACATTGCTGCTGTTTCCAGTTTTAAAGAAAAATAGGTAACGGAGACTCCAGCCTCATTACTAATTTAGTGCTTTGTATTATTAAAAATTACCCTTCCGGTGCTTCACTTTTCTAATACCAACTCATGAAACCCTCTCACCCTTCTCTCCCTCATCTCCTCTTCCTTTCCCCTGGAGAAGGTCTTTCCCTTCTTTCCCAGTCGTCCCTCCTGGATTGGCCTTCTTTACTTCACAGCATAAACCTTTCCCCCACCTCCTCCACCTTTGCCCTGCCACTTATTTTCACCATTATCTTTACCTCTCTTGTATCCCCACCTGGTTTGTATCCCCACATTCCTTGTATCTCCATCTGGCTTGTATCCCTACCTGGTTTGTATCCCCACCTGGCTTGCATCACCGCCAAGCTTGTGTCACCACCTGGCTTACATCCCCACTTGGATTGTATCCCCACCTGGCTTGTATCCCCACCTGGCTTGTATCCTTACCTGGCTTGTATCATTACCTGTCTTGTATCCCCACCTGGCTTGTATCACCACCTGGCTTGTATCCACACTTGGCTTGTATTCCTACCTGGCTTGTATACCATCACCATTTCGAGCAGATTTCTTGCCCTCTTTGATTACTATGTCTTTTTCCTCCTTTTCTGTATCTCCCTCTTGCCCTTTTCCACATTTTCTTAAAACTATTACCTTGTCCTTCCTCTCCTCCACCTCTTCTTCCTCCTACATTGTTATCTCTTCGTTCAACACCTCTTCCTCTTATTTCTCTTTATCCTTCTACAACCATTTCCCTTATTTTCTCTCATCCTTCTTTACCACCCCCTCTTACTCCTTCAACCTTTCATCATCTTCCTTTTCCCTTAATTTACATTGTCCATCCCACTCATTATCTACCTCCTACCCATCATTCCCCATCAGTATAGTCACCCATCTTGTCTTCCCTCCCACAATGGGCCTCCAATCTTTCCCTTCCACCCCCCCTCCCCTAACATACACTTCCTTGCTCTCCAATCCCCTCATTGTCACTAGGTGAGTACAGGTAGGTCGCGTGTGTCTGTCGCGTTTAGCGAAAGGAGGATCGAACCTCCACTACTCTTTGTTGAATGGCCCACACTGGTTTAGCGCTTAACATATTAATATTTAATCCACCCTCTTACGTCACTCCATTTTCCTTCTCCCTCATTTCACACTTGCTCCGTATTCCTCACGTCAAAGCAGTGTTTCACATTCTCTCACAATCATGCTTTCTCTCCGTCCATCATTTCCATACACCCCCGCTCTCTTTTTCCATTCCTTACACCTCCCTCTCTTTCCTTTCCTTACTCTCCCTTCCACTCCTTAAACTCCCTCCTTCCATCCTATACCATTCCTTACATCTTTTCACATCCGCACAACATACTCCACAGCACACCCCCACAACACTTCCCCAGCACACCACCACACTGCCACCACACACGCACTTCCTACACTCCACCCTCCCTCCCCCAGACCACTTTCCGCCACACTCGTGTGTTGCTGACCCTGAGTTTCCGGTGTCTTAAGGAACCTGGAACGCGTTCTACCGTACTGGTGTCGTTCGTGCGCGCGCGTGTATGTGCGTGTGTGTGTGTGTGTGTGTGTGTGTGTGTGTGTGTGTGTGTGTGTGTGTGTGTGTGTGTGTGTGTGTGTGTGTGTGTGTGTGAGAGAGAGAGAGAGTTTGTACGCCCACATACAATGTTGCACTGAGTTCCTTTCTGTAATGGGTTCATTGTTGCCCTAAGTTCCTCTCTGAGTTTCGTGTATAAAGGTAACATATGCATATAACATCGAGTAATTTTATCAATGAAATGTGGCGTCCACCAGGGAATTTATCAACCAAAGTGAACTAAGTGGACTGCTAAAGTCCATGGTGGGCGAAACATTTTCATAAATATCGTTACCTAATGTAGCATATGTCTTTCTCTTTACACAATTATCGGCATTATTTGTAGCGATGAGTTTCGTGTTTTGCTGTTTTCCTCTAAACAATCAGGAGTTTCTTGTTATATTGCCTTCATTATTGTACTGATTTTCGTGTTCTCTGTTCATTGCAGTAATGAGCTCTGTTTTACTGTGTTCGTTACAGTAATGTGTTCCGTGTTATACCGTGTTCATCACAGGAGTGAGTTAAGCGCTGCACTAAGTTCCATTTCACTGTAATGAGTTCTGTATTGTGCCGCGTGTTCCTTCCCCACAGTAACGACTTCCGTGTTGTACTGAGTTCCTCACAGTAATGAGTTTTCTTCCCAGTCCGTGTTTACTGGTGAATTTCCTGGCCAAACTGCGTCTTTAGCTGCAACTCCCACCTTGTTTTTTATTGATGAACAACCGCCTCAGTGGTTATTTTCTCACCTGCCTAACATTATATCTTGTAGCCCATTGATAATTAATATGCGACAACCTGGAACGTGGCAGAAAGGGTAATGACTAAGTGAAGGTAGCTGCTGTAAATTTAGTTATATTATTATTATTATTATTATTATTATTAGTAGTAGTAGTAGTAGAGGGTATGTGTATTTTTCATGCCTAACGAACAACGGGCAACCACAAATACTCCGCACTTAGGAGAGGAAACTTTTGGCGACGTTTCAGATAGTCCTATACTCTTCGTAAGTCACATCTGAAAAAAAGGAAAAAAAACAGAGCGGGATTAGGGATGGAAAAAAAAGGGAGTGTTGGTAGCAGTGGTGGTGGTAGTTAGTAGTGGTAATAAAGGAGTGACACAAACAGTACAAGTGGTAAAAGTATTAGTAGAGAGTGTAGTAGTTGTGAAAATCTAGTAGTAGTAGTAGCAATAGGAGTAAAAGAAAGAACAGAGGAGCACTGCAACTGCTGCCTTGGCCAGGCAGCAGTTGCGGTGTCTGTTGACACACTGAGTTTGACTTAAATACAGAGTTAACTAGTCTAGAATAAACTATCTTGAACCAGAATAAGACGTCAAGCAAAGTGAAGATCGACCAATTAATGCAAATAACTGTATTCTTTCTGTGCGTCATTCCCCTCTTCACAGGGATGTTAGGAAGTATTTCTTAAGTCACAGAGTTTTCAGGAAGTGAAATAGTCTGGGAAGTGATGTAGTGGAGGCAGGATCCATACATAGCTTTAAGAAGAGGTATGAAAAAGCTCATGGAGCAAGAAGAGTGACCTAGTAGCGGCCAGTGAAGAGGCGGGGCCAAGAGCTGTGACTCGACCCCTGCAACCACAACTAGGTGAGTACACTTATGTAACAGGGCCAGAACAGCCGTAAATGGAAGTGTACAGCTACATCTACTGTTAGTGAGCACACACTCAGCGAAGTGTACATCAATAACTACTGTTAGGGATCACACAGCAGTTTCTGGACACGCCACACTTCAGGTGAGGCTCCCTGAAACACAACACGGGAAGCTAGGTAGCGTCATGTGTGCTCTTGGTAACCCTCCCTCCTGTCCCCTCTCCATCATTACCTCGCTCCCTCCCTTCCTCCCCTCCCTCGTTTACTCCTTTTGCTCTCCCTCCTTCATTTACCCCCTTCACCGGCCCCCT
>NC_091348.1:17302307-17304807 GCF_038502225.1 Cherax quadricarinatus
AATGGTATACAATACCGACAGGTTGGTAGGTAAGACACATAGGCAACAGTTAGGCAACTTTATTCCGAAACGTTTCGCCTACACAGTAGGCTTCTTCAGTCGAATACAGAAAGTAGGCAGGAACAGTAGAGATGTGAAGACGATGTAATCAGTCCATCACCCTTGAAGTCGTAGAATTTGAGGTTGTCAGTCCCTCGGCCTGGAGAAGTTCAGTTCCATAGTCAGGAACTATCTGAAGATCAAGCGACAGTGCGGAGACTTAAATACTGTCGGAAGGAGAGGTGCAGAGTAGTAGTAGTTGTGAGAATGTAGCCACTGAGAGGTCAGGTCCCACTCAGATCCAACAGTTCTCACTTGAAAGGTTTGTCTAAGGCGTTTTCTGTACCAAGAGGCCATGTGTTGCAGTGTCTGACAAGATGAACATCAAAATGGTATACAATACCGACAGGTTGGTAGGTAAGACACATAGGCAACAGTTAGGCAACTTTATTCCGAAACGTTTCGCCTACACAGTAGGCTTCTTCAGTCGAATACAGAAAGTAGGCAGGAACAGTAGAGATGTGAAGACGATGTAATCAGTCCATCACCCTTGAAGTCGTAGAATTTGAGGTTGTCAGTCCCTCGGCCTGGAGAAATTCAGTTCCATAGTCAGGAACTATCTGAAGATCAAGCGACATCTCTACTCTTCCTGCCTACTTTCTGTATTCGACTGAAGAAGCCTACTGTGTAGGCGAAACGTTTCGGAATAAAGTTGCCTGACTGTTGCCTATGTGTCTTACCTACTATCCAACCTATCTTTGTGTCATCGGCGAATTTGCTCATATCACTACTAATTCCTTCATCAAGATCATTGATATATATTATAAACAACAACGGGCCCAAGACTGACCCCTGTGGAACGCCGCTTGTTACCGATCCCCACTCGGATTTAACCCCATTTATGGACACTGCTTCCTGTCAGTGAGCCATGATTCGATCCACGAGAGTACCCTTCCCCCAATGCCATGAGCTGCTACTTTCTTTAACAGTCTTTTGTGCGGAACTCTATCAAAAGCCTTACTAAAATCTAAGTAAATAATATCAAATTCTTTATCGTGGTCAACAGCCTCAAACGCTTACCTGGATTACCTGGAGGTTACCTGGAGGTTATTCCGGGGATCAACGCCCCCGCGGCCCGGTCCACGACCAGGCCTCCCGATGGATCAGGGCCTGATCAACTAGGCTGTTACTGCTGGCCGCACGCAGTCCGACGTACGAGCCACAGCCCGGCTGATCCGGCACTGACTTTAGGTATCTGTCCAGCTCTCTCTTGAAGGCAGCCAGGGGTTTATTGGCAATTCCCCTAATGCTTGATGGGAGGCTGTTGAACAGTTTTGGGCCCCGGACACTTATGGTGTTTTCTCTTAGTGTACCAATGGCGCCCCTACTTTTTATTGGCGGCATTTTGCATCGCCTGCCCAGTCTTTTACTTTCGTAGGGAGTGATTTCTGTGTGCAGATTTGGGACCATTCCCTCCAAGATTTTCCAAGTGTAGATTATGATATATCTCTCCCTCCTGCGTTCCAACGAGTACAAGTCAAGTGCTTTCAAGCGTTCCCAGTAGTTAAGGTGCTTGACAGAACTTATACGTGCGGTAAAGGATCTCTGTACACTCTCTAGATCTGCGATTTCACCTGCTTTGTATGGAGATGTTAATGTACAGCAGTATTCCAGCCTAGAGAGAACAAGTGATTTGAAAAGGATCATCATGGGCTTGGCATCTCTCGTTTTGAAAGTTCTCATTATCCATCCTATCATTTTCTTTGCACGTGCGATCGTGGCACTGTTGTGATCCTTGAAAGTGAGATCCTCAGACATTACTACTCCCAGGTCCCTTACATTATTTTTCCGCTCTATTGTATGGCCGGAGTCAGTAGTATACTCTGTTCTAGTTATTATCTCCTCCAGTTTTCCATAACGGAGTAGTTGGAATTTGTCCTCATTGAACATCATATTGTTTACCGTCGCCCACTGGAAAACTTTGTTTATATCTTCTTGGAGGTTAACCGCGTCCTCAGCAGATGACAGCCTCATGCAGATCCTAGTATCATCCGCAAAGGATGATACGGTGCTGTGGTGTATATCTCTGTTTATGTCTGATATGAGGATAAGGAATAAGATGGGGGCGAGTACTGTGCCTTGTGGAACAGAGCTCTTCACTATGGCAGCCTCCGATTTAACTCTGTTGACCACTACTCTTTGTGTTCGATTTGTTAGGAAGTTGAAGATCCATCTCCCCACTTTCCCAGTTATTCCTTTAGCACGTATTTTATGGGCTATTACACCATGATCGCATTTGTCAAATGCTTTTGCAAAGTCTGTGTATATTACATCTGCATTCTGATTTTCTTCCAGTGCATCCAAGGCCATGTCATAGTGATCCAGTAGTTGTGAGAGGCAGGAGCGACCTGCCCTGAACCCATGTTGCCCTGGATTGTGCAGATTTTGGGAATCCAGGTGA
>NC_091348.1:17309807-17322307 GCF_038502225.1 Cherax quadricarinatus
TTTCTCCCCTCATTCAAAACTACCTTCTCTTCCTCCTATTTCTCCAACTAGTTCTTCCTTCCCTTCTCTCTTCACGTTTCCCAATTACCATGAGAAATTGGCTGAAACTCATTGTCTTCACGAGGAGGTACAAGCAAGGCCAGTGAAAATGAGACAGAGAGGGAGAGAGAGACCTTTTCAGTTTCTCTCTTGCGTTGAAGTTCAAGCGTTGCTCATATTCACGAAGACTCTTCAAGGGGATGCTTTGATGCCAGTAAAAGGCTCTTGATCCAGAGAAATTCAGCAACTCTTCCTTTCCTGAGATCATGAGTCATCTAATAATAATGATAACTCTTTTTTTTTCTGTGTCATCTCCTCTACAACAGGTAACTTTTGAAAGATGAAAATTTCACGAACGTGTGAGTCGTGGCTGGGACGCCATCCGTCCCTGACCAGGTATTAAGTAATAAGTGCTGGACCGTCTCTCCCCCGTCCCTCATGGCCTCCCACCTGCCTTCCTGGAGCCAACAATGACTCGCACCTGGTCATCTTAATCGTGAGAGAATCTTAAGATTACCTGCTTGTTAACGTCAGCCCCGTCTCTCCTAATTTCTCCTTTAAAAGTTTTTTCCTAGACGGGAGCTAGGTACTGAGAAGTTTGCGTGAGTGTGTTTGAGTGAATATATATATATATTCAAGTTGGGGAGGAGGGGTATGGAAGAAGTGAATGTTTTCAGATACTTGGGATTTATGAAGGATGAGGTTAATCATAGAACTGATGAGGGAAAAAAGGTGAGTGGTGCGTTGAGGTATATTTGGAGACAAAAAACGTTATCTATGGAGGCAAAGAAGGGAATGTATGAAAGTATAGTAGTACCAACACTCTTATATGAGTGTGAAGCTTGGGTTGTGAATGCAGCAGCGAGGAGGCGGTTGGAGGCAGTGGAGATGTCCTGTCTAAGGGCAATGTGTGGTGTAAATATTATGCAGAAAATTCGGAGTGTGGAAATTAGGTGTGGAGTTAATAAAAGTATTAGTCAGAGGGCTGAAGAAGGGTTGTTGAGGTGGTTTGGTCATTTAGAGAAAATGGATCAAAGTAGAATGACATGGAGAGCGTATAAATCTGTACGGGATGGAAGGCGGGGTAGGGGTCGTCCTCAAATAGGTTGGAGGGAGGGGGTAAAGGAGGTTTTGTGGGCGAGGGGCCTGGACTTCCAGCAGGCGTGCGTGAGCGTGTTCGATAGGAGTGAATGGAGACGAATAGTATTTGGGACCTGACGATCTGTTGGAGTGTGAGCAGGGTAATATTTAGTGAAGGAATTCAGGGAAACCGGTTATTTTTATATAGCCGGACTTGAGTCCTGGAAATGGGAAGTACAATGCCTGCACTCTAAAGGAGGGGCTCGGGATATTGGCAGTTTGGAGGGATATGTTGTGTATCTTTATAGGTATATGCTTCTAAGCTGTTGTGTTCTGAGAACCTCTGCAAAAACAGTGATTATGTGTGAGTGTTGTGAAAGTGTTGAATGATGATGAAAGTATTTTCTTTTTGGGTATTTTCTTTCTTTTTTGGGTCACCCTGCCTCGGTGGGAGACGGCCGACTTGTTAATATATATATATATCTATATATATATATGTATATATATATCTATATATATATCTATATATATCTATATATATATATATATATATATGTATATATATATATGTATATATATATGTATATATATATGTATATATATATATATATATATATATATATATATATATATATATATATATATATATATATATATATATATATATATATATCGGGAAGTGGAACAGAATTCTTCCTCCGTAAGCCATGCGTGTTGTAAGAGGCAACTAAAATGCCAGGAGCAAGGGGCTAGTAACCCCTTCTCCTGTATATATTACTAAATGTAAAAGGACAAA
The DNA here is from genome assembly GCF_038502225.1 of Cherax quadricarinatus. Classification (NCBI taxonomy): domain Eukaryota; kingdom Metazoa; phylum Arthropoda; class Malacostraca; order Decapoda; family Parastacidae; genus Cherax; species Cherax quadricarinatus. The sequence goes on from NC_091348.1 coordinate 17,311,723, forward strand.
CTTTTGTTTTTCCTTTTGGGCCACCCCGCCTCGGTGGGATACGGCTGGTGTGTTGAAAGAAATATATATATATACATTATACACGCGCGTGCAAGATTCGAACCCAAGTTGGATGTTGTCCGTGAGTGTGGAAGACAAACAGACAGAGGAAAAGAAGAAAAAACAAGAGAGCGCAGAAAGGAAAAGAAAAGAAAATCCAAATATTTATCAACTCTTCAACAGGTGGGGGCACTTCCCAGCACATTAGTATGAAGCCTTTGTTTACCAGTCGTAGAGGACGTGTGGACAAGCGCTAGACTAATCCTCTGGACATTTACTCCAGGGTACAAGGACCCCCTGAAAGCTAATTAAGTTGAAGTGCAGAAAGCAGGTGTATAATGTCAGGGAAGTGTCTGGCCTTTGAGCGAGCGAGAGAGAGCGAGACCGTAGTGCTTGTTGACATGGAACCCGAATTTGAGTCTACGCACTCGGGATAATGTACTGTTTGGAAACGCGATGGTAGGCGTTCACAGGACCATTGCGTTAATTACGAAGGCTGAAAGCGGATAATTGGAGTATATGGACCTTGAGGGATAAATGTGGGAGTGAAAGAAAAGAAATGGCTTAAAACACACTCCGGTAATTAGGAATGAAGAAAATAATTGACGAGCATACGGCATGAAGAAAAGAATTCGGGTATAAAGAAACAGTAATATGAATGGAAATATAAGATACATTATGTTAGTAGCGAATGGTGAAGGAAGATAATTCAGGGAGGATAATTATGAGTAAAAGAACAAGGAAAAGATGGAAGTATAAGAGACGTTCCACAAGTTGAGAATGATAGAGGTAATTAGGGAGTTTGGGGACTGAAAATAAATTTTAGTGTAAAGAAACAAGCAGAAAGATGGATAGAAAGACTTAAGATAGGTAATTGCAGAAGAAAATAGTGTGCGAAAAAGAAAGAAATAAGGTGAAAATGGGAATGGTGAAAGGAAGAGAAGGCAGGTGGTAAAGAAATGGGTGAAACGGGAAGAGGAGTTCAAGATAGGCTGGATGAAGGGAAAAAATGGGAACGAATTACTTATGATGAGGAAAGGATGGGGAAGGACGTAAGGTAAGGAAAGAAGGTAATAGAGAGAAAAAGACGGGGAGAAGGAAAAGATGGTGAATGGAGGAATTTTTTTTTCAAAAGCAGGGAGAGAGGAGAGAGGGTGATAAAGAGGTAGAAATGAAAAAAATAATGAGGAAAATATAAATTCTTGAAAAGAGAGAGGTGAAAGGAAATCCTGGTGGAGGTAGATAGGGGGGTTAGGGAAAGGTAGGAGTTGATAGGGAGGTGGAGGAAGGGGTTTACTTGGGCGGAAGCAGTGGTTTGAAATAATGACTCTCACCCACACAATTCCTATGTCGTCCTGACCCTTACTGACCCTACCATTACCACAACATATTCCTCCCCCCCTTTCCTACAAGTGTATCCTTACACTGCTTGCCCTCCCTTTCCTGATGCCCCACTCCCTCTATTTCTTATCCCCTTTGCCGGAAACCCCTCTTCCCTCCTTCACCTCCTGCAGGGTTCCATACTGGTCTGGTTAATTGCTAGGAGCTGCGTCTTGGCTTAACTGAAACCCACGCTAACTACCCTTCGCCACTATCACAGCTACCATAACTACCACCGCCTCTTGGAACTGCTACCACCAGCATCGCCGCCGCCGCCGCCGCCGCCGCCGCCGCTCCTACACCACCAAGTCTGCAACACCACGTCCGCTGCCACCACCGTCTCGCTGTTATACAAGTTTCTACTGACCCGAGTCGAAATTATCCCGCGGTGCAGGAGTTCAGGGTGACCGTACCTGGTTGACACACACACACACATACCGTGATCACCAAAACATGTAATAAAGTTGGTAGAATTACCGACAATATGTAAAGTAAAAGGACACAAGTGCAACTAATGTGACATTTTATTGTGGCAACGTTTCGCTCTCCAGGAGCTTGATAAAGCTCCTGGAGAGCGAAACGTTGCCACAATAAAATGTCACATTAGTTGCACTTGTGTCCTTTTACTTTACCAAAACATGTGTTTCTAGGTATGACCCACGTGTAACAATACCTGTCTTGACTCCTTAAGCTACACAATACAGATTAGACTCCATTAGTATAGCAGCTTCATTATGTTAAGCTGTTCTAAGCTCGAAGCTTGAAACATAAGCTTCTCCTTTCTGTTTACAGGCAATTCACAGTTAAGATTCGTACGTCACTATATAAACGTTCTTTATTGTTCACCCATTGCTTTCTCCTCTCACTGTTTTCTTTGACCACGTTCTTAAAAATTCGAAGAGGTGGATTAACTCTCCTGTTTCTTTCACATGCCTTTACTTTGTTTTCTCCTATTCTTCTCATCTGGTTTCCTGTATCTCCCTTTCATATAATTCTAACTTGCTCCTTTCTCTCCTCTCCTCTCTTCATCCTCTCTCCTGCCTTTCCACTCCCATGTAATTTCCCCTCCCTCCCTTGAACATCCTCACGGACTAAGATTAAAAAAATATCAAAGTTACTGCCACTAACACTCATCGACCGGAAGGCCTGCAGTGCTCTCTCTCTCTCTCTCTCTCTCTCTCTCTCTCTCTCTCTCTCTCTCTCTCTCTCTCTCTCTCTCTCTCTCTCTCACTCTCTCTCTCTCTCCTCTCCTCTCCCTCCTCTTCCTCCCTTCCTCTCTTACACACATGAACAAACACGCATTCAAAGATATTGTTCTTGTATAGGTTCAACTCAAGAACAGGAAATCAAAGAACCAGGAGGAACTAAAAATTCTAGTGCTAAACTGGTGTTGGCGCAGGACTCCACGTGCCAGCACTTGAGGGGTACCACAAACGAAAGAGGAGTGGACGAACTAGCTAGACTGGCTCTGATCTTTACCCAGGATGCATTAAATACAAGAGCCTCAGTTAGGTATGAGAGATCACACAGTGTTAAGTTTTAACACTTTAAGGAGGTGCCTTGATGCTGCTGAAGGGCTCTTTATATAAAAAATTATACTATCTTCCCCTTCTTCAGGCACTTTATGACCTTAATATGTTCAGCGCTTCCCATAATAATAAAATAATAATGATAATTGCATTAATAATATCACCAGTAATAATAATTTTAAAAAGTTTCAATTTCCTAATAGAAATAGGAGGAAAGAGGAACAAATCAGATTTTAAAAAAAAGAGGACTACGCAAAGATAGGTGGCTTGTACCTCAGGAGTAGAGCAATCAGCTCATCGAGGAAAGTAATGAGACGATCGGTCCTCTTCAAGGGGTGCTCTTTGGCGTGGTAAAGAGGCTCTTGGTCTGAGGAATTAGACCTGTCGGTCTCCTTCCTCAGACCGAACCTAATTACCCCCCAATCCCCCCTTCCCTATCCCATCCTTCTCTTTTTCCTTTCCTCCTCCTCCTCCCCACCCCTCCCTTTTGCCCTTCCTCTTTTTGGTCTTTGGGTTTTTTCCCACAGGCCTGCTAGTTCCTAGGTAGGGGAAAGGGTACTGGGCTCCATCCCATTCCGTTAAAGTTCTTGGCGGTGGCGTAGTTTGCCGTGGAATCTGGATCGCCTGGGGTTGTCCCGATCCCTCTCCGGTATCCCGGAGGGTGGCTTTGGGTGTCTTTCGGGCGACGGGTGTATCTCTGGAAGCCACCTTTCGGATTCCGGGGGGTGGTGGCCGAAGGAGGTATGCTTTGTGGCGGATATCCGGCCGCCCTCTCTTTTGTCCACCTTGCTGGTTTACTGGCATGAAGGGTAGGGTATGGCACGGGTTCCATGCTGCATCTGCGCTACTTGCGGTGCTGAGGTCCTCTTGGGCGCGGAGGGAGATTTCTGGCCCTTTGATTCCTCCTAGGAACTATCCCTTCCCGGTCCCTCCTTGTTTTATTTTTTTTTTTTTTTAATTTCTTTTCTTCTTTCTTTTTTTTTCTTAAAAACAAAAAGAAAGAAGTAACCTAACCATGGAGTTCCCAATCCATGACCCCGCTATCCCCAGGCCCCTTCTTGTTACCACACCCCGTTCTGACCTCGCCTTGTCTTTTGACCACTCTTCAGACACTCCTAAGGCCCCTGTACCTCTTGCTTGTGCTGTTTCGTCACCCTCTTCAGGTCCCGGGGTTTTGACTGACTCCTTTGATTTGTCTGGCCTCTGCTCTCCTTTGACTATGTTTCCGGCCTCTCCCTCTAAGGTGCGGCAATTTTCGAATCGCCAGCCCGTCTCACGTCGGACCAACTCTGGTCCCACTTCTAAACGCCAACGACAATCTCCTGATGATGTTACTTCGTTACCTTGCCATTCTACTCGGAAAAGACCGACACGTCATGTACTCCCTCTCCACACTCAGTTTCGGACCACACAATGGACTAAAATCTTTACTTTAAGACCAACTTCTTCTACTGCCTATCTTTCCGACCATAGTATTGACAAAGCACTCCTATGCCATGTTGGTAGAGATATTTCCTTTCATGCTCTTACGAGTGGTACGCGCATCATCACAGTCCAGAATGCTACCCAAGCTCATGATCTTTCTCTTCTTTCACATATTGATACTATTCCTATCACTATCGAAAAACATCATTCCCTCAATTCTTGTAGTGGTACTGTCATTTTGCCCCATACCATAGTCCAACAGAATTTCCAGACATGTGGCAATGACATTCTCGAACAGCTGGAACTCCAAGATCTCCCAGTTCTCAAGGTAGACACTTATGCTCTTCCTGCCCGCGGGCAGAGACGATACCCTTGCAATGTGGCCCGTTTAACTTTTGACAGTCGTGAACTCCCATCCTCTGTTTATGTAACAGGACAGTGGTTACAAGTTCGAAAGGTGATCCCTAGACTGCAACAGTGTAGAAATTGCTGGCGATTTGGCCACCCAGCGAAATATTGCAGATCTATAGCCGAATGCCCAGTCTGTGGTGCCGATGACCATTCTAATAAGTCTTGCAGTCGCCCTCTCTCTTGCCTTAATTGTCATGAGGCTTACCCTTCGTACTGTCGCCGTTGCCAGGTCTACTTAAATGAGCGGGAAATTCGTTGCCTCAAAGAGGCAGAAGGTCTTCCTTATGCTATGGCAGTTTCTCATCTCCGCCTCCAAGGGAGACTACCCCGTGTTTCTTATTCTCGTGTTTCAAAACGTCCCCCTACTTCTGGGGTCCCATCTTCTGCAGCCTCCTCTGTGGTTGCCAGTCCCATAGTCACTCCTGTATCTAATTCTTTTGCTGTCCTGGGCTCTGACGTCCCTACTTCAGCACCTCAGTCTGTTCTCACTTTTTCGTGTTCTCCCTCACAAACCCCGGTATCCACGAGACCTCATACGACACCTCCTCCCAATCATCCCTCTACTTCTCAGAAGTCCAAAAAATCTCCTTTAACCCCTCCTTCCCTTCATCCACCTCCACATTTTACCTTCCCGGTCTCTGTACCTGGGTCTTCCCCTTTCACTGGCTCTGTTACAAGTGTGGAGGTTCATCATCATCCTCGTATTGTGCCTTCCTCCCCTGTCCCCTCCCAAGTTTCTTCCTCTTCTGCCACCTCCCAGGTTTCTGCCTCTTCTGTCCCCTCCCACACTTCTCCAGTCCCCTCCACCCTTTCGCCTCCCCCCCCTACCTTGGTACAGTCCATTACAGCTCCGATCTTTACTCAAACTCCTCCTCCTTCCATCTCCAATATTGTCTCTCATACGATGTCTCTGAACTCTGAAACGCTTGAAGCAATCTCTGAATATATTGCAGAGACCAAACCATCAATGGACACTGATCCACCCTTTGTTCCTTCTCTTTCCTCTGCTCCATCTGGAGATAGGTATTAATAAAGGGGATATTAACAAGGTCTTGAGGATATCTCTCCAAGAGAGAACCCGCAGTAATGGATTTAAATTAGATAAGTTTAGATTTAGAAAGGACATAGGAAAGTATTGGTTTGGAAATAGGGTAGTTGATGAGTGGAACAGTCTACCTAGTTGGGTTATTGAGGCTAGGACTTTGGGTAGTTTCAAATTTAGGATGGATAAGTACATGAGTGGGAGGGGTTGGATTTGAGAGGGACTTGCACATCGGAGCTTGTTTCTTGGGTGGCATTGAAAATTGGGTTGGTCAAATGTTTGTTAGTGGGATGAATTGTAAAGGACCTGCCTAGTATGGGCCAACAGGCCTGCTGCAGTGTTCCTCCTTTCTTATGTTCTTATGTTAACTCCTTTCTTCACAGCGCACCGTTCCTTCGCTGCTTGAACGTTTTCCGCTGCCACCGCATGTGGACTTTTCTAACCCCTCTAGTCCGTAAATACCCTTACCTGTGGATTTCTAGTATCTTTGTCATTGCCAATCATGGCCTATTTACAGTGTCATATACGCGGCCTCAGTGATAATTGGGGTGAGCTTCAGACGTTGCTCTCCCAATTTTCCCCTGTTGGTGTTTGCTTACAAGAACCAAAATTCCACTCTGCTGTTATCTATCCCATCTCAGGCTATAATTTATTGTATTCTTCGGATCCTTTTCCTGATGGGACCTTTAATGAAAGTGCCCTTCTTCTACGCAGTGATATTCCGTACCATCAGCTATTTGTTCATACTTCGCTGCATTACACAGCAGCCAGTATCCACCTGCATAGGTGGTATACACTCTGTTCTTTGTATCTCTCTCCTTCTCGAGCATTATCTATTCCAGATATTGCCTTTCTTGTTTCGTCATTACCTCCACCACTTCTGTTATTTGGCGATTTTAATGACCATCACTTCCTCTGGGGGGGAGGTCTCACTGTGATTCCCGTAGCATTCAGTTAGAGGCTTTTCTTGCTTCCCACCCCCTCCATGTTTTAAATACAGGTACTCACACCCATTTTGATCCTCGTACTCATACTCTCGCATCGATCTCTCAGTCTGCTCTTCCTCCACTGCACTAGACTTCACCTGGTCTGTTCTCCCGGATTTACATGACAGCGATCATTTTCCAATCATTCTTACTTCCCCTTCATATTCCCCACCTCTTCGTAACCCACGCTGGTAATTCGATCAAGGAAATTGGGACCTTTACTCACAACTAACTGTTTTTAGTGAGGTTCCTTCTTCGTCCTCCATTGATGAGCTTTTACACCTCTTCTCGTCCTTAGTTTTAACCACAACTTCTCATTCTATACCCCAAACCTCGGGCAGGCATTCTCAGAAATGCGTGCCTTGGTGGTCTCCTGCTTGTGCTCGTGCAGTACGTTCGAAACGCACTGCACGGGGCAGGTACCGGTACAGTAGAACCACTGATAGACTTCTTGATTTTAAGCAGAAGCGTGCGATCGCTCGTCGTGTCACCCGTGACGCTAAACGCACTTGCTGGCAAGATTATGTCTCCACCATCACCTCTGCTTCCTCTATGAGTGCAGTCTGGAAAAAAGTATGGAGGCTGAGTGGTAAATGTTCTCCTGACCCGGCTCCTGTTCTGCGGGTTGCCGGTGTTGATATAGCAAACCCTCTAGATGTTGCCATTGAAATTGGCAATCATCTGGTCCATATTTCTCTGGGCTCCATCTCTGCCCCTCGTTTCTTTCTTCAAAGTCTGCCAGAGAGTTAGCACCCTTGGACTTTTCTTCTCTCAGAGAAAAACAGTATAATGTGCCTTTTACACTTCAGGAACTGGAGGCAACACTCTCAGCTTGCCGATCATCGACAGCTGGGCCCGACGACATTCATATTCGTATGTTACAACATTTACATCAGTCAGCTCTTGCAGTCCTCTTACGCCTTTTCAATCTTATTTGGTCACAAGGAGTTCTTCCACAGATGTGGAAATCTGCCATTGTTCTCCCTTTCCGCAAACTGGATACTACGGGACATGAAGCCTCCCACTATCGTCCCATCACTCTTACCAGTGCAGTTTGCAAAATGATGGAACGTCTGGTAAATAGGCGTTCAATGTGGTATTTAGAGACACACAACAGTCTCTCCACTCGTCAATATGGCTTTTGTAAGGGCCGTTCTACCATAGACCCCCTTACTACACTTGGTTACATATGTTCGTAATGCCTTTGCGAATAACCACTCAGTAATTGCCATATTTTTTGACCTTGAGAAGGCATATGACACAACTTGGAGGTATAATATTTTGGCCCAAGCCCACTCCTTAGGCCTCCGAGGCAATCTACCATCTTTCCTTAAGAACTTTTTAACTGACAGACATTTCCGTGTTCGTATTCGAGTCAATAATGTGCTCTCCCCGGACTTTGTCCAAGCTGAAGGTGTCCCTCAGGGATGTGTACTGAGCACAACACTTTTTCTCCTTGCTATAAATGATTTGGCATCTGTTCTTCCATCCAATATTTGGTCATCACTCTATGTAGATGACTTCGCTATTGGTTGTGCAGGCGCTGACTGTCACCTCATTACAGTTTCTCTCCAGCATGCGGTCGACCGTGTTACCAATTGGGCCACCATGCATGGGTTTAAATTTTCCAGTACCAAAACTCACCAAATTACTTTCACTAGACGCTCTGTCATCTCCGATCATCCTTTGTACCTCTATGGCTCCCGTATCCCCGAACGTGATACAGCCAGGTTTCTAGGCCTTCTATTTGACCATAGGTTATCCTGGAAACCCCACATAACCTCTCTAAAGGCAACTTGTCACAGCCAGCTGAACCTTCTTAAAACCCTTGCTCATCTTTCATGGGGAGCTGATCGTCGAACTCTCCTTCGCCTACATTCAGCCTTCATTTTATCGAAACTCGATTATGGTGACCAGATCTATTCCGCGGCCTCTCCTGCTACTCTCTAGTCTTAACCCCATCCATCACCAAGGATTACGTTTATGCCTTGGTGCTTTTCGCTCTTTCCCTGTTGAGAGCCTCTATGCAGAAGCGAATGTTCCATCCTTGTCCGATCGCCGTGATGCCCATTGCCTCCACTACTATGTGCGCTCTCACGATCTCCGCAATCCTTCCATTTATTGAATGGTCACTGATATTAGTAGACATTCTTTATTTGTTTTCTGCCCCTGTTTGCTCCATCCCTTCTCTCTTCGCCTACATTCGCTCTTGTCTTCCCTTCAGTTACCGCCTTTATATGTTCATGTAGCATCTCACTTTTCCCTACCCCCCTGGGAAGTTCCAGTTGTTCGGGTCTGTTCTTTCTCACTCCCTTGCTCGAAAGTCCAACTGCCTATGGTGGCTTCCCACTCTCTTTTTCTTGACCACTTCCACTCTCATTCTCATGCCATCGCCGTGTACACAGATGGCTCTAAATCATCTGACGGCGTCGGATTTGCAGCAGTGTTTCCGGACAGCGTCGTGCGAGGGCATTTACTATCTTCGGCTAGCATTTTTACTGCTGAATTGTATGCCATTCTTGCAGCACTTATTCGTATCTCATCTATGCCTGTGTCATCATTTGTGGTTGTCTCAGACTCCCTTAGTGCTCTTCAGGCTATATGGAAATTTGATACACCTCACCCCCTAGTTCTCCGTATCCAACTTTGGCTACGCCGTATCTCTACCAAGCATAAAGATATTTTTTGTTGGGTCCCTGGTCATGTTGACGTACAGGGCAATGAACAGCAGACACTGCTGCGCGGTCAGCAGTACATGACCTACCAATTTCATATAGAGATGTTCCATTTCCAGACTATTTTGCTGTAATAGCTACCCACGTTCACACCCGTTGGCAACAACGTTGGTCTGCTCTGCTCAATAACAAACTTTGTTCTATTAAACCGAGTATAGGTTACTGGCCGTCTTCTTGTCACCAGTGTCGAGGTTAGGAGACTACTCTCTCCCGCCTTCGCATTGGCCATTCTCGTCTTACTCATGAATATCTCATGGAGAGGCGCCCTGCTCATCTCTGTGAGAATTGTCAACTTCCAGTATCGGTCAGCCACATTCTGTTAGACTGCCCACTTTATCAACGAGCACGCAGAATTTACCTCCAACGTCGTCTTCGCTCCGCTGCTCTCTCTTTACCTTCAGTTCTCGCTGATGGACCCACCTTTCATCCAGACTCTCTCATTGACTTTTTGACAACAACTGACTTACTCCACAAACTCTGATGATGATACCTTCAGCCCTTTCTACCTCAATCTCTTGCTACCCTCTACCCCCCGCACTATCCCCTGCCCCGCTGTTTTCTGTAACCTACTAATCATCCCTCCCCTCTTCTGCCGCCCGATACCCTCGCTTCCTTCCCTACCCTGCAGCGCTGTATAGCCCTTGTAGCTTAGCGCTTCTTTTTGATTATAATAATAATAATGAGACGATCGGTACAACCTTGAGAGCAATGGATAAGGCATTGTATTGAATTCTGTTTCGTGAATCACTAAGCCCATGTGGATTATTCCGCCCAGGGAATTGTGGAGGCTCCATCCTTAGCCTTAATAGCAGTTAAATCTCTGCTGAATCAGGCTCTTGCTGATCATTGAGGAATATGAGACATGCTTGACCCTGATTCCTAAGCAGGGTTTGTTGTAGGCAAAGCATCTCACGGTTTTAAGCTAAGAAGCTTCTTATCATTAATTTAAGGATTTGGTAAAGCAATTATTGTAAAATGCACCGACCTTCACAGGATAAAAAATCTTGCACAGATAAATTTACCGTTTGTACGAGAAAA
>NC_091348.1:17327307-17332307 GCF_038502225.1 Cherax quadricarinatus
TTCGGCTAAATTAAATTGCGCTTGTTATAGTAAGGTTAGGTAAGATTTCTTAAGTTCTTTTGGTACAAAATTATTAATTTTTACATTAACGTAGATGAAAATATATCTTTAAACGTCGCATAAGAGAAAATTTAGAGAGGAATTGATTTTAAATGATTACTTGCTAATTGACCAATTTTACCTATTCGGCACGACTTTATATATATATATATATATATATATATATATATATATATATATATATATATATATATATATATATATATATATATATATATATATATATATATATATATATATATATATATATATATATATATATATATATATATATATATATATATAAACCTGTAACTGTTTTGCACGATGGTAGGATTGCTGGTTTCTTTTTCTGTCTCATAAACACGCTAGATAACAGGGATATCTTGCTACTCCTACTAACACTTTGGTCACACTTCACAGACGCGCACATGCATATATATATACATACATCTAGGTTTTTCTCCTTTTTCTAAATAATTCTTGTTCTTCTTTGTTTCTTCTATTGTCCATGGGGAAGTGGAAAAGAATCTTTCCTCCGTAAGCCATGCGTGTCGTATGAGGCGACTAAAATGCCGGGAGCAATGGGCTAGTAACCCCTTCTCCTGTAGACACTTACTAAAAAAGAGAAGAAGAAAAACTTTATAAAACTGGGATGCTTAAATGTGCGTGGATGTAGTGCGGATGACAAGAAACAGATGATTGCTGATGTTATGAATGAAAAGAAGTTGGATGTCCTGGCCCTAAGCGAAACAAAGCTGAAGGGGGTAGGAGAGTTTCAGTGGGGGGAAATAAATGGGATTAAATCTGGAGTATCTGAGAGAGTTAGAGCAAAGGAAGGGGTAGCAGTAATGTTAAATGATCAGTTATGGAAGGAGAAAAGAGAATATGAATGTGTAAATTCAAGAATTATGTGGATTAAAGTAAAGGTTGGATGTGAGAAGTGGGTCATAATAAGCGTGTATGCACCTGGAGAAGAGAGGAATGCAGAGGAGAGAGAGAGATTTTGGGAGATGTTAAGTGAATGTATAGGAGCCTTTGAACCAAGTGAGAGAGTAATTGTGGTAGGGGACCTGAATGCTAAAGTAGGAGAAACTTTTAGAGAGGGTGTGGTAGGTAAGTTTGGGGTGCCAGGTGTAAATGATAATGGGAGCCCTTTGATTGAACTTTGTATAGAAAGGGGTTTAGTTATAGGTAATACATATTTTAAGAAAAAGAGGATAAATAAGTATACAAGATATGATGTAGGGCGAAATGACAGTAGTTTGTTGGATTATGTATTGGTAGATAAAAGACTGTTCAGTAGACTTCAGGATGTACATGTTTATAGAGGGGCCACAGATGTATCAGATCACTTTCTAGTTGTAGCTACACTGAGAGTAAAAGGTAGATGGGATACAAGGAGAATAGAAGCATCAGGGAAGAGAGAGGTGAAGGTTTATAAACTAAAAGAGGAGGCAGTTAGGGTAAGATATAAACAGCTATTGGAGGATAGATGGGCTAATGAGAGCATAGGCAATGGGGTCGAAGAGGTATGGGGTAGGTTTAAAAATGTAGTGTTGGAGTGTTCAGCAGAAGTTTGTGGTTACAGGAAAGTGGGTGCGGGAGGGAAGAGGAGCGATTGGTGGAATGATGATGTAAAGAGAGTAGTAAGGGAGAAAAAGTTAGCATATGAGAAGTTTTTACAAAGTAGAAGTGATGCAAGGAGGGAAGAGTATATGGAGAAAAAGAGAGAGGTTAAGAGAGTGGTGAAGCAATGTAAAAAGAGAGCAAATGAGAGAGTGGGTGAGATGTTATCAACAAATTTTGTTGAAAATAAGAAAAAGTTTTGGAGTGAGATTAACAAGTTAAGAAAGCCTAGAGAACAAATGGATTTGTCAGTTAAAAATAGGAGAGGAGAGTTATTAAATGGAGAGTTAGAGGTATTGGGAAGATGGAGGGAATATTTTGAGGAATTGTTAAATGTTGATGAAGATAGGGAAGCTGTGATTTCGTGTATAGGGCAAGGAGGAATAACATCTTGTAGGAGTGAGGAAGAGCCAGTTGTGAGTGTGGGGGAAGTTCGTGAGGCAGTAGGTAAAATGAAAGGGGGTAAGGCAGCCGGGATTGATGGGATAAAGATAGAAATGTTAAAAGCAGGTGGGGATATAGTTTTGGAGTGGTTGGTGCAATTATTTAATAAATGTATGGAAGAGGGTAAGGTACCTAGGGATTGGCAGAGAGCATGCATAGTTCCTTTGTATAAAGGCAAAGGGGATAAAAGAGAGTGCAAAAATTATAGGGGGATAAGTCTGCTGAGTATACCTGGTAAAGTGTATGGTAGAGTTATTATTGAAAGAATTAAGAGTAAGACGGAGAATAGGATAGCAGATGAACAAGGAGGCTTTAGGAAAGGTAGGGGGTGTGTGGACCAGGTGTTTACAGTGAAACATATAAGTGAACAGTATTTAGATAAGGCTAAAGAGGTCTTTGTGGCATTTATGGATTTGGAAAAGGCGTATGACAGGGTGGATAGGGGGGCAATGTGGCAGATGTTGCAAGTGTATGGTGTAGGAGGTAGGTTACTGAAAGCAGTGAAGAGTTTTTACGAGGATAGTGAGGCTCAAGTTAGAGTATGTAGGAAAGAGGGAAATTATTTCCCAGTAAAAGTAGGCCTTAGACAAGGATGTGTGATGTCACCGTTGTTGTTTAATATATTTATAGATGGGGTTGTAAGAGAAGTAAATGCGAGGGTCTTGACAAGAGGTGTGGAGTTAAAAGATAAAGAATCACACACAAAGTGGGAGTTGTCACAGCTGCTCTTTGCTGATGACACTGTGCTCTTGGGAGATTCTGAAGAGAAGTTGCAGAGATTGGTGGATGAATTTGGTAGGGTGTGCAAAAGAAGAAAATTAAAGGTGAATACAGGAAAGAGTAAGGTTATGAGGATAACAAAAAGATTAGGTGATGAAAGATTGAATATCAGATTGGAGGGAGAGAGTATGGAGGAGGTGAATGTATTCAGATATTTGGGAGTGGACGTGTCAGCGGATGGGTCTATGAAAGATGAGGTGAATCATAGAATTGATGAGGGAAAAAGAGTGAGTGGTGCACTTAGGAGTCTGTGGAGACAAAGAACTTTGTCCTTGGAGGCAAAGAGGGGAATGTATGAGAGTATAGTTTTACCAACGCTCTTATATGGGTGTGAAGCATGGGTGATGAATGTTGCAGCGAGGAGAAGGCTGGAGGCAGTGGAGATGTCATGTCTGAGGGCAATGTGTGGTGTGAATATAATGCAGAGAATTCGTAGTTTGGAAGTTAGGAGGAGGTGCGGGATTACCAAAACTGTTGTCCAGAGGGCTGAGGAAGGGTTGTTGAGGTGGTTCGGACATGTAGAGAAAATGGAGCGAAACAGAATGACTTCAAGAGTGTATCAGTCTGTAGTGGAAGGAAGGCGGGGTAGGGGTCGGCCTAGGAAAGGTTGGAGAGAGGGGGTAAAGGAGGTTTTGTGTGCGAGGGGCTTGGACTTCCAGCAGGTATGCATGAGCGTGTTTGATAGGAGTGAATGGAGACAAATGGTTTTTAATACTTGACGTGCTGTTGGAGTGTGAGCAAAGTAACATTTATGAAGGGGTTCAGGGAAACCGGCAGGCCGGACTTGAGTCCTGGAGATGGGAAGTACAGTGCCTGCACTCTGAAGGAGGGGTGTTAATGTTGCAGTTTAAAAACTGTAGTGTAAAGCACCCTTCTGGCAAGACAGTGATGGAGTGAATGATGGTGAAAGTTTTTCTTTTTCGGGCCACCCTGCCTTGGTGGGAATCGGCCAGTGTGATAATAAAAATAATAATAATAATATATATATATATATATATATATATATATATATATATATATATATATATATATATATATATATATATATATATATATATATATATGTATATATATATATATATATATATATATATATATATATATATATATATATCGGAGAGTTGTTCAAAGAGGGAGAAAGAGAGAGAGAGAGAGAGAGAGAGAGAGAGAGAGAGAGAGAGAGAGAGAGAGAGAGAGAGAGAGAGAGAGAGAGAGAGAGAGAGAGAGAGAAACCCTACGTGCACCTGCAGTCTTGGTGCAAAGTTGGACAGAGACTTCAAGAGCTACGAGTTCAGAGTCAGCACTGACAGCTCCACACGTGATCGGACTCATGGCTCAAGAATCACAGCCACATCTGTGTATGTCACTTGCTTTTATCATCACCAGACTCCTTGAATAAATGACATTTCTATCAAATGTGTATTTGATCTTGTATATATATATATATATATATATATATATATATATATATATATATATATATATATATATATATATATATATATATATATATGTATATATGTATATATATATGTATATATATATGTCAGCCTTGAATATGTAAAACTGGTCAATTAGCAAGAACTCATTTAAAATTAAGTCCTTTCTAAAATTTTCTCTTATAACGTTTAAAGATATATTTTTTCATTAATGTTGATGTAAAAATTTTTAATTTTGCACCAAAAGTAACTTAGAAAACTTACCTAACCTTATTATAACAAGAACAATTTATTTTAGCCTAAAACCCCAACTAAATATATTTTAGATTTGTTTACAATAATTTAATACTAAACAAACACAGTGAAATATATTTTTTCGTTAGGATCAGCATGATTTTAGTGAAATTATTGCATACACAAATTTTCACTTGTCCTATATGGCAAGATGAACGTTGCTATTTAAGCCAAGATCATAAGTTCTGCCTATTCGCATTCGATATATATATATATATATATATATATATATATATATATATATATATATATATATATATATATATATATATATATATATATATATATATATATATATATATATATATATATATATGTCGTCCGAATATGTAAAACTGGCCAATTAGCAAGAACTTATTTAAAATTAAGTTCTTT
>NC_091348.1:17334807-17474807 GCF_038502225.1 Cherax quadricarinatus
GAACTAAGAATAATTATTGAGAACAGACTGTTTGTGGAAATCATGTTAATAAATTTCAGATACTTGAAAATACTAAAAATATATGAACAGCAGTATGGTGTCTGCATCGCTCTGCGGTATCCTTGTCTTTCTGCTGTCTTCCTCACCCCTCCGAATGGTTAGCGTCCCGATCTAAAAAAAATTAAGAGAGATCCACCGCTGATAAAGAGGTTAAATTAACCCCTTTACTTCTTGAGGGATGTAACGACCACCCACTTTCTCCTCCTTTCCTTCCCTTTTTTATACGCTTATTCAGCGTCCTCTCCTCCTTCCCTTCATTTCTCGTCATGTATATGGGCTCACTCTAGTTAATTGGCTAATGAGATTCTGGGAATGGAGTGACATTTGGCAGCAACTCCCAGCTGGAAGAGAAGGTCGGGAACTCTCCTTATATTACAAGGAGGAAGGATGAGTGCATATGGTGATAGAGATAAGAAAAACTTTTGCCTGTGTCCTTTTTGTGTTATTTTAATGTAATGGTAGTTTGTGTCTGATGTTCTTACTAGCATTATTGTGGATAATTACAGCACTGTTCATTAGATTCTGTTTTGCTGTTTATCTGCATTCAATCGAACAACATTGCCTAGTTATTGATAATTCAGCTGTAATTACTCATTGTGAGAAGTTTATGGAGCAGTGCAGCGTCTGCTAGAACTTACTTAGCTTTTGACATAATCTATAGGAGCATTTGTTTACAGTCTGATAATGAGCAAGGTGAGAACCTTTGCATCTCAAATATCTGAACACATTCACTTTTTCCATATTTATAATCTAAAATTCAATCTTTCATTACCTTTTTTTTTGTTACTCATCGCCTTGCTCTTTCCTGTGTTATAGTTTCCTTTTGTTACATACCGTCCCAAATTCGTCTACCAAGTTTAGCAACTTCTCTTAAGAATTTCCCAAAAGTCACGCATCATACGACCTCAACATACATATATACATAAATATATATACAGTAATCGCGAACAAGCGATGCAAGATGCAAAACACCCACAGGGGGAGTTGAGTGATAGCTCTAGGCCTTTCGTGTTGCAATTAGCACATCATCAGGTTCTTGCAGTGTTGGAGAAATGAGTAGGAAGTTCAGTTTCTAGCTTGACTACATTCCAGCAAGAAATTCGCCGTCATTGGTTTATGTAATATTTATTGATGGTGGAGAAATGTCCAACCATGCAAAAATAGTTATTAAAACAAAATATAAGCTAAGAAAGCTACTTAACCAAGAAGTTACTAAATTCGACTAGTAAACTGAGACGGCTATTAAACCAAGAAGTTAGTAAATTAAACTAGATAGTAAATTGACAAGTTTGTTACTTTGTTAAAAAATTTCCTAAACCAAAATGTCAACACACCAAAATGTTTCAAAACCTAAAAAGTTATTAAGAGAAGCAAGTTATTAAGTTCAGTATTTTTGGAATCTACCAAGTTACTCAACAAATAAACTGAGAATTTCCGTTTAATTCCCAATTTTTGTATTGCGGTAAGGTGCAGTTCCTAATTACTCTTAAGTGAATTTGATCGCTCATTCGTGTATTTTGCCGGAATTATCCCTGCGAGAGAGAGAATGAGAAATACAGGAAAACAGTGAAACGAAAAGAGAATCACTGAAAATAAAAACGAATATGTATGATTTACGAAGTCCGAATACTGTGTATAATGCACTAACAGATTTACTCAAACTCCTAAAGGAATTCAATCTGTATCAGGCTTTTCTACGATGCATGTCGAGAGAAGAGAATTTACAAATGGATCTAGTATATATATATATATATATATATATATATATATATATATATATATATATATATATATATATATATATATATATATATATATAATATATATATATATATATATATATGTACATATTCAGTGCATCCAAGGTAACAGGTGGTTTTAAGAACATACTGCGGCTATCCATGGTTTGAACCCGAGTGGTCTAGGCAGCCGTCTCGTGTGTGTGTGTAAATATACATTCTCTCTCTTTGCCTTTTTCCTCTCGTAAAAAAAATCTCTAAATGCCAGCAAATTGGAAAGGGAAACTTATAAATTCAAGAGGATTACTGATGCGAGGTCTTACCTCGTACTGCTGTTAACTAAACATTAGTAAGTTGTCTTGCCTCAACTCGTCTTCAAAACTGCTCCGTAATGGGTAGAAGAATCAACAAACCTGCAGGACAATGACAGAAGACGCATGAAACAGCTTAAAAGCCTTTAGTGTAACTACATTTCGTTCAAGATAACCTTTCACAAGGTTGATGAAGGTCCAGCTTACGATAGCTCGTAAGATACAGATGAAGTACTCGGGTACTGAGGATATGTTTTGCTCGTGGCCCACATTCGATTTAATGGATTAAAAAAAGGTCTCACCACTGAAGTGTATCCTCAATATCCCAGTTCTTCACCTCTCTTGTTTACGACTGGAGAAACTCCTGCAGGAGTACCTAGGTTGTAGGCTCTTGCTTTCGCAATCTGAGCCGTCAGACACATTGGCTTCACAATACAGACATTTTAATGGCGTACCCCTTCAGGGTACAAGGATGGGCTACATTGCCCATCTTTGTATTAAACCTTATCACCTTTCATTCCCAGGCGATATACTGCATAATTCCCACAGTCTTGGAGCTGTCCTATAATAATAATAATAATAATAATAATAATAATAATAATAATAATAATAATAATGATAATAATACTATAAAATGTATATAATATTGGAAGGAAGAGCATTCCTTTGGTTAGGTGATTTTATTTTTGTATTTAGCTACTGAGAAAATTTCTTACAGGTAGAAGTCAAAATAATGGTATACTGTACCGACAGTTAGATTAGGAACACGTAGAAGTACATGAGTTAATTTGGGAGTACATGTATATAAGAGGGAGTATATTTAGTATGAGAAAGGTAGCAGTGGGAGGACTTTCAAATCCACACCCCGCTGTCTGCTGAAGATTATCTACTTCTGTCTAAGTTATTTACTAACATCTATTATCTATTTGTTTGATTCAAGGATTGCAATACAGAAGTCACTCTTTCCCCACTTAACACTCTCTTCGGCCACTGCTAGCATGAAGCTTGGAAAAAATGTATGCATTGAAAAAATGCATGGAATTTATGGGAGAGAGAGAGAGAGAGAGAGAGAGGTGGGTGTCAGGAATGGGCTACAAATTACCTCTACACTTCAGTACTGTTCACACCGAAACTACTCTTGCGAACATCAGGATACCCGTGGCCACTACTGTGACTGTTGCAACCACCATCACTACTAACTTCAGGACTCAACTGACCAAAATTTGCCCTTGCATGGTGTCTGGCTGAATCATTTGCAAAGGACTTGTCCAACGTTAACTACAATGCCCTCTTTTTGTCATCGCATTTACAGATTCATTATTAGTTTTATTCTGCTATAAATCGTTTAAGAAAAATATACACACGTTCGTGTAATTTCTCTTGTCTCTAAGCTTCATTCCATTATTTCGAGTTACTGACTCGGTGTTCACTTCAAATAGTTCTTCTTGTTTGAGTGTATCATAAACCATTCAGTATTTTAAAGGTTTTAATGAGATTTTCTCATTGCTTCCGTTTCCCAGATGAGAAAAGGTAGAGAAATATGTCTTTTTTACAAGTTTTGTCTCTTAGGGGAACGTATTGGCCCTTCACTTTATACAGTCTATGTAATTTAAAGACCCACTCTGAACAACATTGTCAAGATGCAGTCTAATAAGTGTTTTGTACCCGAAATTTCCCCCAGTGAAGCCTTGCAATATGTTATCATAACGCCTCATAGATAGACATTGATTAACCCAAGATCCTTTCCTCTAGTTTCATTAAATTTATTATCAAACATTTTAAACTCGTGTGTGAGATTATATCCAAAATACAGTGCTTTGCTCTTGTAAACATTGAGTATGAGTGTATGGGATGAGATATGATAAGCTATGGGATTGGCAAACAGAAGAATGATTCATCTAAATCAAGGCTATCTGCTGAGACAAATAAATGATCCTGAAATGTATTTCTTTTCCAGAGAATTACCATGTCAATAAAATTCAATAAATTGGAATTAACTGTGTATTAGATAAGAAGAAAAACTTGTGTATTTCCGTGCCCGTTTGTGTATAAAATATTCTTTATTTTTATCTTCATATAAATTTTGGAGTTTGATTGAGGGCATGTATGGAAGAGGACAAAATATGTATAGCTTTTTACGGTCTCATAAGGTCAGAAATACATAATATAATTACAAGAAAATGTGAGTTTGCAATTCCCTGGCGCGAGAGCAAATTAAGTACGAGGGAGACTTGGTAAATTAATTGGTAATTAGATTCCAATTCCCATTCGATCTCTTGAATACTTTGGGCCGAAGAGGAATCACTGCTCCTACAGTAGTAATCAAGTGACTTCTCTTCGAATGACTGAAATCACTTAAGACCCTGAGCTGAGACGAGGCAAGTGCGTGTACTCACCTAATTGTGGTTGCAGGGGTCGATTCATAGTTCCTGGCCCCATGTGTGTGTGTGTGTGTACTTACCTAATTGTGGTTGCAGGGGTCGAGACTCGGCTCCTGGCCCCGCCTCTTCACTAGTCGCTACTAGGTCCTCTCTCTCCCTACTTCATGAGTTTTATTATACCTCGTCGTGTGTGTGTGTGCGTGCGTGTGGTCTCTCTCTTTCGCTCTATATAAATTACCCCATTGTTCACATTAGTCCTTCCGTAAACAAAAGAGGAACAGTTTTTAATAGGCAAAAAGAATAAAGTTTCCTGTCTGCGCTCTAGGTCGGGACTTGAGCGATTCGAGCAAACCTGATTGCTCTCATAAGAAAGGTGATTCTACTTGGGCTCAAAGTTTTTAAAAGATCAAGAGTGTTTTTATAATTTAATTACTTTTCAGTTTACCAAGTTGCCGCCATACATTATTTAATTCTGGGTTAGAGATACACGTACATACAAAGAGAAAAAGCATGCATTGCTTTCTCTTTCGGTTTCATGAATTCTTAACAAATTTTATCACGGCTTGTATATTTTTTTTTACCTTAAACGGTTCTTAGCCCGACAATGTTCGCCCCTCTTCTGTTTCTCATTCTTATATCTGACGTATTCCAAAACATGAATGATTGCACCGTTTCATCCTTTGTCAATACTACGAGAATTTCTGTAAGAGTGTCGTCCATCGAGGACACAGTGGTCCACGGACAATATTATGATGTTCTCTCGGACAAGTTGCAATTGCTCCGCCATGGAAGAAGGTAGGGAATGAAAACCGAAACGGAGTACAAAAAAAAACTCGAATCATTCAGTAGAGCGAAGGTTCAGTGTACGGAACTTTGGAATGACAATGTCAGTGGATCTCGCATTCAACGATCACAATAATGTTATTTTTGTTGCCGTAAGGAAAAGGATAGGCTGGGTAACTAGGACATTCAAAGCAAAGAGATGATGAGTCACTTCTCACGCTTTTCATATAACTTGTTCTCTCCAGGCTGGAATAATATTCTATACTTACGACTCCTTCAGGATTGGAGAGATTGTAGAGCTGGAATGTATACTGGAGCTTCCCTCCCAGTATACATCTAAACACCTAAACTACTGGAAAGGTTGATGTCCCTTCAGTTGTGATTGAAAAGTAAGCAAAATAGGTACATCATAATTTACACCTAAAAGTTCTGGAGTGACTGATTCCGTACCAGGTTACTGAAATCACTCTGTATTGAAGAGACGTGGCAGCCAGTGCAGAATACCTTGAATAAAAAAAAACGGGCTCGGTGAGTACACCAAATGAGATTTTGACAAACTTTAGAGGTCCTCGACATTTCAGCGCGCTTCAAGCAAATCCCTAGCTGTCTTCAAAAGTGGATCTGAAGAGTTGAAGTGCGACCATCACAAACAGCTCAGTCGATCAGACCAGCAACCGGGAGGTCTGGTCTGAGACCAGGCAGCGGGGACGATAATCACCGGAGTCGCCGTAAAGCTAACATGCTAAAAAGACTCAGGAAATCGTAACAGCAAGATTGCAAAGAAACCAGGGAACGGGTGGGGTTTTAATCCATGGCGAGTGAGTGGTAAAACTCTAGGCCAAGGCGTAAGCCATGATGAAGTTTAAAATACGTGGACGTTGTGAAGCAAGACGCTTGTACTGAAGAAAAATCATTCACTTGTGTATTAGGAAGGATAGTTAAGTTACAAAATGGAATGACAAAGGGAGAAGCAGTCTTAATCTCTCCCTTAGTAGTAAAGGATAAATCTCTTCCTATGAAGGGAAGGATCAGTCTTTGTGCAAAATTCAATTCAATTCAAGTTTATTCTCTATAAGGGCTACAATGTGGGGTTTACAGGTTTTGGGTATCGTGTGGTTTACATGTTATAAAATACTAATTACAGAGGGGGCCACTAGGACACCTAGCAAGGAAAGAGCACGAACCAGTAGAGCCTACCTAGCATGAGCCAGTAGGCCTGTTGAATGTTGGTGCCACCCGTATTCGATCCAAAGTAGATTCCAAGGCCCTGCTGATTGTTGACCTTTCAGCACGGTCACTGACGACAGAATCAGACTTCAGTTAGTCATTTTGGTTGTAATTAGTGATGTAATGATGTGAGCCAGAAATTTGGGGTTAATAAATCTTGATAAATTTTTATCATGAAATATGGTTCAAGTGTCTCACTACACGAGGGGCTCATGTTTCTCTCTCTCTCTCTCTCTCTCTCTCTCTCTCTCTCTCGCACACAGAAGAAAGAATGAACCTAGTAGGTAACAGCAAAGAGGCGGGGCCAGGAGCTGAAACTCAGTCTCTGCACCCACAAATAGGTGGGTAAGTGAGTACACATTCACCCACTCCCCCACCCCACCCCCACACCCCACCCCCACCCCCCCCCCCCCCCCGCCCCCACACCCCACCCCCACACCTCCACACCAACTCTTACCATCCCACAACCACCCACACCCACACACACCCAAACCAAATTCTGATTAATTGTACAGGAAAAGTCTCCTGTGGTTCAGCTAAACGTGGCGAGGAGAGGAGGAAACTGTTCTCGGCAGTTTTTATCGTTTTCATGCTGAAGAAGCAGATGTTTTTAAGAAAACGGGGAAATAAGAAAATAGGGAAATAAGGTAAGAACGAAAGGAGGAGGAGGTTCATAAATACTGTAGTGTGAAAAGACTTAGACATGCTAAATAGATTCAGGAAATCGTAACAGCAAGATTGCAAAGAAACCAGGAACGGGTGGGGTTTTAATCCATGGCGAGTGAGTGGTAAAACTCTAGGCCAAGGCGTAAGCCACTGGGCCAGCTGGCTACATTCATCTTCATTCAGCTAGCTATATTTCTACTTGCAATAGGGAGTGTGAATCTTATTGTAGCCAGCTGTCCCAGTGGCTTACGCACTGGCCTGGAGTTTTACGATTCACTCGTCATTGGTTCAAACCCCACCCGTTTCGTGGTTTGTTTCATGCTAAATAGGAATGGTTTACTATCATTCTAGTAAGAAATGAGCTACGATCACTTGTTGGGAAGGTTTTGCACTCAAGAGTTAAAACAAGTTTACAGTGTCAGGAAATTATTCCTCTATGGCAGTAAGCGGTTCCAGAAAACATTTGTTTACTCTTTGGGATTAATGAATCATATAATCAACACTCTCTTCTGAATCACTTTCACTTTTCACTCGATTAATGAATTACCCAGTAGCATTAATTCCAGCAAGTGTGGAGAGATGATTTATCGCAGAGGTCGCCGGGTGGAGTCGAACACAAGAACGATATACAATCACTCATCCCAGCATCATTACCTTGGCTCACAGAGACCTAGTAATGCGAGACGAGAAAAAGGAGAATGGCTAACACACATGAAATTCCGATTCCAAAAGAAAATATAGGTTGACCTAGAGATGCAAAATGGGTTGAGATATGGGTACGGCCTTGTGTCTACGTGTGGACGTCTGTCTGTATATATCGAATGTATTATGCTTTATAGAGCCGAGTTTAGACCTTGAGTTGTGTTCGTGTGCTCGCCTAATTGTATTTGCTCAGTTGCTGCTCAGTGGTTAACTATTAACTTCTGACCCCCTTCCTTAACTGGCCGTAAAGTACTAATAAAGCTGTATAGGGAGTCTGTCTTCTGTATTACATCTAGTTCATTCCACTTTCTGATCAATACGAGGAAGAATAATTGTTTCAGTAATTTATATCTGTACCCCATTTCCCCTTATTCCCGATTCCTTCTTCTCGAACACTTTTCCTTTCCAATTTCTTTGTCTTGTTCGTCGTGGTTGTCTAATACTTTGCTTTTGTACGTTTTATTCCCTATAGATTCTCCATTAGACCAGAAATGGTCTCGTGGAGAATCTATGTTCTATGTCCTGATAATGGATACTTTTGCTCCATACCGGTGATACATATTCTATAAGCGGTCTGACATATGCTGCCATGGTTATTAGACTGGTTCACAGTGTGTGTGTGTCGTTTAAACGTTGCTGATATGCTCTGCTCCTCAGAGATTCTGGCCAAAATTTGTAATCTTGTAAATATATATAAAATGGTGTTTCCGCAGCATAACGTCTCACCATTCAGTGAGGTACTACCTTCCCATAATATAAACGTAAATGGAAGCCAGTTAACACTGTAGGAGGGTGGTGATCTTTTCTGTCTTATAAACTTGCAGTGTGGCAATTTAAGCTCACAGACATGGCCTAACATTCTATATACACATATTACTTTCTTGTGTGTGACATAATGACGTGTACTGGTGAGAGCGGGCCGGGAGGTGCGATGATCACTGCAGCCATTAAGAGATATCAGCGAATTAAGATCTAATCCCATAACAACTTCCAATTTACGTTTGGTGTTGCTCGTATATGCATACCCTTCAAGGAGGGGACGAGGATGGGTGTCGTTGATGTCGGTGACGGGGTCTTGATCCCAGGAATTAAAGTTACTGTTGCTGAGATCAGACCTGATTGTCTTCCAGTCTCTAGGCGTTGAATCGTTGAATGACACGTAAAGATTTAACCTATCCCCTGAATATAATAATTACAGATTCTTCTGCTTTTCTATCCTTGACTCGTACACTTAAATATTATACGACAGTCCTTAATCTAAATAGAAATCGATAGTACGTTTCTGCAGATAGCCTCGGTGTGGTAGAATTACCGTCAATGTTATGTAAAAGGACACAAGTGCAACTAATAATGACATTTTACTGTGGCAACGTTTCGCTCTCCAGGAACTTGACAAAGTTGCACTTGTGTCCTTTTACCTAACTTAGCCTCGGTGTGGACTTAAAAGTTCTCTACTATATGTTGTTTCCCTGTACTTCCATATACGTGCGTCTCTTTTCTTGCCTTATGTGGTAGCCTATAAATCGGGTACCCGCGCGAGTGTGCATCACAGTGTGTTTGCACTCTCCGGCCTAATTTGCATAATGTCCTGGAAATATTTGGTCCCGTTTTTTTGACTCGTCTGCATGTTTGTCCCCGTGAGACCATTTGCATCTATTTGAGAGCTGGTGCTTGTTTGATTGTCTTTTTTGTTGTTGATCTTGCAACTTGGTATGATGAGTGTCGTTGCAGAGAGACTGACGATGATCCTGTTAACAACTGTCAGTAACTTTTGAGCCATGTTTATCTGTTCAGTTATTCATTTATTCAGTTGTTCATTTATTGACACTACTGGTGTTACTGTTGCTACAAAGACTACTGTGTACTGTTACTGTACACTATGCCCTGTTACTACATCCTGGGTACTACATGCTATTGCTGCATAATACTACTACTATTAATACTACTATTTTAATAGCACAACTATTACTACTTCAATTACTTCTACTCTAACCAGAGCTTCTTGTTATGTTTCACTCTCCCCTTCTTGTTTAAAGCTCTACACAGAGAGAAATGTTGTACCGGTGTAAAATATTTTGCAATCTCTCTTTGTCTCTGTCTCTGTCTGTCTGTCTGTCTGTCTGTCTGTCTGTCTGTCTGTCTGTCTGTCTGTCTCTCTCTCTCTCTCTCTCTCTCTCTCTCTCTCTCTCTCTCTCCACTGTCTTTGGCAGAACGTCCTCCAGTGTCGATGTATATATGTCGTGTCGAATAGGTAAAACTGATCAGTTAATAAGAACTCATTTAAAATTAAGTCCTTTCTAAAATTTTCTCTTATACGTTTAAAGTTATATTTTTTAATTTATGGTAATGTAAAAAATAATAATTTTGCACCAAGGGAACCTTAGAAAACTTACTTAACCTTATTATAACAAGCGCAATTTAATTTAGCCTAATCCGACTAAATATATTTTAGATAAGTCTACAATAATTTAATAATAAATAAACACAATGAAATATTTTTTTTGTTAGGTTCAGAATGATTTTTACGACATTATTGCATATACAAATTTTCACTCGTCTTATTTGACAAGAAGAGCGTTGCTATTTAAGCCAAAATCGCAAGTTTCACCTATTCGGCAACACCACTAAAAATAATAATAAGAAGAAAATTGTCAAAGTGGGAAGTCTGAATGTGCGTGGATGTTGTGCAAATGATAAGAAAGAGATGATTATGGATGTTATGAATGAGAAGAAGATGGATGTCCTGGCTTTAAGTGAAACAAAGCTGAAGGGGGTGGGAGAGTTTCATTGGAGAGGAATAATTGGGAATAGGTCAGGGGTTTCAAATAGAGTTAGAGCTAAAGAAGGAGTAGCAATAATGTTGAAGGATAAGTTATGGCAGGAAAAGTGGGACTACAAATGTATTTATTCAAGGATTATGTGGAGTAAAATAAAGGTTGGATGTGAAAAGTGGGTTATAGTAAGCGTATATGCACCTGGAGAAGAGAGAAGTGTAGAGGAGAAAGAGAGATTTTGGGAAATGTTGAGTGAATGCTTGGGGAGTTTTGAACCAAGTGTGAGAGTAATGGTGGTTGGGGATTTCAATGGTAAAGTGGGCAAAAATATTGTGGAGGGAGTAGTTGGTAAATTTGGGGTGCCAGGGGTAAATGAAAATGGGGAGCCTTTAATTGGGCTATGTGTAGAAAGAGGTTTGGTAATAAGTAATACATTATGAAGAAGAGGATAAATAAATATACAAGGTATGATATAGCACATAATGAAAGTAGTTTGTTAGATTACGTATTGGTGGATAAAAGGTTGATGGGTAGGCTCCAGGATGTACATGTTTATAGAGGGGAAACTGATATATCGGATCATTATTTAGTTGTAGTTACAGTTAGAGTAAGAGGTAGATGAGAAAAGAGGAAAATGGTAACAACAAGCAAGAGGGAGGTGAAAGTGTATAAACTAAGGGAGGAGGAAGTTCGGGTGAGATATAAGCAACTATTGGCAGAAAGGTGGGCTGGTGCAAGTATGAGTAGTGGGGGAGGGGGTGTTGAAGAGGGTTGGAATAGTTTTAAAAATGCAGTATTAGAATGTGGGGCAGAAGTTTGTGGTTATAGGAGGGTGGGTGAAGGAGGAATAAGGAGTGATTGATGGAATGATGAAGTAAAGGGTGTGATAAAAGAGAAAAAGTTAGCTTATGAGAGGCTTTTACAAAGCAGAAGTGTTATGAGAAGAGTCGAGTATATGGAGAGTGAAAGAAAGGTGAAGAGAGTGGTGAGAGAGTGCAAAAGGAGAGCAGATGATAGAGTGGGAGAGGCACTGTCAAGAAATTTTAATGAAAATAAGAAAAAGTTTTGGAGTTAAACAAGTTAAGAAAGCCTAGAGAACGAATGGATTTGTCAGTTAAAAACAGAGTAGGGGAGTTAGTAGATGGGGAGATGGAGGTTTTTGGTGGATGGCGAGAATATTTTGGGGAACTTTTAAATGTCGACGAAGAAATGGAAGTGGTAATTTCATGCACTGGCCAGGGAGGTATACCATCTTTTAGGAGTGAAGAAGAACAGGATGTGAGTGTGAGGGAGGTGCGTGAGGCATTACGTAGAATGAAAGTGGGTAAAGCAGCTGGAACTGACGGTATCATAACAGAAATGTTAAAAGAAGGGAGGGATATAGTGTTGGAGTGGTTGGTATTTTTGTTTAATAAATGTATGAAAGAGGGGAAGGTACCTAGGGATTGGCAGAGAGCATGTATAGTCCCTTTATATAAAGGGAAGGGGGACAAAAGAGAATGTAAAAACTATAGAGGAATAAGTTTACTGAGTATACCAGGAAAAGTGTACGGTAGGGTTATAATTGAAAGAATTAGAGGTAAGACAGAATGTAGGATTGCGGATGAGCAAGGAGGTTTCAGAGTGGGTAGGGGATGTGTAGATCAAGCGTTTACATTGAAGCATATATGTGAAAAGTATTTAGATAAAGGTAGGGAAGTTTTTATTGCATTTATGGATTTAGAAAAGGCATATAATAGAGTGGATAGGGGAGCAATGTGGCAGATGTTGCAAGTATATAGAATAGGTGGTAAGTTACTAAATGCTGTAAATAGTTTTTATGAGGATAGTGAGGCTCAGGTTAGGGTGTGTAGAAGAGAGGGAGACTACTTCCCAGTAAAAGTAGGTCTTAGACAGGGATGTGTAATGCCACCATGGTTGTTTAATATATTTATAGATGGGGTTGTAAAAGAAGTAAATGCTAGGGTGTTCGGGATAGGGGTGGGATTAAATTATGGGGAATCAAATACAAAATGGGAACTGACACAGTTGCTTTTTGCTGATGATACTGTGCTTATGGGAGATTCTAAGGAAAAATTGCAAAGGTTAGTAGACGAGTTTGGGAGTGTGTGTAAAGGTAAAAAGTTGAAAGTGAACATAGAAAAGAGTAAGGTGATGAGGGTATCAAATGATTTAGATAAAGAAAAATTGGATATCAAATTGGGGAGGAGGAGTATGGAAGAAGTGAATGTTTTCCGATACTTGGGAGTGGACGTGTCGGTGGATGGATTTATGAAGGATGAGGCTCATCATAGAATTGATGAGGGAAAAAAGGTGAATGGTGCGTTGAGGTATATGTGGAGACAAAAAACGTTATCTATGGAGGCAAAGAAGGGAATGTATGAAAGTATAGTAGTACCAACACTCTTATGTTGGTGTGAAGCTTGGGTTGTGAATGCAGCAGCGAGGAGGCGGTTGGAGGCAGTGGAGATGTCCTGTCTAAGGGCAATGTGTGGTGTAAATATTATGCAGAAAATTCGGAGTGTGGAAATTAGGAGAAGGTGTGGAGTTAATAAAAGTATTAGTCAGAGGGCTGAAGAGGGGTTGTTGAGGTGGTTTGGTCATTTAGAGAGAATGGATCGAAGTAGAATGACATGGAGAGCGTATAAATCTGTAAGGGAAGGAAGACAGGGTAGGGGTCGTCCTCGAAAAGGTTGGAGGGAGGGGGTAAAGGAGGTTTTGTGGGCGAGGGGCTTGGACTTCCAGCAAGCATGTGTAGACAGCCTGTACTGTCTGCACAGACAGCCCATGCTGTCTGCCAGCTTAGTTCATATTTCGCGCCACTCAAGTGCTGCCACCTATAGGCCTTGCCACTTCAGTATGCCCAGACTTGCCTCGCACTCACTCACACAGCGGCCTGGCATCAAGACACAAGTACTCCCAGCTCTCTCTCGTGGCATGGCCCTGCCCGGGCCATGGGCACAAACACACAAGCCTGTGTAACCCACCACTACTTAACAATAAAGTAAGAAGCCTCTGAAGAAGTATATCATTCACACCCCGCTACCAGACACCCAAACAAGCGCTTTTATAAATGGTGACAGCGGTGCTTGCAGCAGTTGTGTTTGCCCCGCGAGGAGGGAGAGTTATGAAGTCATCTCCCACTTCATCACCCTACACAAGAAGCATCCATCTCTCAACGAGTTATCCTGATGTCGTGTCTGCACGTTTGAGCATCCAGACACAGGTACAAGCAGGATCCAGCCGAAATTTGCCGAATTTCTTCGAGAATTGTGAGTGGCGTCCCAGCGTCTCACGCTACAGTGTCCCACGCTGTTTCTCAAGTCACGTGTTCAGCGTCACTTGTATGTTGCTGTTGTTGTTCAGCTCAGCACAGCTGTTTCAGCAAGCCAGAGGTGAGTCTTGTGGTGATTTCTGCGTCCAGTGTGAGCTTCTCCACGTGTTTGTGGGTGGGGGAGGAGAGGAGAGGAGAGGAAGTGGCTGTTCCTCACCTTGCCCATGCTCGCCCTCCTCACGCTCACCCGTCTACCATACACCACTCACCACTGCCCACTCCCTCTGCTGTGTTTTCTGCTGTTTTTCGTATGAATTCATTGCCAGTGCTGTGTATCCGAGTGCCCGAGGCCACTCGAAGCTACGTGGATTACGACGTCACGTGGGTGTGGCCGATGTCACGTAGACCTACAAAGCCACGTGAGTTACCAGATGTCCCAGGCCTCATGCTGTGGTGTGCTGCCCGCATCACATCGACGCCACCCACGATGCTGCCCGACTTCATGACGTCACGATGTCTGCTGACGTCACCTCACGATGTCTGCCTGACGTCACCTCGAGATGTCTGTTGACGTCACTGCTGCTGACGTCACCTTGCGACATCACGCCTGACATCACATGATGTCAACATCGAGTGTTCTAGTAATTATTTCAATATTGTCGAGAAGATTGAGAGAAGATATATGTCGTGTGTTAATTAATTCCTCTCAATCAGTGTTCTCACATTTTAGTATGTCTTAGTCAGTTTTATGCACAGAAAAGCATCTTTTGCTAGTTAAGCCATGTTGTACCGTATGTACAGCGGTGTGTTTGTAAGTTTTCCGTGTGTCCAGTGAGGTCTGTGGTCAGACCCTTGAGTTGTACCACTAAGTCACCCGTGACCAGTGTGTTTGACAGCTGATTACTCAGCCCTGAGTGTACGAGCCCTCTTGTACAGAAAGCTTTTATGTTCGTCGCTCGTGTTGTTCTGCAGAATCGTACCTGCTACGATTCCCATCGAGATTTGTTTCACTTCACCTCCAGACCGTCAGAGTGCAGTTATATGTAGAGAAACAAGTCTGGGGACGCTTAGACTAACCTCTGCTATAACTCCAGCTGTCGAGAGATGATACTCGTCAAGCCGCAGCCAGCCCTGTCGGCAGGCGCTGTGTCAGCCTCGTGTCACAAGCTTCAGTGAGCAGCCTGCACAAAGATGATGTCACTTTGACTGCTAGCTCTCTCACTGCAGTCTGGTGTATGATGTTACGACTCCCAGATGTTTCGCCCAGTCGTCTCTGCCACGACTCGCTCCACAACTCGCTCCACACTCGCCGGCAGTGATAGCCCAGCGACAGTACCAGTCGAGAAGTGTCCTCCTGAGTCGCTTGCCAGAAGTCCTGCCCAGTTGCCGAGTTTTGTCGACGCCTCACTCAAGGGCACCAGCATGTCGTGCCCCAGGTTGAGTGAAAACCTGCAGCGACTCCTACGATGTCTGCTTCACCGTTCCAGAGGAGACCGTACCCTGTTACGTCACAGCTCAGCCGCAGCGATGTCTCCCGTGTTGCAGTATCTGTCCAGACGCAGGAAGGCGTGCAGTGATACACTTCGATGCTCATTGCCTTTGACCACGATGTTTAGCACACCCCACATGTTTTTTTCTTCCCTCCATGTAGGAAGTTTTTTTTCCATGTCCATATGTATATATATGTTTTTATTTTGTGTTCTGTGCCCTGTTCCTACGAGAGAGAGACCGAGTTTCTTTTACTACCAGTATTGTCGCGTCGGGACGACGCGCGGTAGGTGGCCGAGCGTATGTAGACAGCCTGTACTGTCTGCACAGACAGCCCATGCTGTCTGCCAGCTTAGTTCATATTTCGCGCCACTCAAGTGCTGCCACCTATAGGCCTTGCCACTTCAGTATGCCCAGACTTGCCTCGCACTCACTCACACAGCGGCCTGGCATCAAGACACAAGTACTCCCAGCTCTCTCTCGTGGCATGGCCCTGCCCGGGCCATGGGCACAAACACACAAGCCTGTGTAACCCACCACTAGTTGTCAATAAACTAAGAAGCCTCCGAAGAAGTATATCATTTAACTACCCGCTCTACAGCTACCAAACAAGTCCTTTATACATGCGCGAGCTTGTTAGATAGGAGTGAATGGAGACGAATGGTATTTGGGACCTGACGATCTGTTGGAGTGTGAGCAGCGTAATATTTAGTGAAGGGATTCATGGAAACCGGTTATTTTTATTTAACCGGACTTGAGTCCTGGAAATGGGAAGTGCAGTGAATGAACTGTAAAGGAGGGGTTCGGGATATTAGGAGTTTGGAGGGATATGTTGTATATCTTTATAGGTATATGCTTCTAAACTGTTGTGTTCTGAGCACCTCTGCAAAAACAGTGATTATGTGTGAGTGAGGTGAAAGTGTTGAATGATGAAAGTATTTTCTTTTTGAAGATTTTCTTTCTTGGGTCACCCTGCCTGGGAGACGGCCGACTTGTTAATATATATATATATATATATATATATATATATATATATATATATATATATATATATATATATATATATATATATATATATATATATAAGTAGTGCTGAAGGCGGCTCAGTGGCTCCTTCTACAGCGGTTTCTTCCTGAGTGGCTCCTCCTGAAAAGGGCTGTGGCTGAGTGGCTCCTTTTCCTGAGGGGCTCCCTTTCCTGAGCAGACTCCTTTTCACACCTATATGCTAATGACCTTGACCTCGCCCTCGAGACCACCTCGCCCTCGAGACCACCCCCCACGACCCCCACCCACGCCCCCCACCCGCGTCCCCAACCCGCCCCCGCCCGCGCCTTCTGCTGCGCCTTCTGCAGCGTCGTCCGGATCGCCCCCGCGCCCCGAATTTTTTTTCGATTTTTTTTTATTTTTTTTTAATTTCATTTTCTTATGATCTCCTCGGATCAAATTTTTGAGGTTCCCCCTCCCACTTTCACCTCCATCCCAATTTTTTTTTTTTGAATTTCATTTTCTTATGATCTCCTTGGATCAAGTTTTTTGGATTCCCCCCTCTGGGGGTAAGCATTCAAAATGGACTCCCACTTTCACCCCAAAATATTCCTCCTCTATCTCCTTGGATCAAGGTTTTCTCGATAATACAAAGACTCCATCTCCTTGGATCAAGTTTTCTCGATAATACAAAGACTCCATCTCCTTGGATCAAGTTTTTGGATTCTCCCCTCTGGGGGTAAGCATTCAAATGAACTCCTTCTATGGGGCATGGTACTTTCTCTTACTACAGGTCTAAACAAGTGTGACGTCACCCCACCTGTGTTTACTCGGCGGTCAGTGACGTCACGTGATGACCTCACACATACAGGCTGAATCTTGTCGACTTCCCCCTATGTCAGTGACGTCATGTGATGACCGCACACACAGGCTGAATCTTGCCGATCAGACAATAACTTAAAATGCAGGATAACACTATTTATTATACAACCAATGCATTTCATATACAACATAGGGAAAACATTTTCACTCTTAACCCAGGATAACCCAAATAATTCCACATTTTTTCGTTAATACCCACAACAATCCACAATTTCTTTACAAAATACAACACAAGTCTAGACATTTTTCTCGTTTTAACTATTTCATCTCAGGTCACTCCCCACTAAGTAACCTTCTCTCTCTCCTTCTCCCCACCCTCCCAAACCCTCACACTCCCACCAACACCTCACAATTTTCACTCATAACCCACAATTTTTCTCGTTTTAACTATTTCATCAGAAAAAGTCACCACAACACTTACAACTTATAGCCACTTTTCGATAAATTCACTAGTCACAATTTTACATATTACGAAGTTAATACGCACACACACCTCACTTTACTTTGAACACCTTCAAAACACTCTCATAAATCATTTGAATACTCACAAAAATACCTTTGAACATTTCCAAACAACACTGAAACACTTCCAAAATATCATTTTGACTACTCCCAAATACACCACTGAATACTACTAAAACACCACTGAATACAGTCAAAACACCACCAAAATCACCATAAACTAAGATCAACATAACATACTAACACCCATTTTCACACAAATCCCCTCAAATCACTATAACCAAGACGATTACCAATTTCTATGAGTAAACTCACCTCCAACTAAAATATAACATGAATGCAAAAAACATGAACACAATCCAAACACACACGAACACTTATAACAGAATCACTTCTTTTTCGGTATCTCTAGTTCGTCAACAATACCCACATCCCACAATTTTTTTTCGTTTTAACTAATTTCATAAGAAAAAGTGACAACAACAACCCACTTATAACATCTTTTCGGTATCTCTAGTTCGACAACAACACCCACATCCCACAACACCCACAACCCACAACACCCACAACAACAACATCTCTAGTTCGACAACAATACCCACAACCCACAACACCCACAACCCACAATTTTTTCTCGTTTTAACTAATTTCATCAGAAAAAGTCACAACAGCAACCCACTTATAACATGTTTTCGGTATCTCTAGTTTGACAACAACACCCACATCCCACAACACCCACAACCCACAACACCCACAACAACAACATCTCTAGTTCGACAACAATACCCACAACCCACAACACCCACAACCCACAATTTTTTCTCGTTTTAACTAATTTCATCAGAAAAAGTCACAACAACAACCCACAACTTATAACCACTTTTCAGCATCTCTAGTTCGACAACATCACCCTCAACACCCACAACCCACAACACCCACAACCCACATCACCCACACCTCACAACACATACAACCCACATCACCCCACAACACAAACAACAACAACCCACAACTTACAACATCTTTTCGGTATCTCTAGTTCGACAACAACACCCACAACACTCACAACCCATAATTTTTTCTCGTTTTAACTAATTTCATCAGAAAAAGTCACAACATCAACCCACTTATAACATCTTTTTCGATATCTCTAGTTCGACAACAATACCCACATCCCACAACACCCACATCCCACAACACCCACAACCCACAACACCCACAACCCACATCACCCACAACAACCCACTTATAACATCTTTTCGGTATCTCTAGTTCGACAACACCCACAACCCACAACACCCACAACCCACAACACCCCACAACCCACAATTTTTTCTCGTTATAACTAATTTCATCAGAAAAAGTCACAACAACAACCCACTTTTAACATCTTTTTCGATATCTCTACTTCGACAATAATACCCACAACCCTCATCACTTACCAATTTATTCACAATTTTTTCGATACAAATTTTTCCCCTTCTTTTTATTGAATCTTAAAATGTAATACACATTCCTCCCTACATTACTAAAATTCTAATAAAATCCTCTCCATACCCATCTCCTTTTATCCACATAAATTGATAATATACTCACAACAACTAATCATCTCACTACCCAACTACTGCGACATGTTTCTACACTCTCTATTCTTTTCCAATATATCATAACTTTTCACTTCTATAATTTCTTTTTAAAATATTCACACATTACCTTTATTTTCAGTAAAATCCCCCCCCCCATATTTCATTAAATTTCTAATACAACCCTCCCCATACCCCTCTCCATCTCACCCACATTTCTTCACATCCACTCCCCCATCTCCCAACACACCTCTTCTGAACACACACAAAAATCACATTTCACATCCACAAATGCATCTTATCACCCATCTCAAATCTACTAAAATCACTGTAACCAAGATATTCACAAAACTCTATGACCACCTAACACACACACACACACACCTCACTTTACTGTGAACACCTTCAAAACACTCTCATACGTCATCATTTGAGACCACCTTTTCTCAATATCTCTTAAGAAATATTCTCTCATCCACAACCTTTATCATCTCACTACAGAACAACCCCAAGATTACTTCGAACACTCATAAATCATTTGAATACTCACATAAACACCTTTGAACATTTCCAAACAATACTGAAGCACTCCCAAAATATCATTTTGAATACTCCCAAATAAGATTTGTCATCTCTAATTTATCTACACTTACATATTTCATTAAATTACAACTCATCCACCATACTACTCACTCAGTCTCCAGACTTTACATCATCACAAAAACTAATTCATACACTTATGACATGAGACATTTTACCAAAACTAACACAAACACTCCCACACACAGACAACTCACTTTACTTTGAACACCACCAAAAACACCAGCAATTACTATTGAATACTCCAAAAATATTATTCGAACACCCCCAAATCACCACTGAATACTACCAAAACACCGTCAAAATCACCAGAAACTAAGTTTAGCATCACCAGCTAACACCCATTTTATAGAAATCCCCTCAAATCACTATAACCAAGACGATCCCACTCACCTCAGACTATTATATAACATGAGCGCAAAAAAAAAACACCCTCCCCTCACTACCACCAACACATACCAGCACAGATGGGGATACCTCCCATGACATCACACTCAATCCTGTGTTTACTTGGCAATCAGCAACGTCACACCCCACTTTTACTTCATTTAACTTAACGAGAGGAAGTTACTTGTTTCAACCTGTTATATCTCCAATATCTAAGATCACCACAATCAAGACGTTTACCAAATTCTATAACCCCACCACTAAGATCACACATTTTTTGTACACATTCTCTTAAAACATCATCATAACGAAGATCACTAAAACTATCTATACTTTTACTAAGATCACATAACATTTTGTCTTCTCTAACTCACTCACCAATTTACATTCACACTTACACATTTCATTAACCGAAATTACATCTCATTCACCAAACTCCTCCCTCATTCTCCAGACTTTACAATATTGGCACAAAAAAAAAAAAACTAACTCATACACTTATGACATGAGACATTACCATAACTAACACACTGACTAACTTTGAACCATCTCTGAACAAAACCAAAACACCACGGAACACCTTCAAAAAAATACTCTGCACATCATTTGAACACCTTCAAAAAACACCATCAAACACCTCCGAATACTCCCAAAACACTGCTGATTACTACCAAATCACCACTGAATGCTACCAATACATCGTCAAAATCACCAGAATCTAAGTTTAGCATCACCAGCTAACATCCATTTTATAGAAATTCCCTCAAATCACTATAACCAAGAACTCCCTCCCCATGGGCGCAAAAAAAAAAAAAAGAAAAACTTGAACACAAACCTAATACGCAAACACTTAGTACATGATCACCATCAACTGAAAACATATCTTGTACAGACATAAATCTAAGACAACCACCAACAACAATCACCCATGTTCACTTACCTCAAAAATCACTAATATCACAGAAAACACTCATTTTTTTATAAACATTCACACAAAAAATCATATTTGACAATATCTAAGCGCACTCACCTCACTACCACCAACACACGATGTCACACCTCACAGGACCGGCGAGGTCATCTCCAGTGACGTCACACTCACATCTGTGTTTACTTGGTTGTTAGTAACATCACACCCAACCCACCTTGTTTCAACCTGTTGTACCCAAATTCTAAGAACACTATAACCAAGACGATTACCAGATTTTATGACCCCACCACTAATATCACAGAAAACACACATTTTTATAATTATTCACACAAAAATCACGATCACCAATTCCATATCATGTTTACCATCATCTATCAGCACTCATCACCAAGTTCACCAAAAATCTAAGATCTTGCATCTCACTTATTTTTTAAACATTCGCACAAAATTAAGACATACACAAAAATACCGCGACACTTCAACCAACATCTATAACATAACATGAGCACTATAACATATCACCATCACAAAAAAAAAATAATACACAGACACCCACAACTTATACATTTCAATCACAAATTTAAGACATGAGACATACACACCAAATCTAAGACATTCACCTCCAACTAAGACATACACATCTTAACTAAGACATACACCAAAACCTATACTTGACATATTGCGGTATGAATATTCATACTGCATTTATGTTGCATATCACATTCCTCATCCACATCATCCCTAAAACATCCTTCCTTATTCATCCGTATCTCTTAGAGATATTTTAACCCCGACGGCCCATCACGACGTAGGAGCCAGAGCAACCATCACCACTCCAACACCTCCTACTACACTCTGGCTCCTAATGTCATGATGGACCGTCGGGGTTAAAACAACTCTAGGAGATATACGGAATGAATAAGAAAGGATGTTTTAGGGATGATGTGGATGAGGAATGTGATATGCAACATAAATGCGGTATGAATATTCATACCGCAATATGTCAAGTATAGGTTTTGGTGTATGTCTTAGTTAAGATGGGTATGTCTTAGTTGGAGGTGAATGTCTTAGATTTGGTGTGTATGTCTCATGTCTTAAATTTGTGACTGAAATGTATAAGTTGTGGCTGTCTGTGTATTATTATTTTTTTTTTGTGATGGTGATATGTTATAGTGCTCATGTTATGTTATAGATGTTGGTGGAAGTGTCGCGGTATTTTTGTGTATGTCTTATTTTTGTGCGAATGTTTAAAAAATAAGTGTTTTCAGTGATCATAGTAGTTTTGAGATGCAAGATCTTAGATTTTTGGTGATCTTGGTGATGAGTGCTGATAGATGATGGTAAACATGATATGGAATCGGTGGGAATTGGGGGGAATGCGGCTGGAGGGCTCCTTCCGGTCTAGGGCTGCGGCTGAGCGGCTCCCTTTTCACACCTAGGTGTTACTTCCGGTCTAGCGTCTCCCTTTTCACACCTATGTGCTAATAACCTTTTTCACACCTATTTGCTAATGACCTTGACCCCACCCGCGCCCCCCACCCACGCCCCCACCCGCGCCCCCACCCACGCCCCCCCACCCGCGCCCCCCCACCCGCGCCCCCACCCACGCCCCCCCACCCACGCCCCCCACCCGCTCCCCCCACCCGCGCCCCCCACGCGTATATATATATATATATATCTAAATACCATGAAAATGCAGCAAAAACAAAGTAATCCCGAGAAAGTTATGTAGCGTTATTCGAGGAAAATAATTGGAGTGTTATAATACACGGTAGCGCTGTTGTCAAGGTAGCGTGCTACCAGCGTTGTAAAGGTAGCGTGTTACCAGGATTATGGACGCAGCAGCAGTATGTCACCAGTGCTGTTGCTATGGTACCAGCATGCTACCGTGACAGTAAATCACAGTAGCAGAATGCCACAAGTGCTATTTGCTACGGTAAGGAGTAAATAACCTGAGCTTAACTTCCACACACTTCCGTAGTAACACCGCAGTAACTTTTATTATCAGCATTGAAATATACGCAGTGCAACGTGATAATATAATGTAATGTAAAGCTGTGCAATGTGATACAACGTTATGTAATGACATACAAGGTGATATAAGCGTTTGAAACATGACTTAATGTGATAAAATTTGCTGTTTTCTTATACAATGTCATACATGCAGTTTATTGCTGTATAATGTGAGTGGGATAAAACGTAATTAAATGTGATATAACGTGATTAACCATTATGAAACCGTGATACAAGCTGTTGCGAAGTGATTAACCATTATGCAACATGTTACAATGTTAGTAACCATTATTCAACTTGATGAAACGTGCTACAACATAATTAACCATTATTCAACGTGATTAAGCATTATAAAACGTGTTGTAACTTGATTAACCATTGTACAACATGTTACAACGTGATTAACCATAGTACAACGTGATACGTGTTACACAGTAACAAATATTTACACAAGATGATACAGTATGACTCAGTACAATACACTATCGGCATAATAACGCAGAAATGGAAAGAATGAAAAAAGAATTTTGTTCATGTTTAATGTATCTCATTCTGTTAGATTTTTGTTACTATTTAACGTCTCTCATTCTATTCTCCTCCCTTTTATCCCTTTCTATTCCATCTATTTCCCCCCCCCCCCCTTCCTTCCCATGTCACCTCCACACCTTCCTGGTTAAAAAAATAGGGAACAGCGCCGAATAGACGCATATAATTATGCTGATAACACTAATTAATCTGATTAGCGTAAAATTTAGCACGGAGCGTGTGTAGTGCGACGGAATAGTAGCTCTCTCTCTCTCTCTCTCTCTCTCTCTCTCTCTCTCTCTCTCTCTCTTTCTCTCTCTCTCTCTCTCTCTCTCTCTATCTATCTATCTATCTATCTATCTCACTCACACAAATTAAAGAAATCATGTACTTATTTTGTTCAGGTTAGTAAATACTTCAGCCGTTGAACCCTACGTAATATGCTTGAATTTAATTAGTTAGCTTGATAGATTTTACAACCCATTGACGGAACTGGCGATACCAAAGGTGCTAACCTCCTGTTCACTAACATCAAGCAACGTACAGTCTTTAAAATAAGGAATAAAGCACTCGAGTGTATGTACACTGAGATATACACACCTTTTGCCGTATTTTTAGTGAGATATACATCTTTCTCGACGTATGTACGGTGAGAGATATAAACCTTTCGCTGAATATACAGTGAGAGAGACCATTCGGTGTATATACACTCAAAGATAAACGCTTTTCGGTGTATATACCGTGAGATACGAACTTCTAGGTGTATTTATTATGAGTAATGTACAGCTGTCGGTGAACATTCACTGAGTAATACACCTATCAGTGCACATGTAATGTGTAATACACACGTCTCACTGTACATACACTGAGATATACATACACACCTGTTTTTGTGTGTATAAAACTTAATATAAGTCGTAAAAACGAAAATCAACGCATAAACAGAAGGAACGTGGCTCGAACCGTGGTCCTGGCATGTAGCAGATCAGTCATGAGCTACGAGGCTTTAATAGGAAAATTTCAGAAACAAAACTTATGTTGTATTAATATTGGTGGAATTACCGACAATATGTTAAGTAAAAGGACACAAATGCAACTAATGTGACATTTTATTGTGTTAACGTTTCGCTCTCCAGGAGCTTTGTCAAGCTGATACAAACAATACATGGACACAGAGGTATAAATAGGCTTAGAGTGAGGTGTAATACTAGAGGTAGTAGTAGTATTAATATTAGTTGTAGTAGTAGTAATGCAATATGGTAGAGCAGTCAGCTTGCATGAGTAAATGGTTATAAAAGCTGTTACTTGAGTAGCATAAAAATAGTTTAGACAAATGTTTTTGTAGGTGGTTGGAGTTGAGAAGGTTTGTTTCATTGTTTCCCCTCTGTTATGTTCTTGTGTAGTATTAGCAGCAGAGACTATGTGATGGCAGGGTTTACTGTTTTCAGGAGGATTTTTGCTAATACTTGAGATATGATGACACTGCCTTTATTTTGTTTGATTGTGTTAGAAACAGAGATTAATGATGATTCAAGGCACTTACGTCTGCGGAAATTAGGCTCTCTGATCACTAGTCTGGCGTGGTCTAATTTCATGAGGTGATTGGTGGAATTCCGGTGTTGTACGCAGGCGTTGTTCAAGATATAATTCCTACATGCATTAATGTGTTCATTGAGGCGTGTATCGAGGTTCCTTGCTGTTTCACCTACATATATTTTGTGACATCCTCCACAAGGTATGGTGTATACTTCTGCATTGATTGGTTCATGGTGGTTCGATTTTGCCCTGGTTAGATCCCGTATGGAAGTGCTGGATCCTTCCCAACAGTCCGGCTGCATTGAACGTTTCCAAGGTACTCGCACAAACTAACACTAGAGTCGCCATCGCATCCAGCACTTCCATAAAGGATCTAACCAGAAGAGTAATTAATCACAGTTCCTTGATAATGTGAGAAATCACGAATGCGCTTGGAAGTTCATTATTTTTCACAATGGTTGTTCTACATATTGTGATATCACGTGTTTACTGTGACCTTATTGCATTAACGTGTATATATATATATATATATATATATATATATATATATATATATATATATATATATATATATATATATATATATATATATATATATATATATATATATATATATATATATGCAAAACAACCACTGTGAAAGAGTAGTGAAATTCCAAGGGCTTTCGTGACTACTCACATTGTCAATGTGAGTTCCTTGACAATGTGAGTAGTGACGAAAGCGCTTGGAATTTCGCTACTCTTTCACAGTGGTTGTTTTGCATATTTTAAAATCACCTGTTTACTGTGATCTTATTGCATATATATATATATATATATATATATATATATATATATATATATATATATATATATATATATATATATATATATATATATATATATATATATATATATATATATATATATGTGTGTGTGTGTGTATATATATAGTCATCGAATTTATATCTCTGCTGTAACTAAAATAGTATAATCAGCAAGTAATTACACTGATCTACATTAATTCGTTGCCAGGGGAAAAAAGTAATTTCACTTTAACTGCATTTTTTATTAAGTAGATTTTATTATAAATTGAGCAACAATGTAATATTCTATATACTGCTATAGGCAGCACGTACAAAGAGTTTCAACATAAATGTTAACGATATGTTTAATATGTTTAAAAAATCATATTGGTGAGTATGTTTAGCAATTAGGGGATTACATTGCGCATTACTCTCGGCATTAATAGGAATTAAATCCTTTATACTAGGTAATACTAGTGACGAAATGATCGAAATATGTATATTTATATAATATTAATT
Organism: Cherax quadricarinatus; assembly: GCF_038502225.1. Classification (NCBI taxonomy): domain Eukaryota; kingdom Metazoa; phylum Arthropoda; class Malacostraca; order Decapoda; family Parastacidae; genus Cherax; species Cherax quadricarinatus. The sequence goes on from NC_091348.1 coordinate 17,361,420, forward strand.
TACTGATTTGTATTTTCGAGGATGTATGATCCTGTAATTAATGATGGGAATTTATACAACGTTGTGTGTATACGCGAAACCCAAAATGGGCGAGTATTTTTTTTCCCTTTCAAGTTACAAGGGTGCCTTGATGATAGTAATGAGCTCATGATCCAAGGATATGGTTCTACTCTCTGCTTGGATAAAACGTATTTACTTCCCATTCCCCTTCGTAATATGTAGTCTATATGTGTTTAGCGCTTCCCCATGAGTATATTTCTATGATGTTTTATAAAGCGTTTAAATTTTATATATGTTTTTTTCATAAATCATCTATTAATTTTTCTTGTTAATGTACCAGTCTCAAATTTTTGGATGTTTGGCATACAATACTCTCAGCCTTCGTGCGTTTGTGTGTGTGTGTGTGTACTCACCTAGTTGTACTCACCTAGTTGTGGTTGCAGGAGTCGAATCATAGCTCCTGTCACCACCTCTTCATTGGTCGCTACTGGGTCACTCTCCATGAACCGTGAGCTTTATCATACCTCTGTTTAAAGTTATGAATAGATCCTGCCTCCACTACATCGCTTCCCAGACTATTCCACTTCCTGACTACTCTGTGACTGAAGAAATAATTCCTAACATTCCTGTGATTCATCTGTGTCTTTAACTTCCAACTGTGTCCCCTTGTTACTGTGTCCCATCTCTGGAACATTCTGTCTCTGTCCACCTTGTCAATTCCTCTCAGTATTTTATATGTCGTTATCATGTCCTCTTTCTCTCTCCTGTCCTCCAGTGTCGTCAGGTCGATTTCCCTTAACCTCTCCTCGTAGGACATACCCCTTAGTTTTGGGACTAGTCTTGTTGCAAACCTTTGCACTTTCTCTAGTTTCTTTACGTGCTTGGCTAGATGTGGGTTCCAAACTGGTGCCGCATACTCCAATATGGGCTTAATATACACAGTGTATACGGTCCTGAACGATTCCTTGTTAAGATGGCGGAAGGCTGTTCTTAGGTTTGCTAGGCGCCCATATGTTGCAGCAGTTATTTGGTTGATGTGCGCCTCAGATATGCCTGGTGTTATACTCACCCTAAGATCTTTTTTCTTAAGTGAAGGTTTGTAGTCTCTGACGCCCCTAGACTGTACTCCGTCTACGGTCTTCTTTGCCCTTCCCCAATCTTCATTACTTTGCTCTTGATGGGGTTGAACTCCAGGAGCCAATTGCTGGACCAGGCCTGCAGCCTATCCAGATCCCTTTGTAGTTTTGCATGGTCCTCGTCCGACTGAATTCTCATCAACTTCACATCAGCTGCAAACAAGGACACTTCGGAGGATATTCCTTCCGTCATGTTCACGAATACCAGAAACAGCACCGGTCCTAGGACTGACCCCTGTGGAACCCCACTCGTCACAGGCGCCCACTCTGACACCTCGGCTCGAGCCATGACTCGCTGCTGTCTTCCTGACAGGTATTCTCTGATCCATTGTAATGCTTTCGCTGTTATCCCTGCCTGAGCCTCCAGTTTTTGCACTAATCTTTTGTGTGGAACTATGTCAAACGCCTTCTTACAGTCCAGAAAAATGCAATCTACCCACCCGTCTCTCTCGTCTTACTGCTGTCACCCTGTTATAGACCTCCAGTAGGTTTGTGACACAGGATCTCCCGTCCCTGAAATCGTGTTGGTTGTTGTTGATAAACTCATTTCTTTCTAGATGTTCCACCACTCTTCTCCTGATAATCTTCTCCAAGACTTTGCATTCTACACATGTCAGTGACACTGGTACACTACACTGGTCTATAGTTTAGTGCTTCTTGTCTGTCTCCTTTTTTAGTGTGTGTGTGTTAGTTAGTTACCATTTGGTCCTAGGCACATGTCGATTAGACACTAGGCCTGTTGTATGTGCATGCGAGTGTGTGTTTGTGTGTGTGTGTGTGTGTGTGTGTGTGTGTGTGTGTGTATGTGTGTGTGTGTGTGTGTGTGTGTGTGTGTGTGTGTGTGTGTGTGTACGTACTCACCTAGTTGAGGTTGCGGGGGTCGAGTCCGAGCTCCTGGCCCCGCCTCTTCACTGATCGCTACTAGGTCACTCTCCCTGAGCCGTGAGCTTTATCATACCTCTGCTTAAAGCTATGTATGGATCCTGCCTCCACTACATCGCTTCCCAAACTATTCCACTTACTGACTACTCTGTGGCTGAAGAAATACTTCCTAACATCCCTGTGATTCATCTGTATCTTCAGCTTCCAGCTGTGTCCCCTTGTTACTGTGTCCAATCTCTGGAACATCCTGTCTTTGTCCACCTTGTCAATTCCTCTCAGTATTTTGTATGTCGTTATCATGTCCCCCCTATCTCTCCTGTCCTCCAGTGTCGTCAGGTTGATTTCCCTTAACCTCTCCTCGTAGGACATACCTCTTAGCTCTGGGACTAGTCTTGTTGCAAACCTTTGCACTTTCTCTAGTTTCTTCACGTGCTTGGCTAGGTGTGGGTTCCAAACTGGTGCCGCATACTCCAATATGGGCCTAACATACACGGTGTACAGGGTCCTGAATGATTCCTTATTAAGATGTCGGAATGCTGTTCTGAGGTTTGCTAGGCGCCCATATGCTGCAGCAGTTATTTGGTTGATGTGCGCTTCAGGAGATGTGCCTGGTGTTATACTCACCCCAAGATCTTTTTCCTTGAGTGAGGTTTGTAGTCTCTGACCCCCTAGACTGTACTCCGTCTGCGGCCTTCTTTGCCCTTCCCCAATCTTCATGACTTTGCACTTGGTGGGATTGAACTCCAGGAGCCAATTGCTGGACCAGGTCTGCAGCCTGTCCAGATCCCTTTGTAGTTCTGCCTGGTCTTCGATCGAGTGAATTCTTCTCATCAACTTCACGTCATCTGCAAACAGGGACACCTCAGAGTCTATTCCTTCCGTCATGTCGTTCACAAATACCAGAAACAGCACTGGTCCAAGGACTGACCCCTGCGGGACCCCGCTGGTCACAGGTGCCCACTCTGACACCTCGCCACGTACCATGACTCGCTGCTGTCTTCCTGACAAGTATTCCCTGATCCATTGTAGTGCCTTCCCTGTTATCCCTGCTTGGTCCTCCAGTTTTTGCACCAATCTCTTGTGTGGAACTGTGTCAAACGCCTTCTTGCAGTCCAAGAAAATGCAATCCACCCACCCCTCTCTCTCTTGTCTTACTGCTGTCACCATGTCATAGAACTCCAGTAGGTTTGTGACACAGGATTTCCCGTCCCTGAAACCATGTTGGCTGCTGTTGATGAGATCATTCCTTTCTAGGTGTTCCACCACTCTTCTCCTGATAATCTTCTCCATGATTTTGCATACTATACATGTCAGTGACACTGGTCTGTAGTTTAATGCTTCATGTCTGTCTCCTTTTATAAAGATTGGGACTACATTTGCTGTCTTCCATGCCTCAGGCAATCTCCCTGTTTCGATAGATGTATTGAATATTGTTGTTAGGGGTACACATAGCGCCTCTGCTCCCTCTCTCAATACCCATGGGGAGATGTTATCTGGCCCCATTGCCTTTGAGGTATCTAGCTCACTCAGAAGCCTTTTCACTTCTTCCTCGGTTGTGTGCACTGTGTCCAGCACTTAGTGGTGTGCCCCACCTCTCCGTCTTTCTGGAGTCCCTTCTGTCTCCTCTGTGAACACTTCTTTGAATCTCTTGTTGAGTTCTTCACATACTTCACGGTCATTTCTTGTTGTCTCTCCTCCTTCCTTCCTTAGCCTGATTACCTGGTCCTTGACTGTTGTTTTCCTCCTGATGTGGCTGTACAACAGTTTCGGGTCAGATTTGGCTTTCGCTGCTATGTCATTTTCATATTGTCTTTGGGCCTCCCTTCTTATCTGTGCATATTCGTTTCTGGCTCTACGACTGTTCTCCTTATTCTCCTGGGTCCTTTGCCTTCTATATTTCTTCCATTCCCTAGCACACTTGGTTTTTGCCTCCCTGCACCTTTGGGTAAACCATGGGCTCATCCTGGCTTTTTCATTAATCCTGTTACCCTTGGGTACAAACCTCTCCTCAGCCTCCTTGCATTTTGTTGCTACATATTCCATCATCTCATTAACTGGCTTCCCTGCCAGTTCTCTGTCCCACTGAACCCCGTTCAGGTAGTTCCTCATTCCTGTGTAGTCCCCTTTCTTGTAGTTTGGCTTCGTTCGTCCTGGCCTTCCTGCTTCTCCCTCCACTTGTAGCTCTACTGTGTATTCGAAGCTTAAAACCACATGGTCACTGGCCCCAAGGGGTCTTTCATATGTGATGTCCTCGATATCTGCACTACTGAAGGTGAATACTAAGTCCAGCCTTGCTGGTTCATCCTCTCCTCTCTCTCTTGTAGTGTCCCTTACGTGTTGGCACATGAAGTTTTCCAGTACCACCTCCATCATCTTAGCCCTCCATGTATCTTGGCCCCCATGTGGGTCCAAGTTCTCCCAATCGTGTGTGTGTGTGTGTGTGTTTGTGTGTGTGTGTGTGTGTGCGTGTATGTATTATATGTATGCAGTTTAAGTCGTTTGTACTGACTGGCAATTCTATCTTGCGTATGTATTTTATATGACGTGTAATGAATTATAAACTGCTACATGGAGTAGATAAGTTGACGACTTGTTGTTATATTGATTGATTCAATTCTGTGTTAACTGAAGGACTAACCTGTTTCACTTAGTTACTTATTATCCTTCATTAGTAATCGACTAACTTAATGACTGACTGAGTACAGGACTTGCCTTGCGAAGCGATGGGTAGTCGTACCGTCTTTCTTGATTATCGGACTGACCGTCTTTCTTGCTAACTTGACTAGTTAACTGATTATCAAACGAAATTAATTCACTGAATCTGTTTTCTTACATATTTCACGCCCTTACTAAGCTCACTTTCTATAATAATACTAATATTAATGACGAATACTATTAATAACAGTAATGATAATTATATAGAACTCTTACTATTATTACTGCTCGAAACAAGAAGAGGAGCAACTACTGCAAAAGTAGTAAAGTAATAAAAAAAATTACCAGTAATGAACATGCAAAATAGAGAATTTGAGGGAGTAAATATTCATCCATAAATAAATATTGAATATTATTTTATATAAAATGAGTGTATAATTACATGGGAATTTTTTTGATATGTCGCTTTATTAAAACGCCATCATTCAGGGGATATCCCAGCCAAATTTACATCAAATGATGATGACGTAGCCGAGTGGGAAATGTATTCACGTTTGCTCGGTGTTTTCAAATGATGTAATTTTCGCTTAGTTCATTGTTTTAGAACTGGGGGGAGTGCAGGCATTCATACTGTCTATTCTAGACATCACTGTGGGCATGACATACATGGGTTTTTGTTATTTAAATGGAATATTAACGTAAATGTGGATGAATGGCTCAGAGAACCGACAGGTTGATAAATTGGACAGAGTTGCAACACTTGGGTATCTTTGTTGTGGAAACTTTTGTCACACAGTGGCTTCATCGGTCCAAAACAAAGTAGAATAGTGAAGATTAGAAGGAGATTGAGGTAATCAGTTCCTCAGCCTTGATTTAGCCAAGGTGACACTGTCTACTACTGCTTCACCTTACCTGTCTGCTGTATATAAGCCCCTTCTTTACGCATATGCTGTATTCTTATCAAAAGTGATAGACTGATTACATCGACTCCAGGCTGAGGAACTGATTACCTCAGTCTCCTTCTAATCTTCACTATTCTTTGTATTGGACTGATAAAGTCAGTGTGTGGCGAAACGTCTCTACAATAAAGTGTTGCACTTATATCTAATTTATGAACGTACAGTATTCGTAAGAGGCTGAGACAATAACCACGTCGTTGCTCAGCCGTTTGCCGGCCAAATTGCAAGCTCGTGTCCTTGAAAATTATTAAACTTTATTAATGATGCATGGTTGTTTATTATAAATAATACAGAATGCTACCCACGTACCAGTTCAGCATAAATAATTGGTGAGTATTGATCAATGTGCCTCATGGGTGATTGGTCGGTATATTGATGAACAAAGGTCATTCCATGTTAGGTCACCAGACATACGCTTCGCTCTGGCGAATCGTGAATACAACACACTAGTTAAGTTTTCAATAGGTTTTAATATTATAGACTATTTACCCGGCGATAATTACACGGTATTAACGTAGGCTAGAAACTCTTACAGAATTAATTCATAGTGCTTCATTACAGTGCCGTGTATCTTTTTTGTGTCATATGCTATTTTATAGTTTAGTGACATTTGTTAATAGTTTAGTTTTCACATATTTATTATTCATATGGGAGTTTAGTTTGAGCGCGCCTCTGGCAAGAAAGTGATGAAGTGAATGATGAAAGTTTTTCTTTTTTTTTTTCTAGCCACCCTTCCTTTGTGGGAAACGGCCGATGTGTTAGTAAAAAAAATGCATGTGACCGCTTCCAAGTTTATAAGGTGTACCCCTGAACCTTGCTGATGCTCTATAGTCTATATCATCCATACTCACAAGTTATTCTTGAACCCATCCTGAAACCTCTGACATTAATCGCACTTACAAGATGTTCCTGAACTCGTGCCGATTGTTTCTGAAGCCTTATAATGCTCTCTGGTATCAGCTGCACTCAAGGTTTTCTTAAACACATGATGATTCTCTCTCTGGGATTATCTGAACTCACAAGGAGTTTCTGAACCCGTGTTGATGCTCTTTCTTTCTCTGGGAGATGCCTCGTATGAAAGTAATTTCCAGTATTCAGAGTTAGTCAGCAAAATAATCCTGAAGTCACCATGCCACCAAGAATAGATGGTTAGCTGATTATGTGTGATTGCTCATGTTATTTTACGAATATCCGTTAGTTATCTGCAACATACCGGATCAGGTGGTGGTGGTAGTGGTAATGCTTGAAAGACTACAACATACAGGGAAGTCTCATATTACTATATCCTAGTCCCAATCCGTTCGGAGATGCAGACCCAGTGCCCGAGGGAGAAAAGTGCACTCTGGTTCCTGAATATGTTGGGAAATAAGCTCATTAGGGACACAGTGGCACTCAGAGCAGCCAGTTTGTTCTAGGGGTTCAGTGTTCCTATATATATATATATATATATATATATATATATATATATATATATATATATATATATATATCTATATTTTATATATATATATATATATATATATATATATATATATATATATATATATATATATATATATATATATGTCGTGCCGAATAGGCAGAACTTGCGATCTTGGCTTAAATAGCAACGCTCATCTTGCCATAAAGGACAAGCGAAAATTTTTGTATGCAATAATGTCGCCAAAATCATTCTGAACCTAACGAAAAAATATATTTCACTGTGTTTGTTTAGTATTATATTATTGTAAACAAATCTAAAATATATTTAGTTGGGTTAGGCTAAAATAAATTGCTCTTGTTATAATAAGGTTAGGTAAGTTTTCTAAGATTCTTTTGGTACAAAATTAAAATTTGTTACATTAACAATAATAAAAAATATATATCTTTAAACGTATAAGAGAAATTTTTAGAAAGAACTTAATTTTAAATGAGTTCTTGCTAATTAACCAGTTTTACATATTCGGCACGACATATATATATATATATATATATATATATATATATATATATATATATATATATATATATATATATATATATATATATGCTTAACAATTCGCAAACGGGCGAAATTATTTACAAACATTGTTTCTACGTCCACAGCAAGACTCGAACCTGCTAACTCTGTATCAGAGTCCACAGTACTTTACCACGGAGCTACCGCGATCTGGATCTATGGTAAAGTACTGTGGACTCTGATACAGAGTTAGCAGGTTCGAGTCCTGCTGTAGACATAGAGACGATGTTTGTAAATAATTTCGTGCGTTTGCGAATTGTTAAGCATTTCAAATATTTCGTTGTCCACTGCATGTGGAGGTGTGGCATTACCAAAATTATTATCCAGAGGGCTGAGGAGGGGCTGTTGAGGTGGTTCGGACATGTAGAGAGAATGGAACAAAACGGAATGGCTTCGAGAGTGTATAAATCTGTAGTGGAGGAAAGGCGGAGTAGTGGTCGGCCTACGAATGGTTGGAGGGAGGGGATATAGGAGGTTTTGTGTGCGAGTTGCTTGGACTTCTAGCAAGCATGCGTGAGCGTATTAGATAGGAGTGAATGGAGACAAATGGTTTTTAATACTTGACGTGCTGTTGGAGTGTGAGCAAAGCAACATTTATGAAGGGATTCAGGGAAACGGGCAGGCCGGAGATGGGAAGTACAATGTCTGCACTCTGAAGGAGGGGTGTTAATGTTGCAGTTTTTTTACTGTAATGTAAAGCATCCCTCTGAGGGTAAGACAGTGATGGAGTGGATGATGATGAAAGTTTTTCTTTTTCGGGCCACACTGCCTTGGTGGGAATCGGCCGATGTTTTAATAAAATAATATATATATATTATATATATATATATATATATATATATATATATATATATATATATATATATATGTATATGTATATATATGTCGTGCCGAATATGTAAAACTGGTCAATTAGCAAGAACTCATTTAAAATTAAGTCCTTTCTAAAGTTTACTATTATACGCTTAAAGATATATTTTTCCATTAATGTTGATGTAAACATTTATAATTTTGCACCAAAAGGAACTTAGAAAACTTACCTAACCTTTTTATAACAAGAGCAATTTATTTTAGCCTAACCCAACTAAATAAATTTTAGATTTGTTTACAGTAATTTAATACTAGACAAACACAGTGAAATATATTTTTTTCATTAGGTTCAAAATGATTTTGACGAAATTATTGCATACACAAATTTTCGCTTGTTTTATATGGCAAGATGAGCGTTGCTATTTAAGCCAATATAGCAAGTTCTGCCTATTTGGCACGATATATATATATATATATATATATATATATATATATATATATATATATATATATATATGCAAAACAACCACTCTGAAAGAATAGAGAAATTCCAAGCGCTTTCGTGACTACTCACATTATCATAGTTCCTTGATAATGTGAGTAGTCACGAAAGCGCTTGGAATTTCTCTATTCTTTCAGAGTGGTTGTTTTGCATATTTTGAAATCACCTGTTTACTGTGATCTTATTGCATATATATATATATATATATATATATATATATATATATATATATATATATATATATATATATATATATATATATATATATATAATAGTAGGTTGGTAGACAGCAACCACCCAGGGAGGTACTACCGTCCTGCCAAGTGAGTGTAAAACGAAAGCCTGTAATTGTCTTACATGATGGTAGGATTGCTGGTGTCTTTTGTCTGTCTCATAAATATGCAAGATTACAGGTACGTCTTGCTACTTCTACTTACACTTAGGTCACACTACACATACATGTACACGTTTATTTATACACACTCATCTGAGTTTTCTTTGATTTTATCTTAATAGTTCTTGGTCTTATTACTTTTCCTTTTATATCCATGGGGAAGTGGAATAAGAATCTTTCCTCCGTAAGCCATGCGTGTTGTAAAAGTCAACTAAAATGCCGGGAACAATGGGCTAGTAACCCCTTTTCCTGTAAAGATTACTAAAAAGAATAAGAAGAAGAAAATTGTCAAAGTGGGAAGTCTGAATGTGCGTGGATGTTGTGCAAATGATAAGAAAGAGATGATTGTGGATGTTATGAATGAGAAGAAACTGGATGTCCTGGCTTTAAGTGAAACAAAGCTGAAGGGGGTGGGAGAGTTTCAATGGAGAGGAATAAATGGGATTAGGTCAGGGGTTTCAAATAGAGTTAGAGCTAAAGAAGGAGTAGCAATAATGTTGAAGGATAAGCTATGGCAGGAAAAGAGGGACTACAAATGTATAAATTCAAGGATTATGTGGAGTAAAATAAAGATTGGATGTGAAAAGTGGGTTATAGTAAGCGTGTATGCACCTGGAGAAGAGAGAAGTGTAGAGGAGAGAGAGAGATTCTGGGAAATGTTGAGTGAATGCGTGGGGAGTTTTGAATCAAGTGTGAGAGTAATGGTGGTTGGGGATTTCAATGCTAAAGTGGGTAAAAATGTTATGGAGGGAGTAGTAGGTAATTTTGGGGTGCCAGGGGTAAATGTAAATGGGGAGCCTTTAATTGAGCTATGTGTAGAAAGAAATTTGGTAATAAGTAATACATATTTTATGAAAAAGAGGATAAATAAATATACAAGGTATGATGTAGCACGTAATGAAAGTAGTTTGTTAGATTATGTATTGGTGGATAAAAGGTTGATGGGTAGGCTCCAGGATGTACATGTTTATAGAGGGGCAACTGATATATCGGATCATTATTTAGTTGTAGCTACAGTTAGAGTAAGAGGTAGATGGGAAAAGAGGAAGGTGGCAACAACAAGTAAGAGGGAGGTGAAAGTGTATAAACTAAGGGAGGAGGAAGTTCGGGCGAGATATAAGCGACTATTGGCAGAAAGGTGGGCTAGTGCAAAGATGAGTAGTGGGGGGGTTGAAGAGGGTTGGAATAGTTTTAAAAATGCAGTATTAGAATGTGGGGCAGAAGTTTGTGGTTATAGGAGGGTGGGGGCAGGAGGAAAGAGGAGTGATTGGTGGAATGATGAAGTAAAGGGTGTGATAAAAGAGAAAAAGGTAGCTTACGAGAGGTTTTTACAAAGCAGAAGTGTTATAAGAAGAGCAGAGTATATGGAGAGTAAAAGAAAGGTGAAGAGAGTGGTGAGAGAGTGCAAAAGGAGAGCAGATGAAAGAGTGGGAGAGGCACTGTCAAGAAATTTTAATGAAAATAAGAAAAAATTTTGGAGGGAGTTAAACAAGTTAAGAAAGCCTAGGGAAAGTATGGATTTGTCAGTTAAAAACAGAGTAGGGGAGTTAGTAGATGGGGAGAGGGAGGTATTAGGTAGATGGCGAGAATATTTTGAGGAACTTTTAAATGTTAAGGAAGAAAGGGAGGCGGTAATTTCATGCACTGGCCAGGGAGGTATACCATTTTTTAGGAGTGAAGAAGAGCAGAATGTAAGTGTGGTGGAGGTACGTGAGGCATTACGTAGAATGAAAGGGGGTAAAGCAGCTGGAACTGATGGGATCATGACAGAAATGTTAAAAGCAGGGGGGGATATAGTGTTGGAGTGGTTGGTACTTTTGTTTAATAAATGTATGAAAGAGGGGAAGGTACCTAGGGATTGGCGGAGAGCATGTATAGTCCCTTTATATAAAGGGAAAGGGGACAAAAGAGATTGTAAAAATTATAGAGGAATAAGTTTACTGAGTATACCAGGAAAAGTATACGGTAGGGTTATAATTGAAAGAATTAGAGGTAAGACAGAATGTAGAATTGCGGACGAGCAAGGAGGTTTCAGAGTGGGTAGGGGATGTGTAGATCAAGTGTTTACATTGAAGCATATATGTGAACAGTATTTAGATAAAGGTAGGGAAGTTTTTATTGCATTTATGGATTTAGAAAAGGCATATGATAGAGTGGATAGAGGAGCAATGTGGCAGATGTTTGCAAGTATATGGAATAGGTGGTAAGTTACTAAATGCTGTAAAGAGCTTTTATGAGGATAGTGAGGCTCAGGTTAGGGTGTGTAGAAGAGAGGGAGACTACTTCCCGGTAAAAGTAGGTCTTAGACAGGGATGTGTAATGTCACCATGGTTGTTTAATATATTTATAGATGGGGTTGTAAAAGAAGTAAATGCTAGGGTGTTCGGGAGAGGGGTTGGATTAAATTATGGGGAATCAAATTTAAAATGGGAATTGACACAGTTACTTTTTGCTGATGATACTGTGCTTATGGGAGATTCTAAAGAAAAATTGCAAAGGTTAGTGGATGAGTTTGAGAATGTGTGTAAAGGTAGAAAGTTGAAAGTGAACATAGAAAAGAGTAAGGTGATGAGGGTATCAAATGATTTAGATAAAGAAAAATTGGATATCAAATTGGGGAGGAGGAGTATGGAAGAAGTGAATGTTTTCAGATACTTGGGAGTTGACGTGTCGGCGGATGGATTTATGAAGGATGAGGTTAATCATAGAATTGATGAGGGAAAAAAGGTGAGTGGTGCGTTGAGGTATATGTGGAGTCAAAAAACGTTATCTATGGAGGCAAAGAAGGGAATGTATGAAAGTATAGTAGTACCAACACTCTTATATGGATGTGAAGCTTGGGTGGTAAATGCAGCAGCGAGGAGACGGTTGGAGGCAGTGGAGATGTCCTGTCTAAGGGCAATGTGTGGTGTAAATATTATGCAGAAAATTCGGAGTGTGGAAATTAGGAGACTGTGTGGAGTTAATAAAAGCATTAGTCAGAGGACAGAAGAGGGGTTGTTGAGGTGGTTTGGTCATTTAGAGAGAATGGATCAAAGTAGAATGACATGGAAAGCATATAAATCTATAGAGGAAGGAAAGAGGGGTAGGGGTCGTCCTCGAAAGGGTTGGAAAGAGGAGGTAAAGGAGGTTTTGTGGGTGAGGGGCTTGGACTTCCAGCAAGCGTGCATGAGCGTGTTAGATAGGAGTGAATGGAGACGAATGATACTTGGGACCTGACGATCTGTTGGAGTGTGAGCAGGGTAATATTTAGTGAAGGGATTCAGGGAAACCGGTTATTTTCATATAGTCGGACTTGAGTCCTGGAAATGGGAAGTACAATGCCTGCACTTTAAAGGAGGGGTTTGGGATATTGGCAGTTTGGAGGGATATGTTGTGTATCTCTATACGTATATGCTTCTAAACTGTTATATTCTGAGCACCTCTGCAAAAGCAGTGATAATGTGTGAGTGTGGTGAAAGTGTTGAATGATGATGAAAGTATTTTCTTTTTGGGGATTTTCTTTCTTTTTTTTTTGGGTCACCCTGCCTCGGTGGGAGACGACCGACTTGTTGAAAAATATATATATATATATATATATATATATATATATATATATATATATATATATATATATATATATAAAGGTAATAATTAGATTGTTCACGAATGTGTAGTAAATACTCGTGTCAACGATACTAAAAACTCTTTTGAAATTACTGATAATTATATTATTAATTTAAAATAAAGGGAATTCAAAATTATCTTAGAACCTTGCATACCATAAACATTCAAAAAATTTCCACTCCATCAAACCTCAACTGAATGATGTGACGTTAAGTCACTCTTTCTCTGTCTCTCACATTATTCTCTCTGTCTCCATCTCTCTCTCTCTCTCTCTCTCTCTCTCTCTCTCTCTCTCTCTCTCTCTCTCTCTCTCTCTCTCTCTCTCTCTCTCTCTCTCTCTCTCTCTCTCTCTCTCTCTCCTTGCATCTAGGAAACAAGCAAACGGATTTTCGATTAAAAAAAATATTAAATGTTCTGAATAACTCCCCAGACGATAAAAAAAAAAATCCTCACCCCCTCAAAAAAATCAACTCAGTGTCAGTTCAAACAGAAATCCGTTATTACGCGTTCAACCATGATGACCCAAGTAAACCGCACAGGTTAGCCTGAGGAAAGTCTCGATAAATGTATTCCAACATTATTTTAAAAATTATATAATGCCCTTAAAATTATACATGTATATATATATATATATATATATATATATATATATATATATATATATATATATATATATATGTATATATATGTATATATATATATATATATATATATATATATATATATATATATATATATATATATATATATATATATATATATATATATATATATATATATAATCTTCACGTGGGTTATTATTGAGCATCGACAAGTGTTCATTACACTTTAATAATAAATACAGGATTCTAGTTACACCAGTGCCATTACCGCTTTACCGAATGGGAGACTCTTGCTGCTCCATCACCAAAACCATGTGTAGTCGAGTTGGGATGGCTCCATCGCTGAAAAGGTGCATTCCAACATGCTCATGGCTGCAACATCCAACAGGTAGAATATCAGAATGGTATACATTACCGACAGATTGTTTGGTAAGACATATAGGCAACAGTTGGGCAACTTTATTCCGATACGTTTCGCCTACACAGTGGGCTTCTTCAGTCGAATGCAGAAAGTAGGCAGGAACAGTAGTGATGTGAAGACGATGTAATCAGTCCATCACCCTTGAATTCGTAGATGGACTGATTACATCGTCTTCACATCGCTACTGTTCCTGCCTACTTTCTGTATTCGACTGAAGAAGCCTACTGTGTAGGTGAAAATTTTCCGAATAAAGTTGCCTAACTGTTGCCTATGTGTCTTACCTACCATCCAACAGGTAGACTGTCAATCTCCAAGCTGTGAGCGCACATTACTCTGGGGACTTCCTCCAAACAGTTCCCATTTCGGCATTGGGAACACGCCTCAACCCACAGACCCTTCGTATTGCAGTGGCTCTCCTCCTTGCTGCCCCAATTCACACGGAATATACGTGTATTTGCTGCAATGTGCAAGCTGAATAACATTGTTTACATAGTCTTAACTGCTCCAAAACCAAGGGCTGTCATGCAAGACACAATGAAGTCGACGACATCATAAAGAGGAGCCCTGCTACAGCTGGGTACCCAGCCGAGAGAGCGCTGGTCCCTAGAAGCCAACAAAACTCAGTCCCGCAAACCGCCCCGACGGGATCACCATCTATCCTTGGAAGAATGGCAAGCTTTTAGCATGGGTCTATGCCTGTATATCAACTCTGGGTGACACCTACATCCTTCACAGTGTTGAACAACAGGGAGGTGCTGAGGATGACAGGGAGAAGTACAAAATTAGTAAGTATAGAGATATAACCAATCAGTTCAGTTTGTCCCAATGGGATCAGAGACCTTGGGATCATTGGGGAAAAAACTCCACTAGTTTCCTCAGAACTGAGTTTCTGACTCATTGACACCACCAGGGACCCAAAGGCGGCCACTTTCATGTTCCAGCGCCTCAGCGTGACCATCCAGAGGGTAAATACTTGCTGCGTACTTGGCTCACGTCCGGCTTCAGAGGAGCTGGATGAGATTTATAATCTTTGATATACTGCAGACACATACACCTGAAAAATGAAGTGGTGAGGTGGGTTCCATACATAGCTTTAAGAAGACGCAGGATAAAGCTCTCGAAGTCAGGAGAGAGTGAAACCAGTAGATTCCAGCGACAAGGCGGTGTTAGAAACATAGACTCGATCGCTTTAACCATACAAGCGAGTATACTACGATATGGTTAATATTTAATTTTAGATTGTGAAGATTTTTGTCCAGATGAACCTTTTGTCATATGAAGATAAACAGTGAGTTGAGAATTGTGTGTGTTTTTGTATGTAAAAGAGATAGAATGAGAGAGAGAGAGAGAGGAGGGGAGAGGGGGCAGGCAAGCAGGAAGTTTGTCTGAAATCCTACTTAAACTCAATGCAAAATCTTTATCATTATTATATTAACATCACAATTATTATCCACCTGGAAGCTTTAACCCGTAGAGATCATGCATCTGGGGAATGAGAGAGAATGCGATTTGATCCAAGGAAGAGGACAGCAGTTGCAGTTCTTTTGATCAAGAGCCCTTTACCAGCATCGAGGCACCCCTTTTCAAGACACTGGACATGTGCATCATGGCCGAAGGGCCACAAACCCTGCACCAAGAGTAACTTTACGAGGTGGCACGCACTTGGCCACTCCGCACGCCGGCTCCTCTCCTCATGGCTGCTATGTAAATCAAGCTCTTTATGATCGTTTTATATATTCCCTAACACATGTCAGGCATGCCTCGGGGACGAGTACACCATCACACATTTGCTGTAATATATTTGTTCATATGTGTGTGTGTGTGTGAGATGTATATGAGAGATTCTAAAGAAAAATTGCAAAGGTTAGTGGACGAGTTTGGGAATGTGTGTAAAGGTAGAAAGTTGAAAGTGAACATAGAAAAGAGTAAGGTGATGAGGGTATCAAATGATTTAGATAAAGAAAAAATGGATATCAAATTGGGGAGGAGGAGTATGGAAGAAGTGAATGTTTTCAGATACTTGGGAGTTGACGTGTCGGCGGATGGATTTATGAAGGATGAGGTTAATCATAGAATTGATGAGGGAAAAAAGGTGAATGGTGCGTTGAGGTATATGTGGAGACAAAAAACGTTATCTATGGAGGCAAAGAAGGGAATGTATGAAAGTATAGTAGTACCAACACTTATATGGGTGTGAAGTTTGGGTTGTGAATGCAGCAGCGAGGAGGCGGTTGGAGGCAGTGGAGATGTCCTGTCTAAGGGCAATGTGTGGTGCAAATATTATGCAGAAAATTCGGAGTGTGGAAATTAGGAGAAGGTGTGGAGTTAATAAATGTATTAGTCAGAGGGCTGAAGAGGGGTTGTTGAGGTGGTTTGGTCATTTAGAGAGAATGGATCAAAGTAGAATGACATGGAGAGCATTTAAATCTGTAGGGGAAGGAAGGCGGGGTAGGGGTCGTCCTCGAAAAGGTTGGAAGGAAGGGGTAAGGGAGGTTTTGTGGGCGAGGCGCTTGGACTTCCAGCAGGCGTGCGTGAGCGTGTTCGATAGGAGTGAATGGAGACGAATGGTATTTGGGACCTGACGATCTGTTGGAGTGTGAACAGGGTAATATTTAGTGAAGGGATTCAGGGAAACCGGTTATTTTTATATAGCTGGACTTGAGTCCTGGAAATGGGAAATACAATGCCTGCACTCTAAAGGAGGGGTTCGGGATATTGGGAGTTTGGAGGGATATCTTGTGTATCTTTATACGTATATGTTTCTAAGCTGTTGTGTTCTGAGCACCTCTGCAAAAACAGTGATTATGTGTGAGTGAGGTGAAAGAGTTGAATGATAATGAAAGTATTTTGTTTTTTTGGGGAATTTTTTTCTTGGGTCACCCTGCCTTGGTGGAAGACGGCCGACTTGTTAAATATATATATATATATATATATATATATATATATATATATATATATATATATATATATATATATATATATATATATTTATATATATATATACATATATATTTATATATGTCGTTCCGAATAGGCAGAACTTGCCATCTTGGCTTAAATAGCAACGCTTATCTTGCCATATAAGACAAGCGAAAATTTGTGTATGCAATAATTTCGCCAAATTCATTCTGAACATAACGAAAATATATTTCACTGTGTTTGTTTAGTATTAAATTACTGTAAACAAATCTAAAATATATTTAGTTGGGTTAGGCTAAAATAAATTGTTCTTGTTATTATAGGGTTAGGCAAGTTTTCTAAGATTCTTTTGGTGCAAAATTATAAATTTTTACATTATCATTAATGAAAAAAATATATCTTTAAACGTATAAGAGAAAATTTTAGAAAGGACTTTATTTTAAATGAGCTCTTGCTAATTGACCAGTTTTACATATTATATATATATATATATATATATATATATATATATATATATATATATATATATATATATATATATATGTCGTGCCGAATATGTAAAACTGGTCAATTAGCATGAACTCATTTAAAATTAAGTTCTTTCTGAAATTTTCTCTTATACGTTTAAAGATATATTTTTTTCATTAATGTTGATGTAAAAAATTTTAATTTTGCACAAAAAGGAACTTAGAAAACTTACCTAACCTTATTATAACAATTGCAATTTATTTTAGCCTAACCCAACTAAATATATTTTAGATTTGTTTACAATAATTTAATACTAAACAAACACAGTGAAATATATTTTTTTCATTAGGTTCAGAATGATTTTGGCGAAATTATTGCATACACAAATTTTCACTTGTCTTATATGGCAAGATGAGCCTTGCTATTTAAGCCAAGATGGCAAGTTCTGCCTATTCGGCACGACATATATATATATATTATGTATATATATATATATATATATATATATATATATATATATATATATATATATATATGTCGTGCCGAATAGGCAGAATTTGAGATCTTGGCTTAAATAGCAACGCTTATCTTGCCATATAAGAGAAGCGAAAATTTGTGTATGCAATAATTTCGCCAAATCATTCTGAACCTAACGAAAAAAAATATATTTCGCTGTGTTTGTTTAGTATTAAATTATTGTAAACAAATCTAAAATATGTTTAGTTGGGCTAGGCTAAAATAAATTGTTCTTGTTATAATAAGGTTAGGTAAGTTTTATAAGATTCTTTTGGTGCAAAATTAAAAATTTTTACTTTAACATTAATGAAAAAAATATATTTTTAAACGTATAAGAGAAAATTTTTGAAAGGACATAATTTTAAATGAGTTCTTGCTAATTGACCAGTTTTACATATTCGGCACGACATATATATATATATATATATATATATATATATATATATATATATATATATATATATTGCAAAAAAAGCTAATAACCAGTACAAGATGCAAAACAACCGACATTTGTTGTTAATCATCTCGAAAATTAAATGTTTGCCTGACAAAACAATTCAGTGAGATGACCGACTGATGTGAATTAATGCATGTGAAAAATCCATCATTGGCGTCTGGGCTTTTATGTATATATATTGTTCACATACCATATTTCCAGTTATTAGCACAACGTATTGTTAAAAACTGTGTTTATAGTGTGTGCTTAAAAATCAAATCTAAATATAGATGGTTTCCTTCACCGAGAGAAACTAATCAGCTTACCCAGTAGTTCCATCTCCGAAGATAAAATCTTATAAATAAATAAATAAATAGCTTGAAACCCTGATGTATTGCATAAGTGATGAATTACCAAAAAAAAAATGTAGCAGTGGTCCAACTGTAGCCAATTTCTATTCAGATATGTGAGTATTGATTTGGAGAAAATGGATAGTGCCTCTAGTGTTAAATGTAACAGTTAAATGTAACGGGTCAGTGCAGTCCTCAAAATAATGAATAATGCCTTGTTCCTCGGGCACATTCCTCAAAGAAGACTGCAGCTACATCAATAAAACCTTTTTTGAGCTTCGCCATATACAGCACTTCATCAATAACTGCAGAAAAAGAGCGGAGAATATATTACACAACGCCAGGGAGGATTCCATCCCTGGCTGGTACATATTTCTACTTATCAACAATACAGTCAATAACCCTTCCAATTTTTAGCCAAACCCACTATTAGGGTTGCCAGCATATTCTCCAAAACCTTAAAAGACCTAGTTAGGAAACCGGTGTCTACATAATATACGAGGAGATCACTGTACGTGCTGAAACCCGCACGGACCTATACACGAGGATTAACGAACATAAACGCCTGCCTAATTGATGCCATAAACAGCGCCTGTACTATTCCGCTCAACGCGGAAAACGTTGTAATGAATTTCCTCGACTCGTACTGTTTATCAGTGAAGCAGACAGGCATAATACGCTGGGCTTGGACTCTTCTCCGATTGACACTACTAACATTCGCTGGGTCAACCTCCGGAAAAGACCCGGGCCGGGACAAGAGGGGCGAACCTACTACTAGTAACACTATCACATAGAAATCAGGCTCATACTTCAGTTCAAAGACACTGGCCAAACTTATATTCACCAGACTTAATACTGCTATGACATAAATCTTGATTGGAGAAGTACTACAGTCGGCTTACTGGCCCTTCTTAAATGAATAACATTAGTTGATTTCACGTTTAAAAAGACACGTGAGCAAACACTAGTGTTTGCTCGTGTGTCATTTTTAAACCAATTTGTCGGTATCAATTGCCAGTGTTTATACCACGGTTTTAGATGTCTGAATCACATTACAGCAAAAGTCACTTTCCCAGCTCTACCACTCACGTGACGCCTTTTACATTATATATAGTATATGACGTGCCGAATATGTAAAACAGGTCAATTAGCAAGAACTCATTTAAAATTAAGTCCTTTCTAAAAAAAATTCTTATACGTTTAAAGATATATTTTTTTCATTAATGTTAATGTAAAATTTCTTATACGTTTAAAGATATATTTTTTTCATTAATGTTAATGTAAAATTTTTGAATTTTGCACCAAAAGAATCTTAGAAAACTTACCTAACCTTATTATAACAAGCGCAATTTATTTTAGCTTAACCCAACTAAATATATTTTAGATTTGTTTACAATAATTTAATACTAAACACACACAGTGAAATATAGTTTTTTCGTTAGGTTCAGAATGATTTTGGCGAAATTATTGCATACACAAATTTTCGTTTGTCCTATATGGCAAGATGAGTGTTGCTATTTAAGCCAAGATCGCAAGTTCTGCCTATTCGGCACTGCCTGCACTCTGAAGGAGGGGTGTTAATGTTGCAGTTTAAAAACTGTAGTGTAAAGCACCCTTCTTGCAAGACAGTGATGGAGTGAATGATGGTGAAAGTTTTTCTTTTTCGGGCCACCCTGCCTTGGTGGGAATCGGCCAGTGTGATAATAAAAAATAAATAAATAAAAATAAATAAATAAATAAATAAATAAATATATATATATATATATATATATATATATATATATATATATATATATATATATATATATATATATATATATATATAAGATCACAGTAAACAGGTGATTTCAGAATATGCAAAACAACCACTCTGAAAGAATAGAGAAATTCCAAGCGCTTTCGTGACTACTTACATTATCAAGGAACTATGAAAGTAAAGCATCCAAGGAAGCTATATAAGGGGTCTGGCCAACACCTCACTATCAGATCCCACAACGGTTAAACACCTGACGCGCGCCGACCCAACTGGATAGGTCCTTTGCACAACTCACCCACAAACTATTCTACCCAAGAAAATTTAAAAATTATTATTTGTCCAGTGTATTATTAAATTCTTCCCAAATTCTATTAATTATAAATGGATCTAATTTATATAAACCTAAGGAAATATTCATATTATTGTCAAAACTGCTTTTTATGAAACAAGATTCAATCATATTCCTGTCGACCATGGACTTGCTTGATACTACTTTCTCAACTTTTTGAAAATCAATTGGATGGTTAAAATCTCTTACATGAATAAATAGAGAATTGGAATCTTGTCCAGTTCTAATGCTATATTTATGTTGTTTTAATCTTAGTTCGAGATTTTTACCAGTTTGACCGTAATAAACTTTATCACAAATTTTACAAGGAATCTTATAGACACATCCATCAGCATTTTGGGGGGAATTCTTTATCAAAAGTTTTTTTTACTGTATCAAGATTTTTGAATACAACTTTAATATTAAAAGTCTTAAGAAGAGAAGGCATATCAACCAAGTTTTCATGGTAAGGGAGAACCAACATATTTTTAGTTGAATAAGGCTGGTTGTCCCTTTTTGGATTGTAAAAAGTATTTCTAGCAACTTTAAAAGATTTATCAATTACATTTCTTGGGTATTTTAAATCATTACCTATTTCATAAATTTTGGATATTTCCTAATCTATGAACTCAGGACTACAAATTCGTAAAGCTCTCAAAAACATTGATGAGAAAACAGACAGTTTGACTCTATCTTGATGCGAGGAATAATAGTGGACATAGGAACAGTTATTTGTAGGTTTTCTGTAAATTTTAAATTTGAATTCATTATTACCCTTAATAATTAAAACATCTAGAAAAGGCAATGAGTTATTTTCTTCAAACTCAACAGTAAAGTTTATAGAATGGGCTAAGCTATTTAATTTTCCAAAGAAATGGTGTATATCTACATTTTTGGGCATAAGACACAAAATATCATCAACATATCTGAACCATTGAGCTCTATTAGGGAGGATTGTGTTAAGCAACCTTGTTTCAAAAAATTCCATGTATAGGTTACTAAGAACAGGTGAAAGAGGATTTCCCATTGCCATACCAAACTTCTGAGTGTAAAACTTATCATTAAATACAAATTTTGCATCAACAATGCAAAGTTTAATAAGTTTAATGATAGTAGGAACTGGCAATGGTAAATCATAGTTAACGAGTTCTTCAGATAAGAAACTTAATAAATCATCAACAGGAACTTTCGTAAACAAGGAAGTAACATCAAAACTAACCATGTTAAAATCATTGAAGTCAGTCAAGGAGCTTAATTTATCAACCAAGTCTATGTTGTTTTTAACATTAAAGTTAGAAATTTTGCCAACAATAGGGCTCAAAATATCAACAAGCCATTTGGATAATTTATATGAAACTGACCCTATGGAGCTAATAATTGGTCTGACTGGATTCCCTGGTTTGTGTGTTTTTATTAGTCCATACATAAGATAAAGATGGATTAGTTGAAGTAAATTGTTTGACTAATTCATCTTTGCCTTTCAGTAGAAGTTTTATTGTTTTATTGAAATTGCTGTTAACGGTTTCTAGGGGATTTTTCCTAAGTTTAGAATAGGTTTCAGTATCATCTAAGAGATTATTCATTTTTTCTTGGTAATCATTTTCTTTCATAATTACTATTGCATTTATTTTGTCTGCTTTAGTAAGGCGCAAATTTTTATTGTTATTAAGTGTATCATAAGACTTAAAGAATCTTTGAGGGCAATTGGGAATGTTTGGTTTTAACATAGAGCTATATACCATTCCTTTACTAATATTAATTTCATCAGAGGATAAATCAGAAAATTTTTCAAAGTTACAAAAGGTTTTTGCAATTTCAACATTATTAAGTTTTTTTGAAGTTGCAAAACTTAGGCCAAAACCTAGAGCAGCAGTTGTATGTTTGTCTAAAATTTCATCTGATAAGTTAATTACAAAATTGTTATTAGCATGCTTTGTCCAATCACTATTTTCAATTAAAATGTCTAATTTTCTTTGTAGTTTGCTCTTGAGTTCATTACAAATTCTTCTGAGTTTATTATAGCAATGATCCAACATACTGTGTTTCCATTCTGATGGAATGGCCTGATTAAAAGAGTATTTTTTGTTTCTCAATATTTTGAATGCTTCCTTCTCCTGTATTTTAGTTATTTCAATGTTTCTGAAGAATAATTCTCATAAAATCATCAAAAGGACGATCTCTCATGTCAAGGAGTCTATTGGGTAAAAGAGACTTGGGCAGAACTTGTTCATTTAAATTTTTTTTTTAAAAAATTAAGTTTATATAAATTAGATCCATTTATAATTAATAAAATTTGGGAAGAATTTAGTAATACACTGGACAAATAATAATTTTTAAATTTTCTTGGGTAGAATAGTTTGTGGGTGAGTTGTGCAAAGGACCTATCCAGTTGGGTCGGCGCGCGTCAGGTGTTTAACCGTTGTGGGATCTGATAGTGAGGTGTTGGCCAGACCCCTTATATAGCTTCCTTGGATGCTTTACTTTCATAGTTCCTTGATAATGTGAGTAGTCACGAAAGCGCTTGAAATTTCTCTATTCTTTCAGAGTGGTTGTTTTGCATATATATATATATATATATATATATATATATATATATATATATATATATATATATATATATATATATATATATATATATATATATATATATATATTTGCTCTTCTTGTCCCTGGTGTTTCGGTCTCTACACAGTGCGAGAGAGGTATTTCGATATTACATAACGCCAGTCTGCAGGGGTTGTGCAGAGTGCTGTATAAGTTTGTAATGCAGGTAAATATTAGCGTTGAAGATTTTAAGAGAAAGGCAAGAAGCACTCACAGGTTCTCACATGGAAACTAATATCTTGTTTTTTTTTTTAATAAAAATTGACAAATTGGAACATACATAGCCCAACAGAAATTCAAGAATGACTTGCTTTAAAAGTTTGAAACCAAACTGAAGCGGCACTCTCAAGTTATCCGATATAGATCAGTATCCCAAAACAATAAGTTTGACGCTGTTCAGAGGTTGCATTATTAAATAGGATTGAAGGTTTGAAGCCAGTAGAATGAGGAACTAATAAATTGTCCTGTTATAGACAGTATTTCAGTGTTCCCAATATCTTCAACAAAAAATGGCAATTTGGATCTATGCCAGCCAAAATCAGTCCCAGCTGATAAAATTAACACGATTTCAAATATAAAAAATAATAATTGCACTGACAAATGTGCCCACACACAACTAAACTGAATGAGTACTATTTTGGTCAAAAAATGCATTAGCCATTAAATACTGAATCCACTCGAAAGTAGACGCATATATTTTGATGGTGACGCTTCAAGAGGAATTAAAAATTTCACAATTTTTCATATATAATGGTCAGATCCATCCATTTGAATTTCACTCTCGATCGTCGTCAAATTAAGAGTCACCTACAATATTTTGAACGTTTGAGGCTATGCTGATGAGAGTTTTGGAAGTTATCTGTCCGGGCTGCTTGGGATGGATTTAGTAACTTAGTTATTGGGCACCTGCACATGCTATTTGTTCCTAGAATCTGGTCCTCTTTACCATTCACAAGCGCTAAAATTTGAATTCGATTAGTTAAGAGGTTCTCGTGTTATGAGCAGAATAAAATAGAAAAGTTGGAGGAAATAAAACAAAATATTCAGGCAGTGACTAAAAGGTCCCCCTTGAGGGATACCCATTAAAATGCCATAAACCACTTATTTTGCCTTGGTCACATATAGAGCCAGGTATTCTCTCTCTGTCTGTCTCTGTCTGTCTCTGTCTCTGTCTCTGTCTCTGTCTGTCTCTGTCTCTGTCTCTTTCTGCCTCTGTCTGTCTCTGTCTGTCTGTCTATCTGTCTGTCTGTCTCTCTGTCCCTCTGTCCCTCTCTCTCTCTCTCTCTCTCTCTCTCTCTCTCTCTCTCTCTCTCTCTCTCTCTCTCTCTCTCTCTCTCTCTCTCTCTCTTACCCACCGAAAAGAAGAGAAACGTTTTAATGGAGGAAGAAATGTCTTCTGAATTCAACATGACAAGGAAAACTGAATACAGTTTTCTCCTCCTCCTCTCCACCCTTTCTTAATCTACCCCTCCCTCCCCTTCTTCTTTCCCTTATTCTTTCTGGTTCCTTTAATTTCTACTCAATCTTTTTTTGTTACCTTGGATCATCTCTCCCTCTCTCCCTAATTTATATTTTGTTTCTCTTTAAAATATCCTTCATAATGTGCCTTTTTTTTCTCACTCTTGTACCTTACGTTAACTACTTACTTTCTTTTTCTTCACATACCTTCCTTTCTTCCATCGGGTCCCTTTCTATCCCTTTCTCACACATTCTTTCCCTCTGTCCCTTATCCATATTCTCTCAAGCAAAGAAGAACTGTTTAGTAGGTAGAGAAACCTGGGGTTCATTTGCGAATATCGGAGAATCCGTTTGGCAGTGTTTGTTGGTGGATGCCTCTGAGCCTGCAGCTTTAAGTGAGAAAAATGGAGAGAGAGAGAGAGAGAGAGAGAGAGAGAGAGAGAGATCTTGGTTGGTTGGTTGATTTATTGTGTTGAATACCTATCGACTGCACTTAGGTCATTTAATGGCTGCATGTGATCTACATACTACCAGTCAAGGATACTTTAATCCCCCCAAAACGGGGTTTAAACTCTGAACTTGTTTTCGCCTAATCGTCCACCATAAGCAATGAATGGCAAAGCTTTTTTTATTATTGTCATAGAAAGCTCAGAAAGCTACATGTGTCCTTCAGCGCCTGGGAATGGGAGGCAGTATGGCACAGTATGGGAGGATAGTTTCACTCCTTGGATTTAGAGCCTCTCACCAGCAACAAGGGGTCATTTCTAAATGACATTTAATAATACTCGAGAAATACTGTGTATTTCGTGGCCCATTCTAAAAGACTCAATGAAGGAGATTCCTCCGGGGATAAGATTTGCTATCTAATACCCTGATGCTTAGGTTTTAAATTAAACCTCCCTCATAAATAATGGAGCTGGGGAGGGGTATAAAGGGTTATTTATTACTTCGGAAAGAAGTAGAATACATCAAGTTACGGAGCCTTACCAGAATCAAAGCAATGAAAGCCGTTGCAAACTCCCACGCTGGTACTAGTTATGAGGTGTGTTAAAAATTATATAAAATACCGATAAGTTGATCATTAAGACACATATGCAACAGTTAGCTTTATTGTTGAAACGTTTCGCCCACAGTAGGTTTCTTCAGTCATATACAGAGGCAGCGGTTGTAGTAGTGATATGAAGATGATGATAAGCAGTCCCTCAGTCTGAGGGACTGACCACCTCCGATACTACTTCAAGGTTGATTAACAAATTACATCATCTTCATTTCACTACTATACCTCTTGCCGCCTCAGTATTTGACTGAAGAAGCCTACTAAATAGGCGAAACGTTTCAACAATTACGATACTCAACTGTTGTAGCTATGAAGTGTTCAGTTTATATTCTCTTCGTGCAGTTAACTCCCTCATTGATTACGATGCTTCTGCACTGGAGTCACGGGTTCCTCTCCAACAAGGAGCGAACATCGGTTATACAAAATCAGGCATTGTGAACAGTGCTTGGAGCATTATGGTATACCAGTTCAACTACCTACTTTAAGGAGAAGAGTTAAATATATAAACGCCTGTAGAATGACCAAAATCCTCCAGCGACAGACAAACTCACTGACAAAGAAAAGAATCGAATCGGTGCTCAATCAATAACGTTCTCTCCCCACTGACAACACGTGTTTGAGGATTGTGGTCAAAACAGTGCAAAAATTACTGTCTATGAAACAACTCCATAAAAAATCAGCTTATCTGCGAGAAGAGGACACTACACCACCATGACAACTGGAGCCAACAAATATTTTTATATTGTGTCTCCAGTGAGCTAATGTGTGAAGCACAGACACCCAGGTGTACCACGCAGAATGAAGCATGGTCCAAGCTGAAGACCCAGGAAGTGCAGTGGATGGAAATAACAAGTATGTAGCAGCTGGAGTCTATTATGATAGACAAGTGGGATGAGATTCCCTGGCCACTGTTCACTACTAAAAGCTGAGAGTGGCAATACAGCCAGCACTAACTCATGCTTTGCAATAGAATAAGCAGAACGTTGTACTTCACACAGATTCAATAGCTGGTATCTGGTCATTCAAATACAATAAACCTTAGAATATTGTAACAGTCATCACATCCATCTTGAGTATCTTGGTATCCCGGGGAACGAGACTGCAGATCCTGCTGCCAAATTAACCACTAGGAATTATATACTTGTCTTCACACACACACACACACACACACACACACACACACTCACAAATACACACACTCACAAACACACACATCTGAAGCGCACATCAACCAGATAACTGCTGCAGCATATGGGCGCCTGGCAAACTTGAGAATAGCGTACCGATACCTTAGTAAGGAATCGTTCAAGACTCTGTACACCGTGCACGTCAGACCCATACTGGAGTATACAACACCAGTTTGGAACCCACACCTGGTCAAGCACGTCAAGAAATTAGAGAAAGTGTAAAGGTTTGCAACAAGGCTCAGGGAAATCGGCCTGACGACGCTGGAGGACAGGAGGGTTAAGAGAGATAATAACGACATACAAAATACTGCGAGGAATTGACAAGGTGGACAGAGACAAGATGTTCCAGAGATGGGACACAGAAACAAGGGGTTATAATTGGAAGTTGAAGACTCAGATGAGTTAAAGAGATGTTAGGAAGTTTTTCTTTAGTTATAGAGTTGTCAGGAAGTGGCAAGCGATGTTGAGGCAGGCACCATACATAGTTTAAAGATTAGCTATGATAAAGCTCATGGAGCAGGGAGAGAGAGGACCTAGTAGGGATCAGTGAAGAGGCGGGGCCAGGAGCTGTGTCGACCCCTGCAACCACAATTAGGTGAATACACTTAGGTTAGTACACACACTCATACCACACACACACCACAAAAACATCACAAACACCAAACACCAAACACCACACACCACACACCACACCACACCACACACCACACCACACACACACACACACACACACACACACACACACACACACACACACACACACACACACACACACACACACTTAGCTAAATCACCATTTGCAGGATGGTTGTTGTTTGAGTGCCTCACTCTCTCTCTCTCTCTCTCTCTCTCTCTCTCTCTCTCTCTCTCTCTCTCTCATTCGGAAATTAAGTAGCATGAATTCCATATCAATTTAGAAAAAGGTGCTAACCAGTTTTGGGTAATCCACCGGCACTTTGATAAATAAGTGTCTCTCTATACATGACATTCTTGCCAAAAAGAGAACATCAGTGCCCAAACCGATGTGTTTTTGCACGAGAGAGAAGAATGGGAGAAAGGCAGATAAAGGCGGTTTGTGAAGAAGGTAAAGGGGCAGCGGGGTAAATGTAGAAAAGAGAGGGGGGCGAAGGAAGAGGTGAATAGGAGGGACATGTATAGTGAGAAGACAATAGATGGAAGCAAAATATAGAAGATTATTGAGAAAAAAAGAAAAGACTGGAGAAAGGGAAAGGGAAGGGGGAAAGATAAAAGTTGAGAGGAAAAGAGGAAAATAAAATAGAAAAGGAAAAATAAAGGGAAGAGGGGGAGAAATAAGCAAGAGGAAGAGAGAAGAGTAGGAAGGAAAAGAAACCGATGGGAAAGGAAAGACTGACATGAGATAACGAAGGAAATATGAAGTGAAAATTAACAGAAAATGGCAGTAGTAGCATGAAATGGGAAGAAGAGGGAATGACGGGATGAGAATAAATACCTGCCAAGCGAAAATACGTAATAAATAACCTAAGCAAACGCAAGGGAAGATAGGAAACAACAGAATAGTGGAAAAAAATGGGAGGTACCATGAAAAATGGGAAGTGGGAAGCAATAGAACAGAGGTGAAATTGTGATTAGACGACACCATGAAAAGGAGAGAAATACACAGAAGGAGAGAAGCAGATCTAATATGCAACAGGAGATAAACCAGAAAGTGATAACAAGAGAGAGCATTATGGTAAATGTAGTAACAGACAAAGACGATCACCTGACAGCTCGGAGAACGGGCAGCAATTTAGCTGACGGAGGATCGAGCCTTCGTCACTACTTGCCCTGAACGTCCCCCACATTAGTTTAGTTCTTCATGAAATATAAACAACACAGAAAGAGGACATAGAAAAACCACAAGGGAATGAATTTAGCTAGGAAAAAGTTCTGTGTCGGGGGGCTAAGAGAACATAAGAATATAGGAAAGAGGAGAAAGGATAAGGAACAGGGATAAGAAAGGGGTTAGAATGGGAAGGGTGATGAAATAGCGAGAAATACGTGAAGGAGAAAGAGAGAGAGAGTAATAAGAGGGTAGGTAGACAAAGGAATTCAGGAAGCAGAAACTATGAGGAAAGGAGTTAGAAGATGGGAACAAAAGAGTAACTGACACACACACACACACACATAGTCATGGTACATGAAGATGTATCACAGTGGGCGCCTGTGACGAGCGGGGTCCCACAGGAGTAAGTCCTAGGACCAGTGCTATTTTTGGTATATGTGAATGACATGATACAAGGGATAGACTCAGAAGTGTTCCTGTTTGCAGATGATATGAAGTTAATGAGGAGAATCAAATCAGATGAGGATCAGGCGGGACTACAAAGAGACCTGGACAGGCTGGACGGGTGGTCTAGAAATTGGCTCCTCGAATTTAACCCCGCCAAATGCAAAAACAAGAAGATCGGGGAAGGGCAAAGAGGACCGCAGACAGAGTATAGGCTAGGCGGCCAAAGACTGCAAACCTCACTCAAGGAGAAATATTTTGCGGTGAGTATAATAATGAGCACGTTCCCGGAAGCACACATCAACCAGATACTAACTGCTGCAGCATATGGGCGCCTGGCAAACCTGAGAATAGCGTTCCGATACCTCAGTAAGGAATCGTTCAAGACTCTGTACACCGTGTATGACAGGCCCATACACAGCAAAAGTTTGGAGCCCACACCTGGTCAAGCACGTCAAGAAATTTGAGAGAGTGCAAAGGTTAGCAACAAGGCTAATTCTAGAGCTAAGGGGAATGTCCTATGAAGAAAGGTTAAGGGGAATCGGCCTGACGACACTGGAGGACAGGAGGGTTAGGGAAGACATGATACCGACATACAAAACACTGCGATGAATAGACAAGGTGGACAGACACAGGATGTTCCAGAGATGGGACACAGAAACAAGGGGTCACAACTGGAACTTGAAGACTTCAGTCATAGAGTTGTCAGGAAGTGGAATAGCCTGGCAAGTGATGTAGTGGAGGCAGGAACCATACATAGTTTAAGACTCGGTATGATAAAGCTCATGGAGCAAGGAGATAGAGGACGTAGTAGCGACCAGTAAAGAAGCGAGACCAGGAGCTGAGTCTCGACCCCTGCAACCACAATTAGGTAAGCACAATTAGGTGAGCACACACACACACACACACACACACACACACACACACACACACACACACACACACACACACACACACACACACCCCACACCACACACACACACACACACACACACACACACACACACACACACACACACACATGGATCAGGGAATACTTGTCAGGAAGACAGCAGCGAGTCATGGTACGTGGCGAGGTGTCAGAGTGGGCACCTGTGACCAGCGGGGTCCCGCAGGGGTCAGTCCTAGGACCAGTGCTGTTTCTGGTATTTGTGAACGACATGACGGAAGGAATAGACTCTGAGGTGTCCCTGTTTGCAGATGACGTGAAGTTGATGAGAAGAATACACTCGATCGAAGACCAGGCAGAACTACAAAGGGATCTGGACAGGCTGCAGACCTGGTCCAGCAATTGGCTCCTGGAGTTCAATCCCACCAAGTGCAAAGTCATGAAGATTGGGGAAGGGCAAAGAAGGCCGCAGACGGAGTACAGTCTAGGGGGTCAGAGACTACAAACCTCACTCAAGGAAAAAGATCTTGGGGTGAGTATAACACCAGGCACATCTCCTGAAGCGCACATCAACCAAATAACTGCTGCAGCATATGGGCGCCTAGCAAACCTCAGAACAGCATTCCGACATCTTAATAAGGAATCGTTCAGGACCCTGTACACCGTATACGTTAGGCCCATATTGGAGTATGCGGCACCAGTTTGGAACCCACACCTAGCCAAGCACGTGAAGAAACTAGAGAAAGTGCAAAGGTTTGCAACAAGACTAGTCCCAGAGCTAAGAGTTATGTCCTACGAGGAGAGGTTAAGGGAAATCAACCTGACGACACTGGAGGACAGGAGAGATAGGGGGGACATGATAACGACATACAAAATACTGAGAGGAATTGACAAGGTGGACAAAGACAGGATGTTCCAGAGATTGGACACAGTAACAAGGGGACACAGTTGGAAGCTGAAGACACAGATGAATCACAGGGATGTTAGGAAGTATTTCTTCAGCCACAGAGTAGTCAGTAAGTGGAATAGTTTGGGAAGCGATGTAGTGGAGGCAGGATCCATACATAGCTTTAAGCAGAGGTATGATAAAGCTCACGGCTCAGGGAGAGTGACCTAGTAGCGATCAGTGAAGAGGCGGGGCCAGGAGCTCGGACTCGACCCCCGCAACCTCAACTAGGTGAGTACACACACTCTCTCTCTCTCTCTCTCTCTCTCTCTCTCTCTCTCTCTCTCTCTCTCTCTCTCTCTCTCTCACACACACATCACACACACACACACACTCACATCACACTCACACACACACACACACACATATACACACACACACACACACACACACACACACACACACACACACACACACACACACACACACACACACACACACACACACACACACACACACACGCATATACAACAGGCCTAGTGTCTAATTGACATGTGCCTAGGACAAAATGGTAACTAACACACACACACGGCGCGCATAACGGAAATAAAACGCCTCAATTACTGGGAGCGCTTGAAGTTCCTGAACCTGTACTCCTTGGAACGCAGGCGGGAGAGATATATGATTATATACACATGGAAAATCTTAGAGGGACTAGTACCGAACTTGCACACGAAAATCACTCACAACGAAAGCAAAATACTCGGCAGGCGATGCAACATCCCCCCAATGAAAAGCAGGGGTGTCACTAGCACGTTAAGAGACAATACAATAAGTGCCAGGGGCCCGAGATTGTTCAACTGCCTCCCAGCATACATAAGGGGGATTACCAATAGACCCCTGGCAGTCTTCAAGCAGGCACTGGACAAGCACCTAAAGTCGGTACCTGACCAGCCGGGCTGTGGCTCGTACGTTGGACTGCATACAGCCAACAGTAACAGCCTGATTAATCAGGCTCTGATCCACCAGGAGGCCTGGTCACAGACCGGGCCCCGGGGGCGTTGACCCCCGGAACTCTCCCCAGGTAACAACTAATACTTTTACACAGTCAATAAAATTATTTTTTTATGGGCGAAAGTGGGTAAAAATATTTTTGACAAGCCATATGTATTATGTATGACAATGAAAGTAGAAAATAAGGAACGTACATAACATACATACATTTTAGATACATACACACGAACATAAGGTAAAAATAATTACAGGAAGAATAATTCACGCGGAAAATTAAGAGAGGAAATAAAATACTGAATTAGTAAAGAGAGAGCAAAAAATGAACCTGTTTTTTTAAGGAAATAAATGCTGTTAAGAAAGTAGTGTAAAATATATATGGAAAAGAAAGTATTTTGCTCAAAAATAGTGGCGAAAATTCCTCTGAGGGAAAGACAATCAAATGTGGAATAGACAAGGAGAAGGAAGGGAAAATAAAATTGCAACATTGAAGGAAGGGAAAATAAAATTGCAACATTGAAGGAAGGGAAAATAAAATTGCAACATTGAAGGAAGGGAAAATAAAATTGCTACATTGAACAAAATTGAACGAAATTGAAAATACAAATATATGAATGCTGACAATGAAACTTTGAGTGAACTTGTACCGTAGCGTCAGAGCAGAATAGGACGGGGGGGGGGGGGGGGGAAGGACGGGGGGGAAGGACGGGGGGGGAAGGACGGGGGGGGAGGCCGGGGGGGGAAGGACGGGGGGGGGGGAAGGACGGGGGGGAAGGACGGGGGGGGAAGGACGGGGGGGGAGGACGGGGGGGGAGTGGAAAAGGAGTAGCGTATGGAGTCTGAGAAAGAAGTGGAAGTAATGGAGGAGGAACAGGCAGATTAAAAAGGGGAGAATGTAAGTAGGAACGAGAGGAGAAAGGAGGATAGGAAGAGGAATAAATGTGTGAAGGAAAGTATAGGCAGACAAGAGGAAACGGGATAGGAAGAAGCCAGAGAGAAGGAGAATGAAAGAAAAGATGGAAAAGAGGAAAGCGGGGAAAAAATAATGAGAAAGGAGAGAGGACGAAGAAGGGAAGGATTTACTAGAAGAAAACAGGAATAAAAAATGAGAAAGAAAAGAACGGGGAGCAAAAGAGGATCAAGAAGCAAGAATAAAAAATAAAGGAAAAGAAGGGGGAAGATTTAGGAAGAAGTGAACAGAAACATATGAAAAATACAAGGAACATAACACATACGAAATATGTAAAACAGTAGAAGGGAAGGTAAAAGAGAAGCTGAACTGGCACTGAAGAAAGAACCAAAATTACAGATTAATGAATAAAAGGAAGAAGAGGATTAAGAGTAAACGAAGATGAAGAAAACATGATGAGAGAGAGAAAATATATACTTAAGAAAATCAATACGAATCAGAGAGGAAAGATAAAGTAAAGTGGGAAAGAGGAAGTGAAACAGGAAACTAAAGTGAAGAAAGAAGAGAAGAGAAGAGAAGAGAAGAGCCAAAGGAGAGAAAAACGAAAGAAAACATTCAGGAACACTAAAAAAATATGCGGCATTATGAAAGGCGAAAATGGAGAAAAATAGTTAAATATGAAAATGAGAAAAAGAAAGAGGAGAAGGAAGGTAAGGAAGAAGAGGAAAGGTAGGAGAAAAGATAGAGAAGATGGTTTTATATATATATATATATATATATATATATATATATATATATATATATATATATATATATATATATATATATATATATATATATATATAGACCCCTCAAGGAAGGTTCCTTGATGTTGGTGAGGGGCTCTTGATTTAGGGAATTGGATCTGTGCTCCAGTTCCCCGAATTAAGCCTGAATGCCTTCCACATTCCCCCCAGGCGTTGTATAATCCTCCGGGTTTAGCGCTTCCCCCTTGATTATAATATATATATATATATATATATATATATATATATATATATATATATATATATATATATATATATATATATATATATATATATACATTATATATATATATATATATATATATATATATATATATATATATATATATATATACATATATATATATATATATATATATATATATATATTTATATATATATTTATATATATATATATATTTATATATATATTTGTACTCACCTATTTGTGGTTGCAGGGGTCTAGTCATAGCTCCTGGCCCCGCCTCTTCACTGATTGCTACTAGGTCCTCTCTCTCCCTGCTACATGAGCTTTATCATACCTCGCCTTAAAACTATGTATGGTTCCCGCCTCCACTACTTCACTTTCTAGACTATTCCATGACTTGACTACTCTATGACTGAAGAAATACTTCCTAACATCCCTTCGATTCATCTGAGTCTTCAACTTCCAATTGTGACCTCTTGTGTCTGTGTCCCATCTCTGGAACATCCTGTCTTTGTCCACCTTGTCTATTCCGCGCAGTATTTTATATGTCGTTATCATGTCTCCCTTGACCCTCCTGGCCTCCAGTGTCGTCAGGCCGATTTCCCTCAACCTTTCTTCGTAGGACAATCCCCGTAGCTCTGGGACTAGTCTTGTTGCAAACCTTTGCACTTTCTCTAATTTCTTGACGTGCTTGACTAGGTGTGGATTCCAAACTGGTGCTGCATACTCCAGTATGGGCCTGACGTAAATGGTATACAGGGTCTTGAACGACTCCTTACTGAGGTATCGGAACGCTATCCGTAGGTTTGCCAGGCGCCCGTATGCTGCAGCAGTTATCCCGTTTATGTGCGCCTCAGGAGATATGCTCGGTGTTATACTCACCCCCAGATCTTTTTCCTTGAGTGAGGTTTGCAGTCTTTATGTGTGTGTGTGTGTGTGTGTGTGTGTGCGTGTGTGTGTGTGTGTGTGTTAAAATTTTAGTTGAAATTTATTAAGGATTTTTTGTTTATGCTGGTTGCCATGTGGAAGTTAATGTCCTTTGGTTTAGTCCTCTAAAGTGATGTGTTTTCCAGAAATAAGTGACCATTCTTATTGTTGCCTGTCTTTATCTCTCACTCTTTTACATCTATTATCTTACTCTCTCCCTCTTTCAGTTAATTTCCCTCTCTTGTGTCTCTCTTCTCTATTCTCTGTCTCCTCTCAATTCTCTCTTCTTCTCTTTTCTATTTTTTCTCTATCCTGACTATTGTATTTCACAGTAGAAGTTGAGAAAAAAGCAGACTTATAGCTCACTGTCATTCATTCAATCGCTAAACAAAAAAATATTCTTGGAGAATAAATACGACTCATGCCTATATATTTTAGGGTTGAAACGCCATCCGTTACCTGATAGTGTAAACGATAAAACATTTTCAGAGAGAGAGAGAGAGAGAGAGAGAGAGAGAGAGAGATTGAGATAGAGAGAGAGAGAGAGAGATTTATAATTCTTTTGGTTATCGTTTGAAAAACTTTCCCACCTCTTTATCTGGCTCTTCCTTTGACCCAGTTTACGGACAAGGTTACTTGCCGACACTTGACCACTTAACCTCTTCTGATCACACCTGAACTAGATGAAGAATCACCTGACGGGGGGGGGGGGGTACTGGCCATCTCTTCTCTCGGAGCTAGTCTTAACGGTGTTTACCAAGCAAGCTTCTGTCACATCGTAGATCTGCACACGTCCACCCTCGGACCAGCGTCTATTACATACGTTCGTCTCTCGTACCAGCGTCTCCTGCACACATTCATCTCTCGGACCATCGTCTGCACACTACGTTCATCCTTCTGTCCAGCGTCTCCTGCACATGTTCATCCCTCGTACCAGCGTCTCCAGCACAATTACATTCCTCGGACCAGTGCATCCTACACAACTACATCCCTCAGACCAGCGCCTCTTACACAGTTTAAAATAATGAAAGTGTTAAATAATGAGAGCATCTAGCAGACAGGAGGGCAGGCTGGAAGGCAGACAAGTAAGCATGCAGAATGGCATTTAGGCAGGCAGGCAGCCAGGTAGCAAGCCAGCCAGCCAGCCAACCAGTTATCCAGCCATCCGGCCAAGTTAAACCGCCTTACGAGTTACTACATTAATAAGATGAGTCCCAGAGAGGTTAATGAAGGTAGTGCTCGGCTGTTTTTCCATGTCCTGTATTTTCTTGCTGTCTTGTTCCCTGTAAAAGTTAAGGGTGATTTATCAGCGTGACACAGAAGCTGCTTGAAAACTCCCTCAGGGACAGCAAAACCTAGACGGACCAAGGAGTTCTCGAACCCTCTTTTCGTTGAATTAAATAGTTTGGCAAATAAGTATGAAGAACAAACTCTAATCGAGATTCCGTTTGGGTCTATGTAGAGGTTTATCAAGTCATGTTTCACTCTGTGTAGAGCTGTCAGTTTATGATAAAGCGACACATTGTCACACTGAAAGCTTGTTCCGCAGTTTGCCTTCAGGCATTTGTATGTTATTCATCGAGCAAGATATACTGTAGACTCGTATGTGGGATTAGAGGGTTGAGTTTTCTACGATTTCTGTAAGCATTTCATGGGCAACTCGTGAGGAAGAGCTTTATGCGAGAGCTCGTGAGCAACGATACCTCTAAGCCTCAAAGAACTTTTTATCACGAATACAGGACAGCTAAGTGAAATTGAAACATTACAAAGAATTCACAAGCAAAGTCATGAATACTAGACTCTTGAAAAACAATCTCGGAAGTACTAAATACTCCAAGAACCACGAAATGTAGGCTCTTAGAAAGATATGCTGAGTAAAAAAGTAAATATCAAGGACTTAAAAAGATCAAATAGTAAGCACTCGTAAAATTAAAACACAGAATACCAGGGACTCAGAAATATCAAATTCTAAGCACTTATAAAAATAAAACACATAGAATACCAGGGACTCAAAAACATTGCAAACACCATGTTCTCGAAAACAAGGTAAGGTATACCAGAGGCTAAAAAAAAAAAAAAAAATTAGGAAGTACCAGGCGCTAAGACACACAATACAGATCGAATTTCAAGCACTCAGAATGCAAGATCACGAATATTAAAAAAAAAAAATTAAAAATACTCCCAAGGCAAAAGAGGAAGGATCAACATCACCTGGACTCATGCACTGATAATTATTCCAACTAATATTGTCTTATTTTATCAACACTTTCTACTGACCTTTTTACGGCATATCCTTAGCAAAGGTCGCGGCGATAATATTCTTGTCTAAACCAGACTTTAAAGTTTACCACGGATTTTGTTCTCCCAGAAGACTAACCTGAGAGTCCAAACTATTTTCCTTCGCAAATTGTTGAAAATTGATAGGGAAATTGACTTAACGCTGAAAGGGAATATTCTCTGGATTTTCGTAAACACGGCTGATTGATTTTCGACGACAAAGTTTCAAAGTTAGAGATATTTCCCTATATTGTTCGCTAGGAAATGGTATGTGATATAAGTTGCTTCTCTTCTTGATTGTATTTTGACTCAAATGTTGGTTGATGAATATACTTTGTTTGTTGAGTATATACGTACGTTTGATTAAATGATTAATTAATATACTCTCTTGAAAATTTACATTTTCTTCTTGAATATGCATTCTTGCTGAATATATACACTTGCTTGTTGAGTATACACTTTAAATAGCTGTATATACAAACTTACTTGCTGAATATACACATTTGATAATTAAAAATATATCGATGTGTAGTATACACATTTACTTAATGAATATTCACACTCGTTTGTTGAATTTAAACATACACATGTTTAATATGAATACACTTGCGGAGTATTCACAATTTCGGGTGTAGTATACATAAGGGTTTACTGAATACATGCACTTGTTTGTGTAGTATATCCACTTGCTTGTATTATTTACCCACTTGTTTGATAAATATAAACATTACATATATTTTATTTATTTATTAATTTATTTATTTCAAGATAATGCTTGTAAATACTTGAAAAGTTTATTATGATTACACAATAGGAAGTGTGGATACAACTTAATGAAATTCAGCTTTCATTATTTCTCGTCCGAATTAGACTTCAAGAGGTTCACAGATCTAGAGTAAACAAAAGCACCAGCAGCAACCGATGCAACAGTAGCAGAATTAAAAGCAGGATCAACAACCGCAGAAGTAGCAACGGTTGTAATGAGAAAACTAGCTGCAACAAAAACAAAGGCAGTACATATATTATTACAAAAGGAACAATAATAGGAGCAAAAGACATTAATAAAAAACTGCACAAACCATAAATATAGCAGTAGCTATAGCCACAATAGCAGTAACAATAATAGGAGCTACGCTGTCATCAACAACAGCAGCAGTAACAACAATAAGGCACTTTACAGGCGCACGGGTACATTATATTTAAACTTTTCATTTACATATGACTGTAATAACTATAATAAACATGAATATTAAGTTTTAGTTGTTTTTTTAGCAAGAACATTGTCGTGATCGACAGTAGATAAATGTGTCCAGAGGTGTGTGTGCGTGTGAGTGAGAGAAAAAGAGAGAGTTGGGGGATAGGAGGGAAGAGAGGAGGAGAATGGGAGGTGGCGTAAATCCATGGCCAGAGCCTTCTCGGGAGAGCTTTGTTTTAGGGAATCCTTCTTTATGCCGGATGACCACAGGCTCAATCCAGAGACCAAGACAGGTCCCGACCCCCGTAAACACCCGCACTTTACAGCGGAAAACCTTCCTCAGACATGGGGCTAAATCTCTCAGTACTGTTCAACGATCACAGCCAATAAACTAACAAGATTGCAGTCAATAGCTGCGTGCTTGTTGTATTCACAGGTTGAAGAATCTATGGTTGTTGTCTTGGATTTAAAATCAGTCTGACATGTTAGGATCAGTAAGGCTGCTTGTCATCTGTACACCTATGTAAATACACTGCTACTCGAAATTTGTATACATAGGTATACATATACAGTTTCAGAATATCTATAGTGCACTAGTATGTATTTCGCAACATATATTTAAAACCCCAAATTGAATGTCGAAGCTAAATTTGGAGGCATCACAATGATCTTGGACGAACGAAACATCTTATTGTTTCTATTTCCAATTTGTGACTTAGTTGTGAATTGTTTTAACCACGATATTGTGACCTATATCCCTCTTAAGAAGAAATTCGCCAGGTTTTTCCAGCTAGTACAAGACCTGGTATTCCATTACCGTCGTCTTCCTTGTGGTGTAGGTAGGAATTTTCATGGGTTGAATTTTGCTTTGTTTCCTAAGGGATTGTCAGGTTGCAAGTGCCAACAGCCTGAGTGACCATAGATCGGCCGTGATTAGCAGACGGAGGATGAAGCCTTCACCGCTCCTCGTGCTGAAATAAATTGCAATTACGTTATTTTCAAATTGCATTGCTAGTTTCATTTATATTTTAATATATCTGTTTCTGGATTTGTTGTCTGTTGATCTCTCTCTCTCTGTCTCTCTCTCTTTGTAGCTTGTCATATTTATCTTAATCATATTTTTTTAAATTTCCAGTGTGTGTGTGTGTGTGTGTATGTGTGTGTGTGTGTGTGTGTGTGTGTGTGTGTGTGTGTGTGTGTGTGTGTGTGTGTGTGTGTGTGTGTGTGTGTGTGTGTGTGTGTGTGTGGAAATACCAAAATATTACAATAAAGCCAAGAGAAAGAGAGAAGTGAAAGAAAAGTGAATTCTGGGAACGCTGTTGATTGAAACAAGGGAGCCTGCCGAGACACGACACATCTGCTGGAAAAATGTTGGAAATTCAAAGATGATTTACCGAATGTGAGGGATGCGTTACGATAATGTCCGCGCTCGGCTGAAAAGAAGATAGGATGAGCGGGAAGAGAGAGAGAGAGAGAGAGAGAGAGATGAGATGAGGGGGATTATATATATCTATATATATATATATATATATATATATATATATATATATATATATATATATATATATATATATATATATATATATATATATATATATATATATGCAGGACAAGCCACGGGGGGGTGAAGATTTTCACCCCCCGTGGCTTGTCCTGCATAGTTAAGATCGCCCGTCTCTCTCACATCTCATGTACTGTATATGCCATCTTTATGTCAACAATGTATCTCTTAAATCTTTTGTACCATATTATGTAATAAAATATATCTTTTGGTGTATATATATATATATATATATATATATATATATATATATATATATATATATATATATATATATATATATATATATATATATATATATATGAAATCGTTGCTATAAACGAATATTTGTTAATCTCCCTTGCTTATTATTTAGCTTTAAGACAAACATGTTACTCCGCCTCTTTCCCTTCTTGTTCTCTTCTTCGCCTCCCCGTCCTCCTCCCCCTCCTCTCCCTGCTGAAAGATGTGTTATTACCGCGTTGAATGGGTTGCTGCTGCATAGGACGTGATTCGCGTACAACGTGGGTATCGCTACTGGTGTTCAGCGTAAAACCAGCACAAGGGCGTAAATTATTGCCAGCGATGTGTTTTATGTTGTTTTATAGCCTACCTGGCGCCCTCCTGAAGGTACACACAAACTAAAAAATGGAAAATGTTAACGTATAAAATATTTTGCTTCCTAGACTAGTGAGTGATGCCTTCCACAGGGAAGATGGTGCGATATTAATGATATTCTGCCTCTTGTCGCCTCTTTATTAATATTATCATCATTATAGAGACAATAACAGGCAAGTCTTATAGAGTTCATACTAATATAATTATTATATAATTATTCTTATTATAATTTTATGTTAATTTATTATTATTATTATTATTATTATTATTATTATTATTATTATTATTATTCGCTACTCTTAAATTACAACTGCTGCTAATGTTAAAAATAAGAAAAAACATAATATATATAATTTGAGTAGAAGTGCTTCTTCAGAATAATGAAAAAATACACATAATTTTTATTAAATTATATAAACATATGAGCCATGCGGCCACATTTAAATCATAATATAGATGTTGTTTGTCTTATTTTGTAAAAGAGCAGTCACAATACCGTGGCTGGAACAATTCAGAAACGTACCCACAACTTAGAAACGAAACATTAGTCGACGTTTCGGTCCTTCCTGAACCATCATCAAGTTACGAGTGCGTATTTTGTACCTATTCGATAAACCGAGACAGAATACGTTTTGAAATTCTTTTGGCGCTTGACATATCGAATCACGAGAGTGATGAATATTAAGTTGGGCGGCATATACTGGTACCCAGAACTGGAAAATGGCTCTCAGAAGCGAATGAGATTTGGAGACATAAAGTGGTGAGAGCTTACTTTCCTAGTTTTTATGCGGATATCAGGGAAATATCGTTGTTTTTCGCGTCATTGTGTCCTTTTGATCACTGGCATAAATCTTGGTGGATGGTTGACGTGCGAGGGGCAGCTCTTAGTAAGTGCCTCTCTCCCTCTCAATCACTCTCCTCAGTTTCCCTCTCTCCCTCCCTCCTTCCCTCCCTCTCACTTTCATCAGTTTCCCTCTTTCCCTCCCTCCCTCTCACTTCTCAGTTCCCCCCTCTCCTCCATTCCTTTCCCTCTTTGTTTCCCTTTCTTTCAATGTATGTTTCTTTTGTACCCCCTCCCTCCCCTCCATTCCATTCATCTTTTTCAACTTCCCTCTCTCCTTCCACCATTTCCTCTATTTTTCCATGCATCTCTTCTCCCCTCGCTCTCCTCTCTCTCTCTCTCTCTCTCTCTCTCTCTCTCTCTCTCTCTCTCTCTCTCTCTCTCTCTCTCTCTCTCTCTCTCTCTCTCTCTCTCTCTTCCGTTTTCCTTTGCCTTACGTCCCTTCCTCGTTTCTCTCTTTTATCGTTTTGTCCCTTTGTTTCTTTCACTTCATTCCTTTCTCATCATCACCGCCCTCCCCCCATGCTTAAATTCTTCCCTCTCCATTATTTCCTTCATCCGTCCCGTTTTCCATTTTCTGTTCCTTTCCCTCTTCTCTAATTTTTTATCCCCTCTTGTTTTCCATTCGCTGCTCCCTCCTCTCCTTCAATTCCTCCCTCCGTTTTTGTTCTTTTCTACTCGGAAATTGATAGTTTTGTGGAAGGATTGGTGGGACGTGGATTAGGAGGGTGTCCGCTTGTACTTAGTGTAACTGTTCAGCATGTATATCAAAACAAAGAAAGATACATAAAGATTGGCAAAGAGCATTCGTCTGAATAAGTGTCTTTGTTAAAACAGGTAATACACAAATAACCCGCACATAGGAGAAAGAAACTGACGTTTCGGAACGACTGGACCATTGACTAGTCTCACTTGTGACTGGTCAGTGGTCAAATTGGGACCGAAACGTCGTGATATCTTCTTTCTCCGATGTGCTTCTTATATGTAAATTGTTCCAGTCACGGTATATTTTCTTATATTTATCGATTAGGAAAAGGCTAATGGTTGGGTGATTAGGGAATTGCTTTAGCTAGTTTTATATTTGTATAGAATACATGGTAAGCTGTTGAAAGCTGAAGTTTTTTTTTTTTTTGTAAGGGGAATGAGGCTCAGGTTTTAGTCCATCTTCCAACGTAAACAGCGTGCTTGGGTTTTGCAACGATCTAACACAATATATAATTTTCCGCTCTGCTAGATTTAAGCCGCTCGTTTAAGTTATATCATTAATGTCGGTTAGCTATATACTTAAATACCGATGAATTTGAGTTTATTTTACCTAACGATCTAAACCTAGCGAAGCCTAATCTAACATATGATAACTAATATTTATTTTAAATCGGGCAAAAATACCCATTCAGTTTGGAGAATAGGTTGCAAGTTTGGGTGTGTAGGATAAGAGGGGTTCGCTTTCCATTAACAGCGTGCCTTAGGATTGGATGTTGAATGAGACTATAGATATTTAATGTGGTTATAGACGGGATGTTAAAAATAGTGAATGATAAAGTGTTATGGAGAAAAATAACTAATCTGAAATAAAGTCAGTGTTGTGGCATCTACTGTTTGCAGTTCAAAGAATCAGAAGAAAACCTAAACAGTTTGATAGAAAATTTTGAAAATAATATATGTAAAAATAGGAAGCTGAGAGAGATTTCGAAAAGATATAATTCTTGAATAAACAAAATTGCTGGGATGAAAAATTGCAGATTAGATTGGAAAGTAGTAGTATGGAGAAAGTGAACGGGTGTGAAGAATTAGAGAAATATGGACCTGGGGAAAAAAGTTGCTAGAGTTGAAGGAATTAATAAAAATAAAGACGTTTACCATTGTATGCGAAAAAAAGGGGAGGGGAGTGGAGTGTAGCAGAGTACAGTTGTGTCAACGTTTTCATACAAGTTTGAGGCTGGTGTTTTGAAGGCTGCAGGTTGAGGAAGCAGTATGTTGTGTCTAAGATCTGTGTAGTGTTTAATAAGTAGCGTGAGGTGTGGTACTAAATGGCCGTTAATATGTGGGATGAAACACGAGTATGTCAGGAAATCGAAGCCTTTGTTCTCATAACGTTACTATCGTATATGAGTAGGGTAGCATTGCACCGCTTCTCTCCCTCAATTATCTCACCCTCCCTTACCTATTTCTCCCTCACCTACTCATCAATTTCACCCTCTCCAAAGTCACTCACTACCTACCCTCTCCTCGCTCACTTGCCTCACCCATTTCTCCCTTACTCACCTCAACCTCACTCTCACCATCCTTTACCCCTCACTCTTACCCACCTTCCCCTCACGCTCATCTACATCTCCCTCACTGTGAACACGGATGCTGTGAGAGCAATCTGTGGCGGGTCGTGTGAAATATGCACCCAGGCCTGTTCCTCTGGGGTCTGGATTGAGAAGCAAAGATGCTGCCCAGAAATATTGCCACAGCTCGCTACTGCCTCTCCCTCACCCCCTGAGGTGATCTCTCGCCTCTGCTGCCTCTCCCATGTTTATCGCTCACGCCACTTCTTTATATTTACTTCAGGATTACATTTAAGATTTATGGGCTTTGGAGCACTGGCGGAAGGAGGTGGAAGGGGAGTTGAATTTTTTTTTTGCAGTCTCTTTTAACACGTGTAGAATGAATTATGATTTTGGGAGGGGATGGTGGGTGAAAGGAAAGGGGACGAGTGAGGAGTGATTGAGGGTGGGAAAAAAAGTGGTTGAGTTTGATAAAACGAGGTTGAGGTTCGAAAAGAGGTAGTCAAGAAGGAAAAGAAGCGGTCGGGGAGGGAATAACAGGAGGTATTCTATAATGGAAACGATGTGTTGGAGGGAAAAGGAGTTGATAGCAAAAAAAATACGAATGGGGAGGACAGAGATGAAAAAGAAGGGTAAAATGGCTTGGGAGATTATTGAGACTGAAGTGTTGCGATGGTTTCGTTTGTTGCTCAAGTTACAGGTTTTTGCGAAGGGAAAAGCTGAAATTGCTGTTCTGTACCTCTTTTTTTTTTTTTGCTCCCGTCATGCGTGATGCCTTGCTGTTGGTGAAGGGCTCTTGATCTTCCCTTAAATCAGATTTGATTGTCTCCCATTTCCTAGGCGTTTTAAGCTTCTTAAAAATTTAGCTCTTCACCATTATACTAATAATAATAACAATATTATTATTAATTAGAAGGGCTGTAGGAAAGCATTGGTAATAAAGTTGTGGATAAGTGGAACAAACTCCAGAGTAGTGCCACTAAAGCAAAAACCTTGTGTAGCTTTAAAAATAGATTAGACAAGTAAATGTGTGCTTAGCATGGGCTAGTAGGCCTGCTGCAGTGCTTCTCATGTTCCTAAATATAAAGCAATACTTAAAAATAATAATCATAAGAGAATCATTGTTCTGCAAGATTGTTTTTGCAGTACTCACGAGGCTTCCATTCATACAATGAATAAGTGGAAGTCAGAGAATACAGAAAATCAAATGAAGCGGCGTGCTACAGATAATGACCATGCCATTAAAATTAAGAAAAGATTTAACACAGTTGTTTTTTAGTGCCCTGAGAATATACAG
The DNA here is from genome assembly GCF_038502225.1 of Cherax quadricarinatus. Taxonomy (NCBI): domain Eukaryota; kingdom Metazoa; phylum Arthropoda; class Malacostraca; order Decapoda; family Parastacidae; genus Cherax; species Cherax quadricarinatus. Next base: position 17,406,370 of record NC_091348.1, read on the forward strand.
CCCGAGTAGTCTTTATCAAGAAAAAATAACACAATTAAGAACCTTCTCAATGATAGAATGCACGGAAAATTTCTTGGCAAGACTGAAGAAAGTTTACCAAATTTTCTACACCAACTAATACAAAAAGGAAAAATGCCTTTCGGCACGATGTTCGTAATGTCTTTTCATCAAGGAATAGCTTTAAAAATGAGGAAATAATGAAAGCAGTACATTTCTGCACCAAAAATGGTATCCCTTGAAGCAACAGGGGTTTGCGAGGTCCCATCCAGGAATTTTGACTCTCGGAATTACAGAAAGGTTGCCCTGTATACAAATAAATAGTAAAATGAAAGAGATCAGCAATTTGTATGCACAGTAAAGTTCATCAGTGTTCAAGCACATAAAAACCTATATTCACACTGTAATAGAAATGAAGCGAACATCACTCACAAAACCAAAACAAGATCTGTTAGTTCTGCTACGGAAACGTAGATAGTATATTTGCCAGTATTGATTTGGAAACGTTGACACAAAACATGTTATTGCTACTTGTGAAACGTTTTTCTCAAAAAATTTGATAAACAAATATACTAAGTCTTTAAATTTTGTAGGATGTTAACCCAGAAACCTTACAGGACTCTCCCCTTGGCAGGCTAAGACCGATATCAAAACACCGGATCGACTTACGAAGATTCTTTTTAGGATTGCCTTTCTACAAGTCGAGTCTTACCCTTTTCCCGAGTTGTTAATAATCGTGTTATGATTTCTCGAGTCAGTGATAACAGCTTCGATAAGACAAGAGAAGTTAGCATGTGTCGTACTGGGACACATGATAATCTCCCTAGTTTAAAGAAATAAACCTTGTTTCACAAATTTTCATAACCCAACATGGTGTTGTGTTAATTTTAGGATTGTATTACTACAGGTCAGGCAGTGCCAGTTGTCTGTTATTTCGAGTCATTATAGAATGTAACGTGCAAGGGAATTATTTATAATATTAAAATCCTATGATTACTGTCTGGTGTTGAAGATTACATTAGACCAGCTGATATGTATGATTTGTGTCAGTGCTTCTTTGTAATCGACCACGCCTGGCCGTTCTTAATGGAGCGTCTACTAGAAGCTTTTAAATGAAAATTTAAGTCCGTTATCGGCTACTACGATACAAGAAGAAACAGGATTTTACCGTCAACAAAAATTATGGCATAATTAAGCAACGGATAACAGGACATTCAGCTTTCCTAAATTATCCTAACGTTGAAATTCCCAGGCCCAAACTAAATGGCATAATTAGTCGTATAATAATGCACAATTACGTTTTCATTAATTATGGTAATGTTCTCATGGAAACAATTACTCGTGGACGCCAAAAAAACGCTCACAGATATCATGTTTTTTTGGTAAGCAGGAGGACATTACGAATAACTCCCCAGGATGGCCCGACACCCTGCAGCTAAAGTTAGTGAATGTTAGTGTTACCCTTCGTAAAATCGTGGCTATCGCGTACTCATATAACCAAATTTTTACTCATAAGAGAAACATGCCGTTAAATACAACTAAACTTATTCAGATGCATAGAAAATGTTGATATTCAGTGTTCCATTCAAAGCTGTAATTTTCTTTGAAGTTGTTGTGGTTGTTACGTATAGCTGTTGAGGAATGTTTTGTTAGGTGTGAAGCCAGTATTGTGTATTTCATGAGGATCATTAAGACTGCATTTCACCTCAATTTATTCAGTTGATATCGTGGAAGGTGTCCAAGTGTATAACCAATGTTCAATTCTCTGAAGCTTAAGAAAAAAGTTGCAAGTGTTAAACACACACACACACACACACTCTCTCTCTCTCTCTCTCTCTCTCTCTCTCTCTCTCTCTCTCTCTCGTCCTCCATTTCCTCTTCCTCCACTTTATCCTTCGCAAGCAATCTTGCTCACCGAGGACCCTCACATGTTACAGACCTTCTCTCGGTGGCCCCACATCGTGTATGTAAGAGAGCATACGCAATACCTTGTCGTTCACCATAACTGGTTTTCATCAACCTCTAACGAAGTCTGGTGGTGGCGTTGATTGTTTCGTGGTTGCTGGTGGCGTTGATTGTTTCGTGGTTGCTGGTGGCGTTGATGATGGGGTTCCTGCGGGTAGTGGCGTTGATGACGGCAGCGTTTACGATTGGGACGTTGCATGATCCACCTTCCTCTCCTTGCTCGGCCATGCTGACGATAGCCATTGTTTCCTTGCACATCAATATTCCTGCTCCGTTATTCACACACACACACACACACACACACACACACACACACACACACACACACACACACACACACACACACACACACACACACACACATACACATACACATACACACACTCACACAGTCTTACTAACTAGCAATATGAAGGCATTTTAACCACTGAAATACAGTTAGAAAAAGGCAATTCACGTAGATACCCAGAGACAGAGGGCTGAACTGCTTGATTTTACAATGAAGACTTTCCAGTTCAGTATGTTATAAAATCGAGACAAACAGGACATGACGAACCAGCGAGACTGGATTTTGTATTCATTTCATTGTGTTAACGTTCTACTATTTAGTGGAGGTGAAACTAAAAGACAGAAGTTAAATTGGAGAATTGAAGAGACTGATGTGTAGGAGAGGAATGGGGAAGTTTTTTTTCTTGATTACAGTAATGGGATCATGAATGCTGTGGGGCGATCCACCAAAGAAAAATGAAAATTTTCATCCAGAAGTGCCCAGAAAAGACCGTCACGTTTGTAGGTAAGAGATATTGTAGGACATCCCATACTTCAGTCTTCAGTGTAAAAAACGATAATCCAGGAACACTGGATTATTTTAAAAAATGCAGATTAAATCCATTGCAAGAGAGCAGTCAAGGTAGTAATAAAGCAAGAAACTGTCTTGGGATGAGGAGGAACAATTATAAGTATAAGAATGATACAATAACCAAATAATAGCTAATGCTACTTACAATGTAAGGAGAAATATGGTAGCGAAATGTCAAGTGATTTAACAAAAAAAAAGGTGGGAACACTCGACGATATTAATTGAAGGTATATAACAAAAATAACATGAAATATCCAGTGTGCGTTAATAAATGAGAAAGAAGAGACTATAAGTGGGTGGGAGAATAACCTAAATAAAAACCATCAAATCCTGAAGCAACAAATGAGGTGAGGGGATTCCTAACGAAACCCCATGCATCAAAGGCACCAGGAACAGACGGAATATAATAACGAATTTTATGATGAGTTGAAATACTGTGCTAGCCACTCGCATAGATCTTAGCAAATATTTGAAGATGGGCTTCACAGAGCTTCATTTTCCGTAGCAGTCTACTAATCAAATTAAATAAGTAAGCCGGGGGTAAATGGAAAGGTATAAGTGTTTATAAAATAATAGGTAAACAACAAATAAGAGTCACTATAAAAAATGTAGGATCAGCATGAGAGAGTTGAGTCAGGACCCATATTGTATTACGAGTAACGACTTACAGGAATTAAAAAAAATAACGAGGAGAATTCAAAATGGAGTGACTACAAAAAAGACTTGGCTAGACTTCCAGAATAGTTGATAAGTAATTATACAAACTTAACCGAGCAAAAGGCATGTTATGAGGTTTTGGGATAGGGAAAATGAGGCTGAAGCCGGTTCCACAGAATGGATGAAGAGAATGTTCTCGCATAAATTTACACGTATGAAACCTTCTTAATATTTATATGTACTGTGCACCACTCGCTAGGTGTTTTATCAAGCCTCAGTAAAGAAAAAAACAAACCACGGTACGGGTAGGGTTAGAACTCATGGCAAGTAGCCGTAAAACTCCAGGCCTGTGCATAAGCCGCTGGGCCAGCTGGCTACGATAAGATTCATCTTACTAGGTATATTTACACACCATAGGGAGGTTAGCATGAGCCCCACTGTGACCACAAATGCTAGGTTTTACAGGTGATCCGCCAGTGTGGCCGTGACGAACTCTGGGGCCCACGCTAACCTCCCTATGGTGTATAAATATACCTAGTTGGATGAATTTTATTGTAGCCAGCTGGCCCAGTGGCTTACGCACTGGCCTAGAGTTTTACGACTCACTTGCCATGGTTTCTAACCCCACCTGTACCGTGTTTTTTTTGCTATCGTGTTATTACGATTTCGTAACTAGGTAAAGAAACTCAGGGCGAGTGAAATGTAGCATAAATAATTGTTCAGAACGTTGAATTTGTCCACTTACCTAAACTGATCACCAGGATATCATACTATTATATAAGAGATATTAAATTAATTATTACCCTGATTATGTTCACTAAAGGGCACATGAAAAGAATAATATCAGAAGCAAAGGATGAGCTTGCAGACTTAAGGGTGAAGCTTAGTAACCAATACAGTGACTTGTTAAAATCCCTCTTTGTCTCTTCCGTGTCAGTAATTCTTGAGTATTTAGCGCTGGCATGAAATCTTCGCAGTGGAAAAAATGAAGTGGAACTTGAGAAAGTACACAAGAGAAGATCAAAGCAAATACAGAAGTTAAAAGAACGGAGCTGGAGAGCAGCAAACAAAGGAGGAGCGAAAACAAGGAAGGTAACATAGAATACAGCATGCAAGGATAGGTTATTGAGAGGGGAGATTAAGCTGCATAATGGGGAAAGTACCAAGTAAAAGAAACAGCGAACCCAAATAAGCTAGAGTGGTGGAGGATTAGAATGACCTGATCAAAGATTTGGCTATTTCACCCTATTTGGCAGTGAGGCGTGAACAAGAGCTGGGGTGACGGGGTCAGTCCACCTGAAACACAAGTATATGATTACAAATGGACAGTTTTACTTACACACACACACAGTGAAGAGGCGGGGCCAGGAGCTATGACTCGACCCCTGCATCCACAAATAGGTGAGTACACACACACACACACGCGCGCGCGCATACTGCGGGGAATAGATAAGGTGGACAGAGACAGGATGTTCCAGAGAGGGGACACTGAAACAAGGGGTCACAATTAGAAGCTGAAGACTCAGACGAGTCACAGGGATGATAGGGAGTATTTCTTCAGTCATAGAGTTGTCAGGAAGTGGAATAGTCTAGCAAGTGATGTAGTGGAGGCAGGAACCATACATAGCTTTAAGACGAGGTATGACAAAGTTCAGGGAGCAGAGGGAGAGAGGACCTAGTAGCGATCATTGAAGAGGCGGGGCCAGGAGCTGAGTCTTGACCCCTGCAACCACAATTAGGTGAGTACGCACGCCACACACCCACATACATGCACACGATGAAGGGGAAGGTTACTCAAGTTCTTTGGATCAAGAACCCCTCATCCCCACACACACACACACACACACACACACACACACACACACACACACACACACACACACACACACACACACACACACACACACGCACGCGTACTCGTATACAACAGGCCTAGTGTCTAATCGACATGTGCCTAGGACAAAATGGTAACAAAATGGTAACTAGCACACACACACATACACACACACACACACACACACACACACACACACACACACACTCATATACAACAGGCCTAGTGTCTAATCGACATGTGCCTAGGACAAAATGGTAACAAAATGGTAACTAGCACACACACACATACACACACACACACACACACACACACACACACACATACTCATATACAACAGGCCTAGTGTCTAATCGGCATGTGCCTAGGACAAAATGGTAACTAACAACATACACACGCACAACACACACATACGTACAAAACACACACGCATGCACAACACACACACAGCACACACGTACAACACACACACACGCACAACACTCAAGCACATAGCATACACACAAAATATAACACAAAACACTCACAACACACAAACACAACACAAACACACAACACTCACAACACACAAACACACACCGTGGCTGATATGAATGGGATGGCATTGTCTTGCGAATGGGCCTGGCCTGTTCCGCCTGCCTGCCTGTGTCGATATTGTCGAGTTTCGGGGGGCGATTTACCGAGGACCATTTATCAGTTATTGAGGAGGTGCTCAGCGCCTGACGATGTGGTGAACACACCTTTAGCGATGTCTTTCCCTACTGCAGCATCTCTTTCAGAACGAGAAGTGTATCGTCTTTAGCCCATGGTACTGACTTGCCCTTGCATAGTGAAGAGCTGAGGTTTTCAAACTGTGTTTCCCAGAACTCTAGTGTTTCCCGGGAACTTGAAGGGGTACCATGGGGCATATTACGATAAACAAAAGATGAGAGAGAGAGAGAGAGAGGGAGAGAGAGAGAGAGAGAGAGAGAGAGAGAGAGAGAGAGAGAGAGAGAGAGAGAGAGAGAGAGAGAGAGAGAGAGAGAGGGAGGGAGGGAAGGACGGGGTATGATAAAAAGCTATCAGCTACAGTAGGAAACAAGAGCCCACATTGTAACCTACGCTGGTTAGATTGATTTCATGAGTTGTTTTTAGGTTTAGAGTGTAACTAGGTTTGTCATGTTTTACTTACGCGTTTAGTGCTCTCTGATGAGGAAATTATTATAAGTATTCCTACTATTACAGTTGTCGTTATTGTACACAGTTCAAAGATCCTTCTCTGTTGTTTATGGTCAACTGCGTATTAATATGTTAAAATTGTCAAGACCTTCACATGGATAAGTCCCTTCAGGCTGGTAAATTTAGTGTAGACCGAGAATGGTGAAAAAATATAAGCGAAGCAAATTCTACAGCTTCTGCATACTTAGTTGATACATTTACACATCTCGATAAACTTCGTGTTTCAATGGATAAATATTAATGTGTCTCGTTTTAAAGTTTAGATTAAAATGGATACGATTAAACCAGTTTCGAACGAATGTGTTTCTGCGAAAAATCTCCAGCGCTTTCCAAATTTTAGGTATTTTTATTATTAACTAATGAGGTTTTCCCTCAGTGAAATTGTATTGTTATACCTTTCTGATTTGCCAGCTACAATTAGGGATTTACTTCCCTATTCCAAGAGAAATATTAGATTCGGTTCAAAATCCTTTCCTTGCATCTGTAGCAGCTTCTTAATTATCATTAAGGAGACGGAACTACTTAGATATTTCTACTGAAGTCACTTTAAAAGCAAAATTTCGTCATGTTGAACTTAAGAATTTCTGAACGCATATGGTAAAAGAATATGCAGAAGTTATCAGAGCACACCTCTGCAAGAAAACATTCTCTTTATAAATGTTAAAAAAGTATACAGAAGTATGTTAAATATAAAAAAAAATGATTCCTCTTGAAGGTAGCATGACTTGCTCTGAATACTGAAATTTTATCAAAGAAAAAACAATCACATCCACTTCATTCACTCGACTATTTAAATTACCATGGTCAATAAGTGTAAAATTACTCTAAATTATTTGCAATGAAAATTTGAGTTCTTCATAAAAATGAGGTTTTTATACTTATAGCTTTCATAAATACGTCAAAAATGTTTTCCTGTAGTGTAGACGATGGTTATGAGTTGTCCTCCAATTGTCCAAATGCCGACCATTAGTTGCCACTCATGTTTTCTAGAGACTTGACCTGGGATCACCATCCTGCGGCACGCCTCCCTGGGAATGTATAATGCTGTCCTCTGAGCCTGTAAGCAAAATTAATATTACCCATTAATTATTAAATCGAATAGTAATAGTGTCAAGGCTGTATTTCCAAGAAAAAAATGTAGCACTTAATAAAATGTTTGTATGACCTGTAAAATTAATGTAGAGACTCTATATATTTTAATTTAAATGTGGCGAGAGGTTACAGAATGAAATGTATTTGGGATCAGTATTAACATTTGTCGTACATCTTGGAGGTACATAAGAATACCAATCAGGATTTTAAATTCAGAGGATCTTGTACATGATGGTTCGAATTGTTTCAACTATCCTCTCCTCAGTCATCTACTTCAGATTCATAAACTGATGGACTGAACACTTTCTAGCAAAGATGAAAGACAGATTACCCCAAATGTTTCTTGTTGTTTTCCACTGTCTCCAGGATTATTCTCGGTTTTGGACTGATAAAGTCATTGGTTGGCGAAACTACTCTTCAGTAAACATACCCAGGTGTTGCACAGGTGTCTTATTCTTAAAATATGGCCGCAACAGAGCACTCTGGTTCTGGTGTAATTTTACATTGAATAAATCTATCATATGCAATATTTCTCATTTTTAACTTGTTTTCGCCTCAGGGTTTCAATAAATATATACGTATTTTAATTCTTGCATTTACTCTCCACTAACCGCAAACCTCTGGTGCAGGTTGACAGAATTATTAAACTCGCACCACACTCTTCGATATCCTCATCCTTTCTCTCACCCAGGCGAACCTTTCTTCCAACAATTTTTAAAAAATTCTCACTGGCAATCTTTCATCTTCAGTCCTTCACTTCTCATTATCTGACACCTGTCTCCTTGCATTCCACGTTGTGTTTATTATTAAATAGTTTTGAGAATTTAATCGATTCCAAATATATGCGTCCAAGAGTCTAGCTCTCGATTCCAAATATATGCGTCCAAGAGTCTAGCTCTCGGTCTAGTATTCACCAAAACTTTCGAAAACTCTCCTGTTTGTAGCGCATCATACCCCGTATTCTCATTTCTTCTCCCGAAACATATATTTCTAAGGATAACTTAATTAAAAGTCACTCACTGTCATTTACACCAGGCGCACACCACTTTCTTGCTGCACCTTACACAGACGTGTCTCTCACTTAGCATTAAAATCTCCCAAGAGAATTATTTTCTCACTTAGGCCGACAAGGAATATGAGTTACTTATTTTTTATTGTTTTTGCGATGGTTATTAATTTTTATTTTATAATAATAATAATAATAATAATAATAATAATAATAATAATAATAATAATAATAATAATAATAATAATAGTAATATAATAATAATAATAATAATAATAATAATACTATTGTTGATCATACTTCATTGTATATTTATGATCTGTATAATTCTATTAATTGAAATATTAGATACTAACGAATCATGATCTTGATTGGCATCATGATCATCTTCATCATAACATCATCATTATAGTCCTCTCTTGCAACAGAATAAAATATCATGAAAGAACTTACTCGAGGCAAAGGGTTATTTGTAGTTAAAACCGGGGCATTATTCTTGTCCAGACAAATATTGAAACGTAAAAGGCAGCTCTGATTAAACTGCCTTTCTAACGTGGCTATTCCCGGGAGTAATTTTGAAACCCAAACATGGGCGTTTACATTCAACAAGTTCTGATAAACGGCGCACTTCAGAAAATTGCATTACCGTCAACAGGCTCAGGTCCTCAGCGGTTGCAAAGAAAAATCAACAACGGGACTGCAGAATCGCTTTCGACAGGATTGAGTTACCAGAAGAACAGGGGGAAAAGAATTGGGAAGGAGGAGCAAATTCTCATCGTAGTTCCTTGTGAAGCTAGCTTTTTTTTCAAGCAAGACTGGCTTCATTAAACAGTGCATATAATACCGAGAGATGTATACTAGAGATGCATATGCAACTTTGCGTAATTTTTATTAAGGAAACGTTGGGCGAAACGTTTCCTTAATAAAATTATCATGTTACACAAGTACCATTTTGGTTAGAATCATCATCAGTTTGCGGGCTGCCTTTTTCTATATGATAGTTTATTGATGGAACACCCGTAGTGTGCAGGTATCTTGTTGTATATTAGAGATACATGTTTGGAAAAGCTGTAGTGTGCAGTTACTGTCTTATATGACAGTTACATTGTCGGCACACCCGCACTGTGCGGCTACCTTGTTCTAAGTAAAGTTTACCTTCAGCAAAAACCCGCAGTGCGCCGCCACCCGTATTTATAATAGATGCATGACGGGAACACAGGCAGTGTACACGGCTATCCCATTCAGCGTGAGTTACGTGAAGTTGAAAAAACTTGTAGTGTTTAGCCACCGTATTCTATATGAGAGTTGCATGGCGTAAACAAAGCGCCAGATATGCTTCTCTGTCATAAAGGCGGTGTTAAAAAATGACAACTACCATTATTTTTTTTAACTGACGTAATTAGATACACTGTAGGCACAGATAAATTTTTATCCAACAATTAAATACTTGCACAGCAGGTACTGAAGCTGCCTTACGCATTGCCCTTTTGGAGTAGGAAAAAGGGGGATAGGGTGTTATGGAACGTGGAGTGGGCATGGAGAAGAAAATAATAAATGAAATTCAGCTTTTTTGTGTCTGTTCGTAGCCCAGCTCTAGTTCCCTGAGTATTTTTTCATGGATATTACTACCATATTCCCTCTGACCCTTAATACTAGTGAATACTTGCAATATTTTAGTTTCATTTTGTAGTTCGGCTCTAGTTCCCTGGGTATTATGTAGTCATACTCATGTCTCCTTTGACTCGTATGTTCCAGAGTGATACTTAAATCCCTTAGTCTCTCTTCGAAGCTCAGCTATAGTTCAGAAACCAGTTTCGTGGTACATATAGTTTCTGTGCTTAAGGTGAAGGTTTCATGCTCGAGAATAAGTCACAATGTGTCGTTACTGGAACATTTCACAAAAACACATTTTTTACATTTGTCACGTCATGGATCATTTCTTCGCTCTCCAGCTTTTCTCAAACTTACATATGCTAACGATGTTATCTCTTTTATATGTACTTTAGTTATTAGGTCCAGTGTGATAACCTTCTCAAGATTCGTCTCTTGCTCTCAGGCCATGTCCTTCCTTACTTATAATTATTTTCGGCTCGTCACTGTATCTAGGAATAGCGCAAATTGTGCTTAGGCTCCTTTGACCTTGCTGTCAAGTCGTGACACAAATAACCCGAAACGTCGTGGTAAGTTCCTCTCTCCTATTTGCGGGTTATTTGTGTATTGTTCCAGTCACGGTATTGTTCCTTTTGTTCATTACGTAAAACATTATTTTTTTTTTCATAAGTCTCCTGATGTATTTCACGGAGACAAGAGAACACAAGTATTGACATACGTAACACTGTTATTAAAAGATATTCACTAGATCAATACACTCTAACATTCTTGGAAAAAAAAACCAGTCAGCTGTCTGTGCAGGTGGAAAAACGATTCACCTTAGATATAAACGATTTGTATTACAAAAATAGCGTCAAACCCATCTTGGTCATTCAACAGAAGGAATAATGGAGGCTCAGCTCTTCGTTAGATAATCATAATCATGGCTAGGTGATAAAACGGCCTCACAAACGGTAGAAGACCTTTCTAAAATGAGTAAATAGGAATAGGTTAAAATGACCAAAAATACAGATTGATAAATGGAAAACGAAATGGGTAAACCACGACAGTATATGGAAAATTTTTACAAAAGTATAGAAAACCAGTCTTTATTTGCAAAACGATTAGCTCTCGGCAGTGCGAAACGTTGTCCACATATTGTACCTCTCGATGTTTTGCTCTCCAAGACCACCTCACAAACCATACATTACAATGATTGTCTTTTTTTTCTTTAATTTAAAAGGAAATGAATTTCGATTTTTACATCTTTTCATACTAAAGTTACATGGAATTCCTTTCTGCCCGATCACTAAAAATGTTGTTTTTTCTTCTTAGTTTACAGTTAATGAGAAATGCAGAAAGTTAAGGTAGGAAACCATCGGCCTGAGAACCAACGTTAGATGGATAAAGGAATTAGTTCCTAAACTTTATCTCTCACTTCACAATTGGGAAGTCGAACTTGAATCAATAGTTTTTTTTTCACACGTCCAGGAAGGGTTTCTTCCCTGAACTTTCAGCGTTCTTCTGTTTTCTTTCATATTCTTTCTTCCTCTTTCTTCTTTATTTCTTCTTCGACTTAGTCGTCGTCGTCTTCTTCCCTTCCTTTCTTCGTAGCTGCTATTTTTGATCTTAATATCACAGTAGTAGTGGTATTAGTGCATTACTATAGTATAATTATTATTATTATTATTTTTAGTATAATAATAATTATAGCATTATTTTTATTTAATTATACTATTTTATTTAATTATACTATTTTTATATAATTATACTTTTTATTATTGGCAATTTCATTATTTTTATTTTTTCTATTGTTTATTTGTATATATTTCTGTATACGCCCATGCGTGTCGCTGGAGTGTACTTGTGGGCGTGACATTGAGGTGGTGGGCGCCGCTACTCGTCTTTAAGAGCCAGTCGCCAGAATGATTGATCGCCCGGTCGTGTTTGCTAGTGTGATGTCCTGACACCTGAGCCTCTCGACCACTCTCTACGTGACGTTTCTGAATATTGTTTCCCACTTATGGAGATAATATTAAAGCTGCAATGATATCCTTAAGAATAAATTATAATTTTTGATGTTGATAATATTAACATTTGGGTAGATCGTTTATTTTTGGCCTTCCTATATTAATATTTTTAAACCATCTAATTGAGCAGCTAGGGATCACTGTCACATGCACAAACATGCTCTTACATCTAAGGATTTCACAATTTTGATAACATCAAAGAGTTTGGGGCCTCATGATCTTTGAATCCCTGTACGTTGTTAGGAAGAAACCTCACCTGACCAGCTTCATAACATCTATTAATGCAACTCTAAATTTATTTATGGAACCTGTTTCACCAGTCAGGTGTTAGAAATGTTTTTGAAATCAGTACACGATTGACTACGCTTAGTTTGATTGTTTAGTTTAGATGGCAATTTAGAATGGTTAGTTGCAAGCTTGAGCGGTTAGCTTGAGGGCCTTGGAGCTTTCTTTAACGTACATTCAACTCAGTTTCGAAGTCATTTCGTCAAGAGCATTTGTTTCCTCAAGTTTCTTAATAAACTCCGAGATGGGTCTTACATACTTATTGTATATAGCTGTTTAAAATATCTTAAGGGTCCTGAAAACATTTCCTAGTTAGTTTTAATGTCGTTGTATTTATAATACTGATAAGTGTTTCCGTTGATCTGTGTGCGATTTATATGCCCTTTCCTCCTAGGTGCCTCTCTCAGATTGTGTTTTGTTATCCGTTTTCCCCCCCCTATTCTCATTGTTTTGTGCTTATCTGTATTTTATTGATTTCCTGTCTGACCATAATTTTATCTTAATCAGTTCATCTTGGAGTCTCTCCGTGTCCTCTTTGGCCATATTTGCCATATCTCCAAGTCTCTCCCTGTAATTTCTGGCCACAGATGTATCGTGATATTGTTTTTGAGTCTCTCACGGTTCTTTGTGTATATCTGTATGTGTTTGCGGCTACATATGCATGTATGAGGTAAGTGTATTGTTTTGTTGTGTCACACTGAAAAGTGGGGTAACTTGGCTACAAGAGAATCGTTTCTGTCTCACGACTAAGAGATGGAGGATTGAATGTTAACTACTCTTGGCTATGAATGATTCACACGGATTTGGCAGTTTTCATTATTAATTAAATTAAATATGGAAAGACAAGTGGTTTATTTTACAACTTGGTAAATTAACTCTAAGCCCGTTCCCTCATTCTTCTTTCTTCATTCAATCCCTAAATCTCCTCTCTCCATCATAATACAAATTTAAAGAGTGAATTTGGTAGATCGATTTGTTCTTTTGTAATTTGAGAGCAAGAAAAATGAGCTCTTCTCTATTTCGTATGTGTTGGAAAGAAATTAGAGCTGCTTCCATTATCATCAACTCTTTGGCGAGAGTCAGCAGGCGGACGTTTGATTTATATGCAAATTGCAATTGTATTAGAAAAATATTGCTCTATTTTTTCCCCCAAATTCTTTTTATATTATGGTTCAGAGGCACAATATTGTCAACTGATGATATTGTGGTTTATATTTGCCAGAAAATAAAGTTTTCATCTCAGTGTTAGAGTATACATATATATTGTTTTCGAGCATAAGAGTAAAATATTTCAATGAAGTCTCAGTATAGTGAATTTCTAGAAGCCTGGCGTATAGATAAAGATATTTCAGTGGAGTTTCAGCAGGTTACATTGTCTAGCCTACAATAAAGCTATTTCGATTTATTTAAACATAATGAATAAAAAATAGCAACATACACTGAGTAGGGACCTGGGGGGGTGGGGAGGAAATGTTACCGTATATGTTCACTGTTATGTATGATACATAACAGTGAACACTTGAGAACGTGCACGGAAAACGGTCACTCTCCTTTATCTGGTGCCTTGAAGTATTTTTCTCCTGGATAGAAGCCTCCAAAGTCTGACAGTTTCGGCAACTTCTCTGTATCAACTTACCCCTCGGCTACAAGGATGAGTTTCTCTCTATCACACTGCCATCAGTTGAAGTTTTGTGTTTATATAGCATTACCTTCAAACGAGGGGCTGAGTTTATATAGCGTTGAACTTGGTTGAAAGGTTGAATTACAATATACTGTTCTGCGAGGAAGGTGTGACGTTCTCTCGATCATAGTCTATTGTCTGCTTTGATTGATTAGTTTTTGGCTACATCTTTTACCCTTCTCCCTCTTTTTAGTTTCTTCTTCTCTCACTCCTTCCAACTTCTTCCATTTGTACGTATTCCTTTCCAGTTTCTCTTACCCTTCTCGTCTTCCTATTCCATTCCCACTTCCTCCTTATCCCATTTAATTCTGCCTTTCGACTTCTTCATCCCCCTCTACACTTCCCTCCCTCCACTTCTTCCTTCCTGCTTCCTCCCCCTTCCCTCCACTTTCTTTTCCTTTACGTCCCCCTTTTACCTCGCTTTTTTTCATTATCACCTCTCATTTCCTTGTCTCTTCCCCCTCTTCTGAGTCTTATTTATCTATCCAGGGAATTCTTAACATTTTGTAGTCACGGACCCTTTTGAGAATATGCACATAAACACACGTGTGTCTACCTAACAATGAAGATCCATAAATATACATTATAATTAGTGTGAAACGAAAATTTTGCAATAAACACTTGAAAAACTAAATGTTTATCTTTAAATTCGTCGCAAAGCAAAGTAAACAAAAGTAAGATGTGCGTATTATCGGAGTTCGTATTCTTTATTTTATTTAAGCAAGAAACTATTCTAGACCTCTTAACATGGTTAGGATAACGGTGGTTTGCTGATTTGATCAGGTGTGGTAGTACCTCATTACACCCAACACTTGTTTCAAATGAATACCTTAACTCGTCTAACATAATACTAAATTCCTTTACAAAGGCATTTTTTTAAAGTAACATGAAGGAACTCAAGGATATATGTGTTCTGCCCACCCTTCCCAGGTTCAGGGCGTCCTTCAAGACTTTCCATGGACCGTCCTGGGCGTCCATGAACCGCAGATTAAGAACCTCTGATTCTGCAGATATATTTTCTTTTTTACTCGTTTGTCCCTTGTTTTCTTCTCTGATCTTGAAGCTACATTCTCTCCTCACTTCGTTATTGTCTTTTTCTTTCACTCATCTCCTGTGGATTACATACCCCATTAATTTTTTTTACCTCAAGCCATTTTTCGTATTAATTCTCCTGTAAAAATCCCTGAAATTAAATTTTTCCAATACTTTCCTGTATTTGTATACTATTTCGTTAAACAATCGCCTAACTAATCAGAGATCGGAGAAGCGATTAGCGGGAGAGAGGATCGTGTCTCCAGTACTTGTGCTGAATGATCGACTTCATTGAAGTGTTTCATGAAATCCAATATAACGTACGTTGCAAGAGACACATTCATGTTGATCTGGAGCTAAAAATGGTCAGACATTAAGGGAGGAAATCTGGGTTTGCATTTTTTTTATATATAAGATCAAGTGTTTGGTGACAATGACTTGATCATGAAGCGTATCATTTGTGTTGAAAAAACTAAGAATGGCTTATTCATGTCGGTTTGTACCTACCTAATTGTATTTAACTGTCGTTGCAGGAGTCGAATCTCAGTTCTTTCTTTCACTTCTTCACAGGCCGCTACTAGGTTGATTCTCTCCTGGCTGCATGAACCCTGTCATACCTATTCTTAAAACTATGAAGGAATCTCGGCTCTACCGTTTCGTTGACCACTTTGAAGTTAAGGAAGGTGTTAGTTACCAGTTGTCATTGTCATCTGTGATCACCTTCTTGTGATTATTACTTGTTTGCAATTACAAGAGAAGAGAGATGCTAGGGCTTTCTCGTTTGCAGTATTTAGTTTGCTATAATAATTTATACACTTTCTTATTGTCATAGAACACCTCTTTTTTATGACATTGAAATTGCCTAAAGTATTTTCTAAGGTCTTCTCTACATTGCTTAGGTTCCTAGTTTGCAAATGCGGGTTCCTTTTCTTTGATACACCTTTGATGAGTTCCGAGAGTTTTTCTACTATCAGTGTCTGTTGATGGCAGTAAGAATTTTTGATGTTCTCGTTTCCTTTCACGATTTTGTTTCTGGTTATTGTAATATCTTCTGCTCCTGTTTATTAACTAAGGTGTGTTTCCGTTTATCAAAGGCAACCGTAGATAGACTCCTGCCTTTTTGTGTGTGCGCATGTGCAATGCAATTTAACTGGAAAAAGAGAGCTCTAGTTACCTCCACAAAGTGATGTCAATTTTCTTTACAGAGGCACTGCTTCAACCCCTCGTTCCACATTTTTCTGCTCATATGTAAAAAGAAATGTTTCCTGACGTCTCTGACTCAGTACGTTGCGTAGCTCTTCAACCGTGTCTCTTTCATCTTAATCCTTTCCTGATAGCTTGACCTTGTCTGCTTATTCTTTGCTCGGGAGTATTTTATATGCGCTGATCATATCGCCTTTCATTTTGCGTTCCTCGACCGACGAGAGATCTAGCTAGAAATGTATTTCCGTGTAGTTCACTTCTCGCAGCGCCTTCGAACTTTCTTTTAATATCAATGTTTGTGTTTGTGTTAAGTGGTGGTTTCACACTGACTCTGAGTACTGTAGTCCCGTCTATGTAGAGAAGTGACTTCGTGCAGTCTTGCTTTGCATTTCTGAAAGCCACCTATATGTTACCTCTGAACTATAATATTAATGACAGTGAGTGTGTACATACGAATGTGTAAGATTATCCGATCCTGCTTCTCTCTC
The DNA here is from genome assembly GCF_038502225.1 of Cherax quadricarinatus. NCBI lineage: Eukaryota > Metazoa > Arthropoda > Malacostraca > Decapoda > Parastacidae > Cherax > Cherax quadricarinatus. The sequence goes on from NC_091348.1 coordinate 17,423,307, forward strand.
TCTCTCTCTCTCTCTCTCTCTCTCTCTCTCTCTCTCTCTCTCTCTCTCTCTCTCTCTCTCTCTCTCTCTCTCCGCCACGAGACGGTGGTGTCGCCAGGCTGGTTGATGATCTCAATGAGTCAAGGAGAAGGTGAACTCTTTTTAGCGTCAGATGCTGGAGAGCAGAGCAATGCCCCGACTACATATAACCTTGAAACATACGCGCTTGACCCTTCTGCTCTCCTGAAGGAGGAAGAGGAAGACTACCACTTCGTCGACGATGAGGTAGTTATGGGAGAGGAAGTGGAAGAAGAGCAGTAGAACAAGGAGAACATAGAGAGAGACGTGCAAGCTTAGAAAGGATAAAGACGTAGAGAGAAAGATATGTGAAGATATGAAGACAAATTAAGGAATTAAGATGGATGAAAAAAAGAGATGAGAATCAATAAAAAGGAGGGAGAGAAAGAGAGAGAGAGGAAGAAAAGGGAGCAGGTGAATGTAAAAAAGTTTTAAGTTGATAGAAAAAAAAGATGAGATAAAGATATACAAAGGCACGCAACAGAAAAGGAAAAAAGAACAGGAGAGTGAAAATGGCTGAAACTTATAAAGAATGGAGGATTGAAAATGGGCGAGGACAAAAAAATATGAAAAATATAGGAAAAACTATGGAAATTGAAAAAAAAATGTAGAAATATATGAAGAAATTATTAAGAGTAAAGGCAAATAACCCAAATGGGTTTCTATTATATATATATATATATATATATATATATATATATATATATATATATATATATATATATATATATATATATATATATATATATATATAACGTGTGTGTGTGTAAGCATAAATAAGAAAGAAATTAAAGAAACTAAAAAAACATTAGAAAAACTGGCGAAAAACATAAACGAGAGAGAGAAAAAAAAACAAATTTTACAATACACTTATTTTCACGGGGAACCGCAAAGCCTGACGGGTGTACCCCACCTCTCCGCCTTTCTGGAGGCCCTTTGGTCTCCTCTGTGAACACTTCTTTGAATCTCATGTTGAGCTCCTCACATACTTCACGGTCATTTTTTGTGACCTCTCCTTCCTTCCTCAGACTGATTACCTGGTAATTGATTGTCATTTTCCTCCTGATGTGGCTGTACAACAGCTTTGGGTCAGATTTGGATTTTGATGCTTTGTCATTTTCGTATTGTCTTTGGACTTCCTTTCTTACCTGTGCATATTAATTTCTGGCTCTACGACTGCTCTCCTTATTCTCCTGGGTCCTTTCCTTTCTATACTTCTTCCATTCCCTAGCACAATTGAGTATTATTATTTCAGCCTCTCCTCACTTAGCGGCATAGTCGTTTACCTACAACTCGGACTTATGACGGGCTCTCTGATCAGTATGCATACCTAAATAATAATGTACAATGGAACCTTGGCTTACAAGTGCCCCACTATATAAGTTTTTCAGGATACGAGCAGTCGCTTGGTTGATTTTTTGTTTCTGGATACGAGCAAAAATTCAGGTTGCAAGCTTCCCCCTCAAACATCCTTTTTTTAGACCTCCTGGTAAATGAGAGGCAATCAGCTTTGACGCAAGGGAAGGATAGCTCCAGTTACTTGGATGAGGAACCCGTCATCGACATCATGACACCCCTTTCCACTCTTGAATTCAAGAGAAAATGTTTCACAGTTCTAAAATAAACAGTAACTGCAGTAACAAAAAATAATTATGCATTTAATAGCGTTATATCATTATTCCAGTCATGTTGAATTATTAAATGAGTAATAGGACTCTTTTTTCATACGACAACACACACTCGCTCACTGTCCAAATGCAGTAATTTGACCCTTGTGCAACACTTACATCAGGCGTGATACCTGTTAATATCTGTTACATATATCAACAGATATTAACAGATATAGCAATTATAACATGCATTCATACCAACCTACCTGTTTGCATGCGTACGTACGTGTATACATACTTATGGTTTATGAAACCAACATAGGAATGAGGGTACGAACCCTCACCTGTGTCATCACATAAGAAGGCAACAAATTTTCCTCGTCAAAAGTATTACTCTCTCTCTCTCTCTCTCTCTCTCTCTCTTAGTCTTTGAGTAAATTACATCCAGGTCCATCAGCGATAAGTGAATGAGTGGAGGGTGAAAAGGAAGGGAAAAGAAAGTAAGAGATGAACTTAAAGACAAAAAGCATTCTTACTGCGGATATATTTTTTTTATAAATCACAGCGCAAAAATAAAAAAAAAGTATATGCAGTCATAGGTATTACTTGAATGATAAATGACTAATATAATGACTGTGATAGGTGTGTAGATTTTATTTTTGTTAACTTCAGTATCATAATTCAATAAGTATAAAAATTAAAATCCGAAGATAGTGTTTTAAAGAAGCGGGTTTTTATCTTGGCCTGTGAAATACTGGAGTTGAAAATCAAAAGCTACGAAGAAAGGCATAGGGATGTGACGCTCACAACGTTAGAGGACAAGAAAAATAGAGGAGACACCATCACGACATAGAATATACTCAGAAAGATGAACATACTGAAGGTAAACCATTGTATATGAGAGGTTAGCTGGAAAATATCTGTTAATTAAGTGCTTAAAGCACTCATAGAACAATGTATTGGAAGTCGAAAAAAAGATATGATAGATCGGAATTAATTTCGGGAATTCCACAATAATAAATGAAGCTCATTTACCAGAAGGTCAGTGGTAAAGAACTTGGCTCGTAACTGAAGGGATCCCTGGTTTGAGACGTATCTGCAGTCTCCTTACACCTGTTGCACTGTAATTCATGTAAATTCAGTTGTGTAAAAAAAAAAATCCTTACATGCCTAATAGACTCTCCCACGTGTTTTTTCTACTTCAAGTGAAAATCATCTGACAAGAGTTTTTGACCCTTTCACTGATTTAGTTGTATATCAAGGCAGTGTTTTTAAAAAAATGAAATGAGATGAAATTATGTTGCTTTTAAAGAGACTGGAGGTAGGTGATGACTTTACAGAGGGCACATCGGCAGCGACCTCTGACTTACCCGTGCTGGACTCAGTAGTGAGGTGCTTCAATAACCCTTAGAAAATAAGGGACAAAAGCAGTATGGGACCTTTAGAATTATTACATTGCGATCTCGCAGGGATTTTCCTCCCATCCTCTTGAACGTCATCAAGGTAACTTGTTAAAGCTCCAGCGTGAAGCCCGTCTTCAGATTCATAAGTTAGGTTTTTAGTCATTATAATATATTAATTATAATATACCGTATATTCAGATTAATGAGTTAAAAATAGTACACTGGCCATTTCATCCAACTATAAGTAACATATGTACTTAAAGCGTCATAAGTGCCGTTTTCAACTTATTGTCTTCTTTTCCATTGGCCGTACTAATCTCAAAAATGCTTATTATGAATTAAAGATAGCCTAAATAACATCTCTAGAAAAATCATAAATGATATGAAAATGTTAACAGTGCTATTTTGATGTAATAATGTAAGCATGTCTGGATGCGCGGTTAGTATGATGCATTTTGACATAAGCGAAACGTCGTTATCATAGTGTTTCACATTTTTTTGTCATTTATTGTTCATCGCTTTGGTACTTTGTACCTTTCCAGTTACACACACTTCTTCTTCCGCCATCCCCACACATTCACGCTCAGACACTCGACTCTCACCGTCTTGTATGACGACCTAAGTTAGGTCCTGATGAGCAACGAGAGAGGAAAGTTCAAGTCTTCATCAGTGTCTGCCATGTACGTCTCTCAGAGCAAAGTTGGTACTTCCCAGTAAGGTGGAATTGTATTATGGTGCTGTGAGAGGGAGAAAGGGTGGAGAGAGAGAGAGAGAGAGAGAGAGAATGAGAATGAGAATGCATGAATGAATGAAAATGAGAATGAATGTATTCATGAATGAATGAGAATGAAACTGACTGAGAATGTTTGAGTAAGTTTGTGTTTTGACCCCGTGTCTGCTTCATTTAATATGGAATCCAGAGAGCAAATCCTCTTACAGAAACTGGTTTACCTTGCGATATTAAGAATAGTAATGCTTTGTTGGTGTCTAGGTTTGGGAGGTACGAGTTTGTGGGTGAGATTACATTTATGCATTTACCTATTTTTACCTATAGGAGCAGAACTAAGCTCGTGGTCTCCCACGTTCAATGTTTAATCTTTCAAATATACATCTTTTTATTAATTATAAGTATTGTTTTTTCTATCATTTTTCATTGTTCTACCGTCACGTTAGTTAAGAAAAGTTTAATTGTATCCCCTTTGGCCTCGTTTTTTCTTCATTTTACATCAGAGGTCCCCTTTTTCTCCTTGCTGGTTCTGCTAAGCCAAATTTTTCATCAATTTCGTATCTTTTTATAACCTTATCTGTGTCATCATGTTATATTTGTTATTCCTATTAGCCAACGAAGGCTCATTTTATTTTCTAAATTTAGGAGCCATACATTACGAACTGTGTCTTGCAAGTCATTTATATGAAAATTATTTAAAAAATATTTTGTAACATGGTTTTAGTGCTATCAATTTTATATAATCTTCTTTATCACCGATGACTACTACATTCTTAAATAACGTTTCTAAGAAAAGTTAGCTTCGTATTTTCCGCCGAAGTCAGGTAGTTTGCTTTTTTCTGGGGATGTGTTCAATATAATGTTTACAGGCAAATTCTTTGCCACTACCAGACCCTTCTACTTGGCAAGTTTTTTGGGTTTCGATTCTTTCTACTTACTCAGTGTACTTACTCTGATCATTTGCTGTTATTTTCCGCCCCTTTTTCTGTTATGTTTAAGCATTATTCTTTTGACTGACTTCTTGTTATCTGTTGCATTATTTTTTTTAGATTTTCCTAAAACTCTCTTGCGCCTAGCTCTGGTTTTGCAGTTTCTGTTAAACAACGTTCTATTTCCATTTTTTCGACTGGTATGTACCTTTCTGTAAGATACTGGACCTAGTCCCTATATCATCTTTAATCTCTGTATAGTCTCTTCTGAAGTTTGTTTTATATTTGTCTTCTCTAAGTTCAACTTCTACTAATTTTCCAAAGCTTTATGGTACACAAGAATCAGTTATGTAATGATATTTTTTTCTAAGAATAAAATTGCATTAGATAAAGAAACAGTTGGCTGGTCTTTAGACATCATGTTCACCGACTCCAAGAGGTGTGGTGCAATGTAATATATTTCTTGTATTGGTTATTCGGTTACGGTGAAGGCCGGGTTCAGTCATTTGCATCCATCACCATGCATTCTTATTGCTTCTTTGACATATTGGCCTAAGTTTTTTTTTCATGAAGTCTCTGTTAGACGTGTTCTCCATATTTCTAGTCCTCCCGTGTAGATGGAACTTGTTCCACTATATCTTTTAATTTTAATTCCTTTTTATTATTTATTAATCTTATATGATTTATTACCCTCATATGATTTATTACCCTCATATGATTTATTACCCTTTTATTATTTATTTCCTTTTTATTATTTATTACTTCTTGTTTCTGTGTCTCTTTCAAGATTTGTTAAATTTACGCTTCTGCCCCTCCTTCTGATTGTTCTTTTTTCTTCTTCGTAATCACTGAGTACGACTTCTATAGAGAAATACAAATATACATAATTAGGTCTTTATTTGATAATGTTTCGCTCAAATGTGAGGTTTTTTAGTGACACGTTTTCTACTTCAGACTTGTTCTGCTATAAGAGTCATTGTACAATTATTTTGTATTTCTACCAAATTCACCTTTGTTAATTTACCCCATTTTTCTCATTGTTTGGTCTCAATCTGAAAATACTGCATGTTTTTATTTCTTTAAGTTTACTTTTTGCTGATCAGCTGCTCATTACTTGAGTTCATCACTCTGGTGCCTCTGGTAACAAACTTTCTTCCATTTCTAGTCTTTACTCGCTGTCACGACATTTGCAGTTACGAAGTTATCTTAAAAGTCTCGTCCGTCTTCTCTTGTTGTTAGTCATCTAAATAACTTTACATTAGCTCTCATAACCCACTCTTCCCTTTCTCTCTCTCAAAAGTAAATCCCCGTACCTCCTCTTCTCCAACAAATCCGTTCTTCCCCACCCTCGAGTCCTTCCCTCCCCCAACTCTCCCTCCCTCCCTCTTCGCAGCTACTCCGACAAGCGATAATTTGACAGCAGAAGTAATTTGCCAGGGGAAGTGTAGCGTGTAAAATCTCTAAGTGTTAAGTTTACCACGCTGAGAGGGGAGTCATGTGAGGGGTTGAAAGAAGGGAAGGGGGAGGAGGGATGGTCACATAACTATGATTTTTCTTTACTGTAAGGGGTAAGGGAAGAGTAGTGTGGGGTGTGAAAAAGTGGACTGAAGGGACTGGGGGCTTGAGGGATGAATGTTGAGGAATAGTGTGTGTGTGTGTGTGTGTGTGTGTGTGTGTGTGTGTGTGTGTGTGTGTGTGTGTGTGTGTGTGTGTGTGTACGCGCGTGCATACGTGCGTGCGCGCGTAATGCTACCAATATTATTACACTTGATTCATGTTTTTCATTTCAATTACCCTTTTAGTTATGCTTCTTTACATGTTAATTTCCACAGATATCAGAAACTCGATACTGTGTTAGCACCCAGGGTCTTCTCATACTCTTATTTCGCTTAAGTCACATACTCTTATAATGAGTACTGGGTCCAGCCTTGCTGGATCATCCTCTCCTTTCTGGTTGCATCCCTGATATTTTAGCACAAAGTCCTCCTTCACCTATTTCATCTTAGCCGTCTACGTTTCCGGCCCCTCCTTGTATGCATTCTAATTCTCCGAGTATATTTCCTTGTGGCTGCAATCACCCCTGAGAGAGAGAGAGAGAGGTGGAGATGTGGGGTTAAGGTAATTAATTACCATACAGCACCAAGGAAGAACCCACAACAGAAGGAACTTGTTTTTAAGACTTGAGACACTCTGTTAGGCCTGAAAGGAAAGCCCTCGAGAGGGAGCACGTAATAAATTGTCTCGGAAGGGAGGGGAATTATAACTGTTGGGGTGACGAGTGTGAAGGAGGAGGTATATGGGGGAAAAGTGAGAGAGAAGTGTGTGGGAGAGCATAGATGGATTAAATACACGGAACAAAGTAAGTGAAACTACGTTGTTTGAAGTTAATTGGTTCCTAGATCGTGTACGAACTGCAAAAAGTTCGATGTCCGAAACAGTATTTCCCATGCTTTAATTATCAGCCTCATACACTGCAGGATGTTAAACTGACTCCTCCAAAAGTCTCTTAGAGTTAGGTCAGTGTCAGAGGTCACTTAAAAGCGCTTTTGAAACAGGGATTTCGTGTAATTTTTTTTTACAACTGAATTTTAAATAAGTCAGCGTGTTCGGACAGATAAATGTCAAAGACCGGGTCATTTTTTTTGAACAAAATTGTTCGGACTCCTCATTGTTCGAGGTCCGGTACGTTCGAACACCGAGGTTCCACTGTATAGGACACTGCAGTCTCTATGACACGCGAAATCGTAATGACACGATTGCAAACAAACCATACCACTGGTGGGGTTTGAACCCGCGGTCAGAGAGTCGCAAAACTCCAGACAGTCGCGACGATCTGGAGTTTTGAGACTCTCTGACCGCGGGTTAAAACCCCACCTGTGGTATAGTTTACACTCCAGTCTGTTACGCATGGGATGTAGAAGGAAAGGAAAGAAGTAAGGAGGGATGTAGGGAGGGAAAGATAGATAAAGCGATAGGTGTTAGGGGAGAATAAAGGGAGGAAGTGGGAAGTAGAGAGGTCGGGATGGATAGTTGGTGGGCGAGAGGAAAGGAAGGAGAATGTGGAATAGAGGGATATAATCCTGAAAAAATAATTAGGTGAAATGAAAGTGGAGGAAGAGAGAGAGCCATAGGAAAAGAATGACTGGATGAAATAGAAGATAATGAGAAAGGAGAAAACGAAGGAATGACTATGAAAGAGTGAAGGAAGGATAGAGAAGGGCATGACAAAGGAGTAAATAATAAATTGCACAGACTTACCTCTTACATTTCTTCCCTGTACTCTCCCCTTTCTCTCTCTCTCTCTCTCTCTCTCTCTCTCTCTCTCTCTCTCTCTCTCTCTCTCTCTCTCTCTCTCTCTCTCTCTCTCTCTCTCTCTCTCTCTCTCCCCTCATTCTTCCGAGTTAATTACGTTGTAAGGAACTTCTCCCTCCGTTCTTATTACCAGGTAAAGGTGATCTATGCATCAAACGGCAGTAATTATCTGTATATAAACTATTTTGAGTTTATTCTGGTTTTAGGGGAAAGGTCTCACTTAACAGCTAATTCAACTTGATCATGGATTTGCGAATATAAAATATAGAATATGTGAATAATTCCATTTAATACTGATAAAACAGTTTCTGCATCGTTTACAGGTATCTAAAATAATTGAATGTAATTTTAAGGACAGTAATAACATGACTATTAATAAGATACATTTAAGATAATTTAATCAATTTCATCATTTTTTTTGCAATATTTTCCTACTAAATGACCGTCAAAGTGACACTCTACAAGTCGGTCACAGTCAGTCATAGTCAATCAGTCAGTCACAGTATTTAAGTTGGCAAAGTTTGAGAGGAATAAGGCATTCTTCGTACATATTAACCTTGATTACGCGCGCGCGCACACACACACACACACACACACACACACACACACACACACACACACACACACACACACACACACACACACACACACACACACACACACACACACACCGGACAAAATCTCTCCATGAGCGCTATGTGTACCACTAACAACAATCTTCAACACATCTATCGAAACAGGGCGACTACCGGAGGTATGGAGGACAGCAAATGTAGTCCCATTTTTTAAAAAAGGAGACGGACACGAAGCATTTTTTACAGACCAGTGTCACTGACATGTATAGAATGCAAAGTCATGGAAAAGATTATCAGAAGAGTGGTGGAGCATGTATAATGGAATGGTTTCAAGGATAGGAAATCTTGTTTCACAAACCTACTGGAGTTCTATGACAGGGTGACAGCAGTAAGACAAGAGAGAGAGAGGGGCGAGTAGATTACGTTTTCTTAAACTGTAAGAAGGCTTTTGACACAGTTCCACACAAGAGATTTGTGCAAAAGCTGGAGGACCAGGCAGTTATAACAGGGAAGGCACTGCAGTGGATCAGGGAGTACCTGTCGGTAAGACATCAGCAAGTCATGGTACGTGACGAGCGGGGTTCCACAGGGGTCAGTCCTAGGACCGGTGCTGTTTCTGGTATATGTGAACGACATGACGGAAGGAATAAACTCAGAAGTGTCCCTGTTTGCAGATGATATGAAGTTAAGAAGAATTCAATCGGATGAGGATCAGACAAACTACAAAGGGATCTGGACAGGCTGCAGGCCTGGTACGGAAACTGGCTTTTGGAGTTCAACCCTACCAAGTGGAAAGTCATGAAGATTGAGGAAGGTTAAAGAAGACCGCAGACGGAGTACAGTCTAGGGGGCCAGAGACTACAAACTTCACTCAAGGAAAAAGACCTTAGGTTGAGTATAACACCAGGCACATCTCCTGAGGCACACATCAGCCAAATAACTGTGGCAGATTACGGGCGCCTAGCAAGCTTAAAACACCATTCCGACATCTTATTAAGGAATCGTTCAGGACCCTCTACACTGTACGTTAGGCCCATATTGGAATATGCAGCACCAATTTGGAACCCACACCAAGCCAAGCATGTAAGTAAACTAGAGAAAGTGCAAAGATTTGCAAGAAGACTGGTCCCGGAGATAAGGGGTCCTACGAGGAGAGGTTAAGGAAAATCGACCTGACGACACTGGAGGACAGGAGAGATAGGGAGAATAGGATAACGTCATATAAAATACTGAGAGGAATCGACAATCCAGAGATGGAACACAGCAACAAGGGGTCACAGTTGGAAGTTGAAGATTCGTATGAATCACAGGGATGTTAGGAAATATTTCTTTAGCCACAGAGTTGTCGGGAATTGGAATTTTCTGGGAAGTGATGTAGTGGAGGCAGGATCCATACATAGCTTTAAGAAGAGGTATGATAAAGCTCATGGAACGGGAAGAGTGACCTATTAGCGGCCAGCGACGAGCGGGGCCAAGAGCTGTGAATCGACCCCCGCAACCAGAATTAGGTGAGTACAACTAGGTGAGTACACATACACACACACTGAAGACGTTATATTACAAGTTGGAGGTGAGAGTCCTGTTGTAGCAGCAAGTAATATCAAAGGTCATCCGGCAAAGGTCACTAGAGGACCGTACGCGGACGCTTTAGAAAAAAACTTCTGAAAATTTTTTACAGTGGAAATTATTGCCAATGCAGTCGCATCAGAGGATGAGTGCGAGTTTTACAGATAACATTAATGGTCAACAGAGTTAATGGAACGGAATGTGGGAATAAATATTCCAACGGTTAGTTTTAAAAGCTCTCTGTGAGTACATAGATGGGTCACTATCGAAGGCATTTTGACTGTGTTGAGCTCATACTATGTATACTCATCTAAATGTGTGTATGGCTGGAAGGTGTGTACATCTGACAGCATATACAATGGGATGTGTATATTTCAGCATATACCACATATACCGAGAGTTGTGCACCTCAGTATATTCACTCCGAGACATGTGTACTTCTCGGAGCATATATACCGAAATGTTGTACCTCAACGTATATATATCGAGAGGTGTGTATTTCTCTGTATATATGCTCTGTATGTCACTGTGAACAAATAGAACGGTGGACGAGGGACTCGGACCGCAGTTCAAGCCCCTCGTCCACCCTTCTGTTTATTTATCGACAGTTATTTATTACAACTTAATTTGAGTCCATATCTCTTTGTATATACACCAAGAGGTGTGCACCTCTGTCTATGTACTCTGTATATGACTGTATATACAAACGGAGATTTTGCTCTAATTCCTACCTCCGAGATTAATATATTCTTGAATTAGTATGTATACGGGCGTATGTATGTGTGGGCGGGGGGGGGGGTCTAGGTGAATCTCTTGGAGGACAGAGCGCTTTAGTAAGTGATTTAGGAGAGGATAAAGAAGAGTACTGTGTAAGATTGAGTGAGGGGAGGAAGTTGTAAAGAAAATAACTGGAAGAAACAGAGAGAAACAATGATGGGGGAATGGCAGAGAAGAGGAAATAAAGGCAAGGAGAAGGGAAAGAGAATTAATTAGGAAGTCGAATAGGGTATAAAGAGAAGGTATGATAGGAATTGACGGCAAGGAGAAGGGAAAGAGAACGGAAGAACTCGAATAGAGTATAAAGAGAAGGGATGATAAGAATTGAAAAAAAAAGCTACTTATGAAATGAGTGAGAAGGGAAAAGAAGAGAGGACATGTGTGGTAAATTAAGGAATAGGGGAATTAATTAATGATTATGGAAATACGAAATGATTATTAATAAGTGCGCTAAGGAATTATGATGTGACGAACTGATAATCAAATAAGATTGATAAAGAACATTACTGCATAAAGAAACTAAGATATGTATGTCCAAGAATGTATGTCCAAGAATGAGTCCAAGAATGTATGTCCAAGAATATGTCCAAGAATGTATGTCCAGGAATTTATGTCCAAGAATGTATGTCCAAGAATGTATGTCCAAGAATGTATGTCCAAGAATGTATGTCCAAGAATGGGGTGTTGTGGGGAAGCGAGTTCTTGAAAATAAGAGAATAGGGAAGAGAAAAAGGTGGAAAAAAGTAAATTAATTGAAAGGGGAGGTATGAGGGTGGAATAGAAAATGACAGCTAACGGGCAGATAGGGAAAGAAACAGGGAGGGCACGATGATAAGAGTAAGGAAGGAGAGGGAAAGAGCGTTTGTAGGAAGGGGAAAGAAGGGTGGAGAGAGTTGGCGGGAGGGTAGAAGATGGAAGTTTGTCGGGAAAGGTACGGAGGGAGAGAAATAGTGTGAATAGGGGAAAAAAGAGGGAAGATTGTCTGTGGGAGAGGCAAGGGTAAGGAAGAGTGTAGACGGTAATGAGAAAGGGAAAGGGTGGAGGGTGGAGAAGGAAGAATTAAAGTGTGGGAAATAGAAAAGAGGTGAATACATGTGTGAGAGGAGGTATGAGTGCGAGAAAGGTAGAAAGGATGGCGATAAGAGAGGAGGAATTGAGAGGATGTTTTAACAGACACAACGATATTCTAATAAGAGAGAGAGAGAGAGAGAAAGAGAGGAAACACCAAAGATAATTTTACAGATGTATTCAACTGGATATAAAGAAAGACGTGAAGCAGGAACGCTAACAAACAATGACGATGACAAATTGTAACTCGACCAGTGAAGACTCAGACTCCGGCAAAGTCACTGATTGGACAAAACCACAGGACAAAGACACTGCATGGAGCAAGGTACAGCAAAAATGACATATAATTAACGAAACCTTATTACAAAGACGCAGGAGGCCGTGTGGTTATACAAAGCTAAAAGAGAATGCATATTATTATTATTATTATTATTATTATTATTATTATTATTATTATTATTATTATTATTATTGTTATTATTATTGTTGTTGTTGTTGTTGTTAAATTCATGGTTAAACGATAAGTCATATAACACATGAGGAATAAAATGCAGCCATTCCCAATCAGAGGAAAAGGAGGGCAGCTGCAACTTTGCAGACGAAGAGTTCCTGTCTCCCCCACCAGCACGAAGGCGTAACCAGATATAACGTGTACAGTAAGTACCAGACTTGTGCACAGTGAACCAACGGAACACACTGGCGGTGATTCACACTGACTCCTGAGTGTATGACATTCCACACTAAATGCGAAAAGAATCACGATATCCGTGTCGATTATTACCTCCATCCGGTGCAGTCTTTTTCACTATAATCCCCTCCAGTGTAATCCTTTCGAAATATGGCCGAAGGGCTCTTCCAGTACCGTGGTGGTGGAGTGGACATCCCTTCGTCAAAGAGATACTGGTTAACCCCCTTAGCTTCTAGAAGGCACCGACCCAGTGGTGATTGAAGGACTTACTAGTGTCTGATCAGCCTCATGGGTCAGTAATACGGCCACGATTAGTGAACAGTGCATCGAGCCTTCACTGCTCCTTACCTTTGAATGATCCATACTGCTTTAGAACTTTATACATACCTCTTGTAATCAGTGTTGCATTCTGTGGTGATAGTATCCAACATTAGATTTGTCTTTACTTTCCTGTGTGTTTTTTATTAGTTCTTACTCCTACAATTGTTTTTATCCGATTTAGTAGGAATTGTCTGAGATCGGCCCGTGAAGGCGATGATCATTGGAATCAATAATCTTCTTCCTACTTCCTCTTTTCTTCCTTCCCTTCTACTCTTGTTCCTTCTCCTCTTCTTTCTACCCTCCACCCTTCCCATATAAAGAAAACAATCTTGAAATAACAAAGCCACTTAGATGGCTATCGGAGGAGGTAATTTAATTGGTGTAACTCGAAAGTTTTTTCTTAAATCTCAGCAGCAGTGTGATTTGCATATTTACTGGAGCTTATTTGCAAGAATGTCCACTATTTTGTCTATTGCAAGGTTGTTAAGGTTGTCACATTGTGTGTGTGTGTGTGTGTGTGTGTGTGTGTGTGTACTCACCTATTTGTATTCACCTATTTGTGGTTGCAGGGGTCGAGTCATAGCTCCTGGCCCCGCCTCTTCACTGATTGCTACTGGGTCCTCTCTCTCCCTGCTCCATGAGCTTTATCAAACCTCGTCTTAAAACTATGTATGGTTCCCGCCTTCACTACGTCACTTTCTAGGCTATTCCACTGCCTGTCAACTCTATTCCTGAAGAAATACTTCCTTACATTCCTTTGACTCATCTGAGTCTTCAGCTTCCAATTGTGACCTCTTGTTTCTGTGTCTATGTCTGGAACATCCTGTCTTTGTCCACCTTGTTTATTCCGTTCAGTATTTTATATGTCGTTATCATGTCTCCCCTGACCTCCTGTCCTTCAGTGTCGTCAGGTCTATGTGTGTGTGTGGCGAGACCTTACCTCATAGAAACAATTCGCCAATCAAGATCAGTGATTGGTCGCTTGTTTAGAATAATTGGCCAATCAGGATCATGGGTAGGTTTCTGGTGTAGATTAAATAACCAATCAGGGTCGAATGAAGGTTGCTGATGTAGAATAACTGAGTTACCACGATCAACGATATATAGCATGTGAAGATTATTTGACCAATTAGGCTCAAATATTAGTCACTCGAGTAGGATAATTTACCAGTCAGGATCAAGGACACATGGTATATATAGAATAACTGATAATTTAGATTACAATATGTGTCACTGATGTAGAATAATTGATCCATCAAGATGCTAGTGAGGGGCTCTTGATTCATGGAGCTGGACTTGTCCTTCCCTTCCCTCCTTAGATCGAATCTGGGTGCCTTCCATACTCAGGGAGCTATAAGACTCCTATGAGTTTAACGCTTTCACTTGTTCAACATAATTTAGAGTTCACCAGAATAAAATAAACGAGAATTAATGATCAGAGATTCAACTGGTTAATGAGAGCCATGGCGCTCACTGTTCATGCATGATAATTATGCAGGGTGTGTTCCATAAGGTTCTGCTCTTGAACCCATATTTTTCCTGGTACTTGCAAATGAGCTGTGATGATTCCGAGAATCGTGTGTGTTTGTGTTGGCAAATGACGTCTAACTAATGAGAATAAATACCGAACGTCACTGCTGTAGCAATTAGGCATAGATACTTAAAAATAGATAATTACACATCCACACACACACACATCAAGGATGTTAGGAAGTACTTCTTCAGTAATAAAGTTGTCAGGAAGTGGAACAGTCTGGAGAGTGATATAGTGGAGGCAGCATCTATACATAGCTTTAAGAAGAGGGGTGATAAAGCTCACGGACCGGGGAAGGAGTGAACCTAGTAGTGGCCAGTGAAGAGGCGGGGCCAGGAGCTATGAATCGACCCCTGTAATCACAATTATGTGAGTACACACACACACACACACACACACACACACACAGCACGTAAAGAAACTAGAGAAAGTGCAAAGGTTTGCAACAGGACTAGTCCCAGAGCTAAGAGGTATGTCCTACGAGGAGAGGTAAAGGGAAATCAACCTGACGACACTGGAGGACAGGAGAGATAGGGAGGACATGATAACGACATACAAAATACTGAGAAGAATTGACAAGGTGGACAAAGACAGGATGTTCCAGAGATTGGACACAGTAACAAGGGGACACAGTTGGAAGTTGAAGACACAGACGAATCACAGTGATGTTAGGAAGTATTTCTTCAGCCACAGAGTAGTCAGTAAGTGGAATAGTTTGGGAAGCGATGTAGTGGAGGCAGGATCCATACATAGCTTAAAGCAGAGGTATGATAAAGCTCACGGTTCAGGGAGAGTGACCTAGTAACGATCAGTGAAGAGGCGGGGCCAGGAGCTCGGACTCGACCCCTGCAACCTCAACTAGGTGAGTACAACTAGGTGAGTACACACACAAATATATATATCTATATATACATATTATATATATATATATATATATACATATATATATATATATATATATATATATATATATATATATATATATATATATATGTATATATATATATATATATATATATATATATATATATATATATATATATATATATATACATGTATATATATATATATATATATTGGTATTGGGAAGATGGAGGGAATATTTTGAGGAATTGTTAAATGTTGATGAAGATAGGGAAGCTGTGATTTCGTGTATAGGGCAAGGAGGAACAACATCTTGTAGGAGTGAGGAAGAGCCAGTTGTGAGTGTGGGGGAAGTTCGTGAGGCAGTAGGTAAAATGAAAGGGGGTAAGGCAGCCGGGATTGATGGGATAAAGATAGAAATGTTAAAAGCTGGTGGGGATATAGTTTTGGAGTGGTTGGTGCAATTATTTAATAAATGTATGGAAGAGGGTAAGGTACCTAGGGATTGGCAGAGAGCATGCATAGTTCCTTTGTATAAAGGCAAAGGGGATAAAAGAGAGTGCAAAAATTATAGGGGGATAAGTCTGTTGAGTATACCTGGCAAAGTGTATGGTAGAGTTATTATTGAAAGAATTAAGAGTAAGACGGAGAATAGGATAGCAGATGAACAAGGAGGCTTTAGGAAAGGTAGGGGGTGTGTGGACCAGGTGTTTACAGTGAAACATATAAGTGAACAGTATTTAGATAAGGCTAAAGAGGTCTTTGTGGCATTTATGGATTTGGAAAAGGCGTATGACAGGGTGGATAGGGGGGCAATGTGGCAGATGTTGCAAGTGTATGGTGTAGGAGGTAGGTTACTGAAAGCAGTGAAGAGTTTTTACGAGGATAGTGAGGCTCAAGTTAGAGTGTGTAGGAAAGAGGGAAATTATTTCCCAGTAAAAGTGGGCCTTAGACAGGGATGTGTGATGTCACCGTGGTTGTTTAATATATTTATAGATGGGGTTGTAAGAGAAGTGAATGCGAGGGTCTTGGCAAGAGGCGTGGAGTTAAAAGATAAAGAATCGCACATAAAGTGGGAGTTGTCACAGTTGCTCTTTGCTGATGACACTGTGCTCTTGGGAGATTCTGAAGAGAAATTGCAGAGATTGGTGGATGAATTTGGTAGGGTGTGCAAAAGAAGAAAATTGAAAGTGAATACAGGAAAGAGTAAGGTTATGAGGATAACAAAAAGATTAGGTGATGAAAGATTGGATATCAGATTGGAGGGAGAGAGTATGGAGGAGGTGAATGTATTCAGATATTTGGGAGTGGACGTGTCAGCGGATGGGTCTGTGAAAGATGAGGTGAATCATAGAATTGATGAGGGGAAAAGGGTGAGTGGTGCACTTAGGAGTCTGTGGAGACAAAGAACTTTGTCCTTGGAGGCAAAGAGGGGAATGTATGAGAGTATAGTTTTACCAACACTCTTATATGGGTGTGAAGCATGGGTGATGAATGTTGCAGCGAGGAGAAGGTTGGAGGCAGTGGAGATGTCATGTCTGAGAGCAATGTGTGGTGTGAATATAATGCAGAGAATTCGTAGTTTGGAAGTTAGGAGGAGGTGCGGGATTACCAAAACTGTTGTCCAGAGGGCTGAGGAAGGGTTGTTAAGGTGGTTCGGACATGTGGAGAGAATGGAGCGAAACAGAATAACTTCAAGAGTGTATCAGTCTGTAGTGGAAGGAAGGCGGGGTAGGGGTCGGCCTAGGAAAGGTTGGAGGGAGGGGGTAAAGGAGGTTTTGTGTGCGAGGGGCTTGGACTTCCAGCAGGCATGCGTGAGCGTGTTTGATAGGAGTGAATGGAGACAAATGGTTTTTAATACTTGACGTGCTGTTGGAGTGTGAGCAAAGTAACATTTGTGAAGGGGTTCAGGGAAACCGGCAGGCCGGACTTGAGTCCTGGAGATGGGAAGTACAGTGCCTGCACTCTGAAGGAGGGGTGTTAATGTTGCAGTTTAAAAACTGTAGTGTAAAGCACCCTTCTGGCAAGACAGTGATGGAGTGAATGATGGTGAAAGTTTTTCTTTTTCGGGCCACCCTGCCTTGGTGGGAATCGGCCAGTGTGATAATAAATAAATATATATATATATATATATATATATATATATATATATATATATATATATATATATATTTATATATGTCGTGCCGAATATGTAAAACTGGTCAATTAGCAAGAACTCATTTAAAATTAAGTCCTTTCTAAAATTTTCTCTTATACGTTTAAAGATATATTTTTTTCATTATTGTTGATGTAAAAATTTATAATTTTGCACCAAAAGGAACTTAGAAAACTTACTTAACCTTATTATAACAAGAACAATTTATTGTAGCCTAACCCAACAAAATGTATTTTAAATACGTTTACAATAATTTAGTACTAAACAGACACAATCAAATATATTTTTTTCGTTAGGTTCAGAATGATTTTGGCGAAATTATTGCATACACAAATTTTCACTTGTTCTATATGGCAAGATGAGCGTTGCTATTTAAGCCAAGATCGCAAGTTCTGCCTATTCGGCACGACATATATATATATATATATATATATATATATATATATATATATATATATATATATATATATATATATATATATATATATATATATATGTATATATATATATATATATATATATATATATATATATGTATATATATATAGACATACACAAACACACACACACACACAAACACACACGCACACACACACACACACACACACACACACACACACACACACACACACACACACACACACACACACACACACACACACACACACACACACACACATACACACACGCCTGTAGTTGCTGCCTAGCTCTTCTTTTCATGTCCGTATCCTTACGCAGGATACGGATGGCAAGGTCCAGTCACTACTTTTGGCCTTGATCCTCTAGCCATTAAAGAGGACTCACTTCTTCCTACGCTCATGGGACTTATCCACTACGTGGATGCTGGTGGTCAGCACAGCCAGTCAGCAATCATGGACTCTCCTTTTCAGAACAGAAATATATTCCTGTGTCCGGGGATCTAAGGGAAAGAAAGACTTCTTCTTGCCTGACGGCTACCTCCGAAAACTTTGACACAGTTCATGCAACGAACCATTGAGGTTGTCTTTCCGGGTCATGCACTTGCATCTGCCAGGGAAATGGACTGCCAATAAGTCAAGTTTTTCGTAACTGCTGGCTGTGACAGTCCCATCCTGGCAGTTTAGAGGTGGAATCGAGTCTTCAGGTAGCTCTTATCTCTCTGTCTCTGTCTGTCTGTCTCTCTCTCTCTCTCTCTCTCTCTCTCTCTCTCTCTCTCTCTCTCTCTCTCTCTCTCTCTCTCTCTCTCTCTCTCTCTCTCTCTCTCTCCCTCTCTCTCCCTCTCTCTCGTTAGTGTTTATTCATGATTGTAATAATAATTTTTTTTTACACAGGGTTTGACAAGGTTAGGTTAAGGATCCCTAGCTTTATTGACAAGAACTGTCACCTACATCACGTCATTTGAAAGCATTTTTATTGCTATGAGACAATCAAGTAGGGAACAGGATGAAGTTGGAGCCATCTGTGGGCCAGCATTTTCATGTGATCAACTGACTTTATCTCGTTGATATCATTATGCTGTACGAATGTGTTCCATACTCGAGTCATCCTGGGTATGTATGATCTCAGATGGAGTGATGTTCTGGAGAAGGGTACAGCCAGAGTGAAGTTGCTGCTTTCTGCCCGTCTTGTGGCATAAAAGATTGTTTCACGCTGTCCTCGAAGTGGATTCATTCAAGTGTGGTACTTTGACAATATTGGCCTTGTACATAACAGTAAGGCCACCCACATCCCTCCTGTGTTGAAGGCTCTGTTGAAATGACAGATCTATCCAGGTCTCTCTCTCTCTCTCTCTCTCTCTCTCTAGCGTTTAGTTATGATTGTAATAATAGTCTCCTCTCTCTTCTCTGTCTCTGTCTCTGTATCTGTCTGTCTGTCTCTGTCTGTCTGTCTGTCTGTCTGTCTGTCTCTCTCTCTCTCTCTCTCTCTCTCTCTCTCTCTCTCTCTCTCTCTCTCTCTCTCTCTCTCTCTCTCTCTCTCTCTCTCTCTCTCAGGTGTAATATTCATTGTCATTGCTATTGGCACTGAACTCTGACGTCAGTGAGGCACTAGCCTTCTGGCACCTTTCATCCTGAGCTATCCTATAATGTGATTCTGTCAGCGTCGCTATGACGACAGGTGAATACAGTTAGCACTGCTGTCTCGCGATTAGCGAGAGGAGAATCGAGGCTTGAGCAGTCCTTGCGTTGAATGGCCCAACGGGATGTATATAGCCCTTCACGTACAGTATGTAACGTACAACGGTTACTCTTCCATTGCTTGTTTCAAATGAAAAAAAAATATAGGTGTTACTAAACATTTTTCACTATTATCAAATGTCATCAGTCCTCTTTCACGGCTGGTGAACTGAATACATCATCTTTAGGCAGAGGGACTGATCACCTCAAACTCCCTCTTCACGTCTTCCACCGTTATCTCTGTATTGGACTGATAAAACCGCTGGTTTGCGAGACGACGCCTCCACATTCAAGATAAGCAAGTTTTGCTCATGTCATATTCATCTAATTGTCAGTTTTTTATATATATATATATATATATATATATATATATATATATATATATATATATATATATATATATATATTTATATATATATATATATATATATATATATATATATATATATATATATATATATATATATATACATATATATATATATATATATATATATATATATATATATATATATATATATATATATATATATATATATATATATATATATATTTATATGTCGTGCCGAATATGTAAAACTGCTCAATTAGCAAGAACTCATTTAAAATTAAATCCTTTCTAAAATTTTCTCTTATACGTTTAAAGATAGATTTTTTTTTCATTAATTTTAATGTAAAAATTTTTAATTTTGCTCCAAAAGAATCTTAGAAAACTTACCTAACCTTATTATAACAAGAACAATTTATTTTAGCCTAACCCAATTAAATATATTTTAGATTTGTTTACAATAATTTAATACTAAACAGAAACAGTGAATTTTTTTTTTTTCGCTAGGTTCAGAATGACTTTGGCGAAATTATTGCATACACAAATTTTCGCTTGTCCTATATGGCAAGATGAGCGTTGCTATTTAAGCCAAGATCGCAAGTTCTGCCTATTCGGCACGACATATATACATATATATAGGAGCGATTGGTGGAATGATGATGTAAAGAGAGTAGTAAGGGAGAAAAAGTTAGCATATGAGAAGTTTTTACAAAGTAGAGGTTAAGATAGTGGTGAAGCAATGTAAAAAGAGAGCAAATGAGAGAGTGGGTGAGATGTTATCAACAAATTTTGTTGAAAATAAGAAAAAGTTCTGGAGTAAGATTAACAAGTTAAGAAAGCCTAGAGAACAAATGGATTTGTCAGTTAAAAATAGGAGAGGAGAGTTATTAAATGGAGAGCTAGAGGTATTGGGAAGATGGAGGGAATATTTTGAGGAATTGTTAAATGTTGATGAAGATAGGGAAGCTGTGATTTCGTGTATAGGACAAGGAGGAATAACATCTTGTAGGAGTGAGGAAGAGCCAGTTGTGAGTGTGGGGGAAGTTCCTGAGGCAGTAGGTAAAATGAAAGGGGGTAAGGCAGCCGGGATTGATGGGATAAAGATAGAAATGTTAAAAGCAGGTGGGGATATAGTTTTGGAGTGGTTGATGCAATTATTTAATAAATGTATGGAAGAGGGTAAGGTACCTAGGGATTGGCAGAGAGCATGCATAGTTCCTTTGTATAAAGTCAAAGGGGATAAAAGAGAGTTCAAAAATTATAGGGGGATAAGTCTGCTGAGTATACCTGGTAAAGTGTATGGTAGTTATTATTGAAAGTATTAAGAGTAAGACGGAGAATAGGATAGCAGATGAACAAGGAGGCTTTAGGAAAGGTAGGGGGTGTGTGGAGCAGGTGTTTACAGTGAAACATATAAGTGAACAGTATTTAGATAAGGCTAAAGAGGTCTTTGTGGCATTTATGGATTTGGAAAAGGCGTATGACACGGTGGATAGGGGGGCAATGTGGCAGATGTTGCAAGTGTATGGTGTAGGAGGTAGGTTACTGAAAGCAGTGAAGAGTTTTTTACGAGGATAGTGAGGCTCAAGTTAGAGTATGTAGGAAAGAGGGAAATTATTTCCCAGTAAAAGTAGGCCTTAGACAGGGATGTGTGATGTCACCGACGTTGTTTAATATATTTATAGATGGGGTTGTAAGAGAAGTAAATGCGAGGGTCTTGGCAAGAGGCGTGGAGTTAAAAGATAAAGAATCACACACAAAGTGGGAGTTGTCACAGCTGCTCTTTGCTGATGACACTGTGCTCTTGGGAGATTCTGAAGAGAAGTTGCAGAGATTGGTGGATGAATTTGGTAGGGTGTGCAAAAGAAGAAAATTAAAGGTGAATACAGGAAAGAGTAAGGTTATGAGAATAACAAAAAGATTAGGTGATGAAAGATTGAATATCAGATTGGAGGGAGAGAGTATGGAGGAGGTGAATGTATTCAGATATTTGGGAGTGGACGTGTCAGCGGATGGGTCTATGAAAGATGAGGTGAATCATAGAATTGATGAGGGGAAAAGAGTGAGTGGTGCACTTAGGAGTCTGTGGAGACAAAGAACTTTGTCCTTGGAGGCAAAGAGGGGAATGTATAAGAGTATAGTTTTACCAACGCTCTTATATGGGTGTGAAGCATGGGTGATGAATGTTGCAGCGAGGAGAAGGCTGGAGGCAGTGGAGATGTCATGTCTGAGGGCAATGTGTGGTGTGAATATAATGCAGAGAATTCGTAGTTTGGAAGTTAGGAGGAGGTGCGGGATTACCAAAACTGTTGTCCAGAGGGCTGAGGAAGGGTTGTTGAGGTGGTTCGGACATGTAGAGAGAATGGAGCGAAACAGAGTGACTTCAAGAGTGTATCAGTCTGTAGTGGAAGGAAGGCGGGGTAGGGGTCGGCCTAGGAATGGTTGGAGGGAGGGGGTAAAGGAGGTTTTGTGTGCGAGGGGCTTGGACTTCCAGCAGGCATGCGTGAGCGTGTTTGATAGGAGTGAATGGAGACAAATGGTTTTTAATACTTGATGTGCTGTTGGAGTGTGAGCAAAGTAACATTTATGAAGGGGTTCAGGGAAACCGGCAGGCCGGAGTTGAGTCCTGGAGATGGGAAGGGTGTTAATGTTGCAGTTTAAAAACTGTAGTGTAAAGCACCCTTCTGGCAAGACAGTGATGGAGTAAATGATGGTGAAAGTTTTTCTTTTTCGGGCCACCCTGCGTTGGTGGGAATCGGCCAGTGTGATCATAACTCTATATATATATATATATATATATATATATATATATATATATATATATATATATATATATATATATATATATATATATATATATATATGTGTGTGTGTGTGTGTGTGTGTGTGTATGTATATATATATATGCAATAAGATCACAGTAAACAGGTGATTTCAGAATATGCAAAACAACCACTGTGAAAGAATAGAGAAATTCCAAGCGTGAGTCACTAAAACGCTTGGAATTTCTCTATTCTTTCACATGGTTGTTTTGCATATATATATATATATATATATATATATATATATATATATATATATATATATATATATATATATATGCCAGATGAGTACTCATGCTTGACAGTGCCACGATCATGTTTAAGTGTACAGCAAGCGCTTTTAACTGTAGCCAGGGAGATTAGTATATAGATTGTATTTCCTGAAGAGCTAAACCCGCTTTGGGTAAATGTAAGCAGTTTATCTGGAGAGAGTTCCGGGGGTCAACGCCACCGCGGCCCGGTCTGTGACCAGGCCTCCTTAGGTCAGTGTCCCAGGATGCGACCCACACCAGTCGACTAACACCCAGGTACCCATTTTACTGATGGGGAACATAGACAACAGGTGGAAAGAAACACGTCCAATGTTTCTACTCTGGCTGGGAATCGAACCCAGGCCCTCACCGTGTGAAGCGAGAGCGTTAACCACCAGGCCACCAGGGCTCATCTCGGATCACTCTGGCTATAGGTATTCGCTCAGAGACAAAAGAGATCACACTTGTAAATTGAGCAAAAAAAGTGCACTGAGGATCTCAGAAAGTTTTATTTTGCTGTGTGGTAGAAAGAATTAGATCCAAGTATTACAAACATTGGGAAAATTATAGAAATGTTTATTACTAACTGAACACAAAAGACGGGACAACACGAGCATAATTCTGCTCTTGTGGCTACGAGGGGCAATTCGCTTTCTCTCGCTTTCTTCTCTCATTTCTTCTCCTTCCCTCTCTTCCCTTTCTTTTCTCTCTTCCATCTCTTCCCTTTCTTTTCTCTTCCCTCTCTTCCCTTTCTTCCCTTTTTTTTTTTTTTTTTTTTTTTTTTTTTTTTTTTTTTTTTTTTTTAACACAGGGTTTGACAAGGTTAAGGATCCCTAGCTTTATTGACAGCTATTTACAGGTTAAGGATTCCTAACTTTATTGGCAAGCTAAGAGCTGTTACCTACATCAGCTCATTTGAAAGCATTTTTATTGTTATGAGACATACAAGTAGGGAACAGGATGAAGTTGGAGCCATCTGTGGGCCAGCATTTTCATTTGATCAACTGACTTTATCTCGTTGACATCATTATGCTGTACGAATGTGTTCCATACTCGAGTCATCCTGGATATATATGATCTCAGATGGAGTGATGTTCTGGAGAAGGGTACAGCCAGAGTGTAGTTGCTGCTTTCTTCCCGTCTTGTGGCATAAAAGCTTGTTTCACGCTGTCCTCGAAGTGGATCCAAGTGTGGTATTTTGACAATCTCTCTCTCTCTCTCTCTCTCTCTCTCTCTCTCTCTCTCTCTCTCTCTCTCTCTCTCTCTCTCTCCGTACACTCACACGTACGTACGTCCGCTATCAATTTCCCCTCAGACTTATTAAATAAATTTTTTCAAGGTAAAACAAGTCCTAGAAGGCTGTGCAGAGAACTGGACGTGTGTTCAATCTGGGTTAAGACTTACACAGGGATCAAGACGCACTCCATGGAAGACGACGTTACAGCAAGCAAGAAGTGTCTTAATCAAATGATGACCCGTTAACGGGTATCTGTAGATAATACCCCTCACGGGTATCATTAAATAACGACTTCCGCGTGGTTATCATCGTGTAATTATACCAATATAATTATACCGGTATAATTCTAGCCCTCTGGGAGAACTTTTTTTTTTAAAGATGAGACCGTTTCAAGAGGGAACAACCGAGAGGATAATTATTATTACTATATGAGAAGCACTAATTCAGAAGTGGTTATACAGCGCCTGGGGATTGAGATCCAAGGGAGTGGAAGGTGGCTCCGCATGCTTGGAATAATTGCCCTTTGCCAGCATTAGAAGCACTCTCTTCTTAAAGGGTAAAACCAAGTAGAGTTGCAAAGTCATATACTACTCGGTGACGGACTAAAGGAATGTGAAAAATGTTGTTATAATTGCGTGTTCGAATGCAAACAAGGCTCACACGCAAACACGTGAACAAAGGCAATTACGCGCGCACCCACGAAATTAAGCGATCACTCAAGCTAGCACAATTTCTTGACAATTACCACGGCTTTATGACCAGCATTTTGAAACATTATGAGAAATAAGTCAAGGACACCAATAGAAAGAAGTAACTTTGACTTTTCTGGGTTTATCCTAGGTAATTTAAACATGTGTTACTATGTATGATAATTTGTGTAACTGTATTTATGTGTACCTATATCTAAATAAACTTACTGTAGCACCTAGTAGTGCATCCCGCCCCCAAAAAAAGGAAACATTCACCATCATTAATTTCATTGCTGTCTTTTCAAATGTGTGTGTGTGAACATCACAATTCAAACGACCCTTTGAACTGAAGCATCCTTACCCTCTCCTTCATAGTGCAAGCACTCTGCTTCACATCTACAGGACTCGAGTCCGGCTAACCGGTTTTCCTGTATCAAGCCCCGACAGCACGTGAAATCCGTAGGCCTACTTTTTTCCACTGATTCCGATCCAACACATTTACACGCGACTGCTGGATGTTCAAGCATCCAGCAGCCGGTCGCTGGAGTAAAATCCATCCTCTGTACATTGTTAACCTGTAGTCTTCATAACACGAGAAACAGCTTGCATAATTTGTGCAGAATGATTAATTTAACCATTGCTTGTGAAGAATGATTAACAATAGCTTGTAAAGAATTATTAACGATAGTTTCTGTAGAATGATTAATAATAGTTTGTGTAGAATGATTAATAATACCTCGTGTAGAATGATTTATAGTTTTGAGTAGAATGATCACTTGTGGTTAGGCTTAAATTGAGGCTCCAGTCTGATAATGGCTTCTCTTTAGCACTAAAGCTAATGGCCTGATCATTAGCATTGATTTTTTAATTACCGTTCGCTCAACCTTACAAAAAACTGCTTTTTCCTCGTTTTCAGAGATTCACTGTTTTCACCAATCTGGTCAAATTCTACGGCTGATTAATTATTGCAGTTGTTGTTGTTGTGGTAGCTGTTGGTGGTATTGTGGTTGTTCTCGTGTTTGTTTTTATTGTTGATGGGGATGGTATTGATTTTATTTTGGTGTTGGTGTTATTGTTGATGTATTTATTGTTTTGGAGTGGTTACTGTTGTCGATATTCTATTGTTGCTGTGGTAGTTGTTGTGGTTATTGTTGTTGTGATGGTGGTGATGTTTCTTTTGCTGGTTTTGTAGCTATTGTTGAATATTATTGCTTATGGTGCTGTTGTTGATGTTATTATTTATTTGTTATTAGCCTTTTCTTTAGCCGGATAGTAGGCGTTGATTTAAATCATACAACACTTATACAGTATATGTCAGTACAATAAAGCTACATTTATGACTCACGAAATCGTAATAACACGATTGCAAACGAATCACTGGTTCAAGCCTAATCCGTTTCGTGATTTGAAGCTTAATTTGTCGGTTCACCTTTGTGACCAGGCTTCGTTTTGAGTGCTTGATCAACCAGGCTGTTTCTGTTAACGTTGCGCTGTCCCATATAGCCATCACAGCTTGGCTGACTTGGGTGGGAATGAACTAGGCGAGTACGCCGGCCTTAAGAAGTCCGTGCTAGGAAAAAATCTCAAGTCTTTCTCTGGATGATCGACAGTCAGTACCGGATACACTAATCGTCAAACTTGACAGATATGGCATATGTACACCTTCCAGCAACCTGTTAGCCTTATCTTCCTTACATGCACCTTCTAGAAAACCTTGCCAGCCTTAACTTCGTTATGTACACCTTCTAGAAAACCTTGCCAGTCTTATTTTCCTTATGTACACCTAGAAAACCTTGCGCACATCTTCCAGTAAGCCTTGCCAGCCTTATCTTCCTTACGCACACCTTCCAGTAAATCTTGCCAGCCTTATCTTCTTCTACAACATATAATGAATTGAGAACCCAAGTTGAATCAGAGCACTCGGGTGATTAAGCAGAGAGGCATGATCCTGACTTCCAGCAGCAGCTAGCATGAGATTCTCATAGAATCAGTGTCATTCCCAACAATTATAGTAATTCAAACAGCTCAACGGTGGGAGAAAAAATTGATGCCCTATGCTCCAGGATGCAAGACTACAAAAGGATATTAACTGGCTCTCATTAGTGTATTGCTCATTTAGGAGACTTGTAACAAATAGTTCATATCACCACAACTTGCAAACGTTTAGACTCACACGCATCCCATTTTGTAGTAGTAGTTAATTGAAATGTCGCCCACTCTAAAAAGATGATACTCCACCTTAAAAAAAGATGGCACCCACCCTAGAAAGATTACATCTACCCTAAAAAGATGGCACCCACCCTTAAACATAATCCTTATGAAATTCTTCTAAAAGAGCTGATAGAAAAAAGATGACTAGTATTGTATAACGATCTGCCTTGAAAATATCCGAAACATGGATTTGTGCCTAAAGATATATTATAGGTTAAATTGCTTTGTATACCGTTGTATATCTTTGTGTAGCATTGTTTATGTGTTAGCATAATTAGCAGAACTTGTATGAACTACACTTAAAGGAAAGCCTTTAATACAAGATAGCGATGATTAAAAGGAAAATGTTTAGAACACGACACTGACAGTGAGCTATTGAGAAGACAGTGGCAATAAATGGGAAAATTAATTGAGTGAGTAGCAGTCTAAACGTTAAATAGGCTAAAAAAGTCAAGTGAGATAAATTGTGAATGCAGGGATCATACATAGAAAAATCCTTGAGGAATGGTGATAAATTGGAATTCCAATGTAGAAAGAAAGGTTTTTGGACATAGCGAATATGGTGAACGAGGGAAGAAATTTCAGGGCTACATTCTTGTGCAGAAACTATAAAGTAAGAGAGCTATGCGCTTTCTCTTCCTCCCCCCCTTTCCTTCTATCCCAATTTCTCTGCACACCTCAATATTCTCTCTTGCACAAGAACTTCCTTCCTGAATCGCTTTATCACTTCTTCCCATGTGGTACTTAATTTCTGGAATCACCTCCTAGTATTCTTTCTTTCTGTGATTTACTAAGTGATATTGCCTTCTTTCAATGTAGGACTGACCTCCTGGTATCTCCTTTTATCTGACTGATATTTTTTTTTGTTGGAAGACAAGACTTATTGACAAATGTGGTCAACTCTACACTGTACAGAGCAAACCTGTATTTGCATGCGTCGTTTCTCTCTCACTAGAGGAAAGCTCTACTTAGAAATGTCAATAAATAATGGTTTTCTCTGCTCATAGTGTCCGTTAACGTCCTTATTTATGTGGGTTTAACGCTATGGTACCACCTAGCATTGTTTATTTTGACAATTGACTGGCTGAGTAATACCTCCTCACGCTGCTCATTTTCCTGAACATCAGCTTCTTGGTACCTCCGTTAGACTTTTTTTTTTACTTTGAAAAAAATGGACTTTCTTCTGTCATACTTTTTACCCTTTCTCAACACTGATTTTTCTGGAACTTATATTCTGCAGGTCCATCTTCACCGGCATTTATTTCCCGGTGCCTCCTTCAAGCACCTTGTAATTAAGGCACTTCGTGTCTCCTAATACTTTCCATGTAAGGAGAGCTGCGTCCATGAAACTTCTTGAAATTATTTGCCGTCAAGAGGACTTAATTTCTGGTATTTACTTATATGAATGACTTCCTTCGCCCTCTTTCTAGCATTCACTCGAGCACTGATTACCTCTACTGGAATTCGAAGAACGTACCCAAAAGCCAGACTTTCCATCACGGAGATTAGCTTCCCGTGACACTGACTATTCCAATATTACTTCGGGAGATTAATGCAGAGATGCTGCAAAATATTTTTATCTTCTCTCTGACAGGTTTCACTGGGAACGCCTCGACTTATTCTACATTTTATTCCTGTTGCGATCTGCAGTATTTTAAAACTAGTATAAATTAAGATATGTTAACCATAATGTTCAATGTTATGTACACTTTTGGCTCTTATAAGATTTTCTTCCATTTCTGATTTGCTATAAACAATCGTTAGTCTCAGCCGACCTTTATCAACTTGGAAAAGCTGTACACGGAGCAAAACATTGTCTTAATAAAAGCTTGTGCTACATGTTTCTTATGTTTACTATACGGAGTCTCTTAATTGTTATACCTGAAATATACATGGAGGATGTTTCGGGGGTCAGCGCCCCCCGCTGCCCAGTTCATGTTTCATCTCTCTCAGCGTGTATGCACGCTTGTTCTCTCTCCCTCTGTCTCTATCTGTCTGTCTCTCTGTCTGTCTCTCTCTGTCTGTCTGTCTCTCTCTCTCTCTCTCTCTCTCTCTCTCTCTCTCTCTCTCTCTCTCTCTCTCTCTCTCTCTCTCTCACTCTCAGCCAAAACTCTGAAAATAGTGAGTGAGTAATCGGAAATAAAATGTTTGTGTTAATTCATATCAATGAATACTAAAAAATCACTTTTGTTTTCTCCCTAGTAACACTATATCCAGTGTTGGTGTCAGTAATGTTGATGTCAGTTACGTTGATGTCAGTAATATCGCTGTCAGTAATGTCGGTGTCAGTAATGTCGGTGTCAGTAATGTCGGTGTCAGTAATGTCGGTGTCAGTAATGTCGGTGTCAGTAATGTCGGTGTCAGTAATGTCGGTGTCAGTAATGTCGGTGTCAGTAATGTCGGTGTCAGTAATGTCAGTGTCAGTAATGTCGGTGTCAGTAATGTTGGTGTCAGTAATGTCGGTGTCAGTAATGTCGGTGTCAGTAATGTCGGTGTCAGTAATGGTGTCAGTAATGTTGGTGTCAGTAATGTCGGTGTCAGTAATGTTGGTGTCAGTAATGTCGGTGTCAGTAATGTCGGTGTCAGTAATGTCGGTGTCAGTAATGTTGGTGTCAGTAATGTCGGTGTCAGTAATGTCGGTGTCAGTAATGTCGGTGTCAGTAATGTCGGTGTCAGTAATGTCGGTGTCAGTAATGTCGGTGTCAGTAATGTTGGTGT
Organism: Cherax quadricarinatus; assembly: GCF_038502225.1. Classification (NCBI taxonomy): domain Eukaryota; kingdom Metazoa; phylum Arthropoda; class Malacostraca; order Decapoda; family Parastacidae; genus Cherax; species Cherax quadricarinatus. The sequence goes on from NC_091348.1 coordinate 17,453,305, forward strand.
CAGTAATGCTGGTGTCAGTAATGCTGGTATCAGTAATGCTGGTATCAGTAATGTTGGTATTCGAAACGTTGGTGTCACTGATTTTCTAAACTCAGTGCGTGAGAAGAAAATTTTGCGAATCTCGCTCCAGGCATTTCACATTCTGAAATAAACTCGCTACACAGCTAAGAAAGTGTAACATCACTCCACGGATCGTCACAATGTTCAGAGAACTGTGTTTTTACCCCGAGGTTCGCCGCTTATCCTGTGAGTGAACATACTGCTGTAAGGACGTACATATCAGCCCAATAAGTGACACTCATACACAATACACAAATAACCCGCACATAAAAGAGAGAAGCTTACGACGACGTTTCGGTCCGACTTGGACCATTGACAAAGTGACACTCCATATGCATTATCACCTCTGTCATTGGCAATATGAAATCCAGGTATCTCCCTTTTTACAAATTAACATTGCTTAATTTCATTAAATCCTGCATTACTTTTGTAAAATGCTGCTAACCTAAGACCAGCTTATATTGTTCGTATGTGTTTGTGGTATTCATTTTTCACACCTGGTTTCTGCTACCTTGTTAGACACTGTGCGGGAATGTGTGTTTACTCTCCTCCTCACATTCTTTACGTTGTATTTCCTCTCTCGCTGTTGCAGCACCAACCAGCAACACATGTAGGCAACCTGATTAAATAGAAAAAAGTTTTAGAGTGCATTCTCTTTTTTTATTCGGGTAATTTTCTAAACTATTTTCGTTTTTAGTTGAGGATTTCGTAATAGTTTTTAATATTGGGTTCGTATTTCCAGTCTTTTAGTAGTAACTTCGTGAAATGTCTTAGCTCAGTGCCACGTACTCGGCTAAACTCAGTATACTGACAAGGTAAGAGGAAATTATTTGCAGAGTTAAATTTTTATTTAAAGACAACACTTCTCCCATATAAGGACGTTGTCCAGTCATTATTTTGATAAGGAGAAACGTTGTCTTACAAAAAATGTGTACTCTGGCAGTTGTGTCCCTTTACCATATTTGTCGACAATCTTGCCATTCGGATACACCACGTGCTGAGTCAGACTCAGCAAAACATACAGAGCCGAGCACAGCATCCGGCTGCCTCTCTCAAGGATGCTCTCCCACGTTTGCATTATATATATATTTAGAGTGTATTCCGCAAATTAGGGCCATTAGCCAAGGTTCATATTGTTGTTATAATGAAATTACTCGACTGGCCAGAAATTATTTTAACTCGGAGATCTGTGTTTGCGGCCTTCCCCGATGCATTCACAGCGCTCTGAGGACGGAATGTAAATACGTGTAACTTGGTGAGTGCTGTGGGTCGGAGCAGAGAGGGAGGGAAGGTGATGGGGAGAGGGATAGAAGTGAGAGGGAGGAGTGGTGGCCTTGGTCAAGTAAAAAAAAACTTTTCCTGATGAGCGTCATAGGGATGTGATGACCCACTAGGTGATTAGTAAACCTTTGGTGTATTGGTGCTGGGTAAGAGTCCTACCAGTGCTGAGTATGTGAATAAACTGGGTGTTAGTGACGAGGCACATAATGGCTTATCAATGCTGAGTACGGGTAATTAAACAAAAACTGACATTCAGCATTTAAGCAAACTACAGTGTGCTTTTGTTGGGTTTCAGTAATTAGGCAAATACTGTTCTGGCATCTCAGTGCTGAGTATCAGTATTTAAACAGTAGCAGGCTTATCGGTGCTTGGTGTCATCGATAAGGAATTTGCTGATATACCAGACTTATGCTTCTACCTTATTAAAAATAACAGAACAGATAGTGCTTTAGCACTGATTGAGGGTAAGCAAAGTGAAAATATAAGCAAATGAGATTAGGGAAGGAAGATAGATGTAGAGAGAAAATGAATAGAAGAATAAGAAAGATGAATAGGTCGACGAAGAGAAATGTTCGGAATATCTAGTATAGATAAAAAAAATTAACCGAAAGGGCATGAAGAAAGGGTAAAAAGTCGAGGGAAAGGAAGAGGAGTTGTTTGTAATATAAGGTTTTACAATATTTAGTTTTTATTTATTTACTGTTTAACGTTTAATTAATCTATGTCAAGTTTTGTATTGTAGTAGCAAGTGACGTTTCATTGCCTGACAGCAGGAAATAATGATCACACCCATTGTTGTAATAACCTATATTATTTCGTGTATTATTTACCACTTTTTATAACGTTTGATATGTTTGAATCAAGAGAAAGGCGCTGTGTTACCTACCAATATCTATCTACATAAATAGTAGGCGTGGCTATGATTGGGCAAATTGCCAGGTGCAATTTTCCATCCCAATACTCGGAACTCAGTTGGTATTTTGCCACTGACCGGGGAGGTTTAGAAGCATCTCTCTCTTTCTCTCTCTCTCTCTCTCTCTCTCTCTCTCTCTCTCTCTCTCTCTCTCTCTCTCTCTCTCTCTCTCTCTCTCTCTCTCTCTCTCTCTCTCTCTCTCTCTCTCTCTCCTTCGGTCTGCAACTTATGCTCATTGGGTAGATTCTGTTTTCTGAGAGCTTTGATGATCTGTATATACACTTAGAGTTTGGCAGTAATTCCCAGTATGGATTCTGTCTTGAAAATTATATTGTTGATATAGCATCTGGGAACAAGGAGCTCCCTCCATTGTTATCAGGATCAGTAAGACACCACGCTTACACAAACACTTATTATATACATAGCCTTGTGTGAGCTTTGACTTTGCTGTTGCATAGTAGTAGTGAGTGGACATAGTACTTGCCTAGCTTTGTGGATTTAGCCCATGCCAGGATGGAATAGACTTGTTTCTGCCTTGTTAGTGTCAACTCAGTGCATCTTGTGTAGTCGTTGACTAGATGGTAACTGCACACATGTTCACTATGTGGACTTTGGGCAGTGTGCCAGTGAGTTGTACACCTTGATACTTGTGTAGATCTTAAGACTTTTGTGTGATATGTATTTTATATGATTAGTCCGGTGTTGGACACAGATTATCATTGGTGGGTTGATTAACTTACATTGACATATGGGTTGATAAACTTGCAATCAGTCATTACTTCACTTATGCCTATACTGAAACTTCTATTCCATGCAGAATATAAATATATTTTATAAAAGATGTCTTTGTTAGGTAAAGATAGGTGCATTTTACACTTATTGTCGTAACAAGTCCCTAGACTGGTGAATAAAAGGAAGAAATTAGAGGTTAGCACGTTTTACATCTGAGGAAGAAAATACGAGAAAAAAGATATGAAACAGAAAAAAGAGTTAATGAAATGGAATAGAAAAAGGCATGAGAGTGGGATTCAGGGAAGACAGAGTTTAAGAGGGAGCCACGTGAGGAAGGTAATACAGAGAGGAACGTTCCATTATGTGTGTGTATAACTAAACATACATTAAAAAATTACTATATTTACACTTTCAACTCTAAGACCATTAAGTGCACAGTTACACCGTTCGTTTTTTACGCTATTTCTGAATTACATTGGAAATAATAAAAAAGAAAAATATTTTAAATTACGATAGGCAAGGTTATGTTATGTTAGGTTTGCTTATATATAAACTTAAAACATTAATTCACAGATATGTGAAACATAATTAATGGATGCAACACATCTGGCAACGCAGTGTTTGGGCAAGCCAAGACAACGTTGAAATTTGCACACGTATCACGTGTAGTATGAGGATGGTTGCTGACCCAGACCTTGGAGGCGACATAATTTTATTAACTTCTTTCAGACCGATATCTTGTCTGTCTGCCAAACTGGAGAAACTTGTGTGACTTTTTTTTTAAACTTAACTTTGCGATATACAGATACATGTATGTATACATATATTCATACATACTTGCATAAATTCATAATTTTCGCCTTGTATGTTGTGACGTTATTATGTATACAATAAGGTGAGTTATCCAACGATGTATAAAATATTTTGTGTGTTTAGTCTGTTTTCTCCAAGTAACTCTGTTGTTGAGAGAATTATTTTTAGTATACATAGAGAAGCACATCAGTGATTGTAAATACACTCAAACACGAGTGCACATGTATGCATATAATCAGTTACAAACATATGTAATAAATACACAGAGATATCACACAAACACAGCAGCAGCAGCAAATGCGCGTCTGAGGAATCTAACTTTCAGGAATCAACACAGAAACATTCACGATACTATATACAACATACTGTGTGCCAAGCCTGTCTTGGAGTATACAGAATGGCACCCATTCCTGATCAAGAATGTTAAAACGCGATAACTTCAGAGGTTTGCAGAGCTAAGCGGCATGAGCTTCAAGGAGAGACTAAAGTAACCAAATATGATGACGTTAGTGGACAGAAGAACCTGTGAAGACGACGAAATGGTTGATGCAGATTCCATACATAACTTTAAGAATAGGTGTGATACGGCTTACGAAAAGACGAGTGTGTGAACTCCGTTGCGGCCAGTGTGAGAGGCCGCAGTGAGTGTTCGTGCGCGCGCGCACACACACACGTAGAGGGGCGTATTTGGAAGTTAAAGACACAGATCAGTCGTAAAAGCTTCACGAAGGACTTCCTGATACTCAGGGTTTTCATCAAGTAGAATGACCTGGACGAAGAAATGGCGGAGGCTGTAGTGATAATGGCGAGGCCAGGAGCTAAGACTTAATTCCTGCACCCTTATATGTACTTAACTATATATGGGTGCTGAGACTCGAGCCCTGCACCTTAATATAATTGAGTACATATAGGTAAGTACACGTGTGCCCGCACACAGCCATATTCCGATAGGCACGCTGATACACTTATACAAGTATAAATACACACATACACATACATACGCATGAAAACACTAAGCCATTTCGGTGCGTCACCAAGGAAGGTGTTTATGCCGACTCCACAAATTGGACAGGTCACACTAACACAACAATAAAGAGGCTCAATAAAGGCACACCGGAGTCGAGGTAATGGACGACACTAACTCACTTACCTACGGAGCCGCGGGATCGAATCCAGTCTTCCAGCACACCTTTGGCACCAAAAAAAAAGGCCTTGGAAGTGATGGTTGTGGTTAAAGTAGAACTAGAAGGTAAATCATTGACACTTATGGTATTGGTGCCTCTTGAGGATTCAAGGATTGTCAACCACAGTATGATTAGAATGTGGGAAAGAAGAGTAGGGAAGGATAGGAAAAAATAAAATATGGGATAAATAAAAATAATAATGATTATAATAATAATTAATAATAATAAACAGGACCGCCAGCTATTTGTTCTGTGACAAAGTCAAAATTACTTCCCCCCTCCCCGGGGTAATTATCCTCAAGTTAATTACCACTGACGTAGACTATAGCTTGATAGTCACAGTTTCGTGTTATTATCGGATCACTTTTGCAAACAGAAAACTGTGATTAACTCCTGAGGTTTACGAGATGTAGTAATGATAGAAAAGATTACAAACTGTACCAGAGGGGGAAATGAATAATTTTCCTTTAGTTTATGCACCTGTTAGTGTTATGATTTGCACTGATTTGCAAGGATTGCAAGAATTTTAAGAGGCGAACTGAACCACATGTGATATGAGCTATCCTCTCTCTCTCCCTTTCTCTCTCTCCCTCTCTCTCTCTCTCTGTCTCTCTGTCTCTGTCTGTCCGTCTCTCTCTCTGTCTCTCTGTCTCTCTCTCTCTCTGTCTCTCTCTCTCTGTCTCTCTCTCTGTCTGTCTCTCTCTCTGTCTCTCTCTGTGTGTCTGCTTGTCTGTCTGTCTGTCTGTCTGTCTCTCTCTCTCTCTCTCTCTCTCTCTCTCTCTCTCTCTCTCTCTCTCTCTCTCTCTCTCTCTCTCTCTCTCTCTCTCTCTCTCTTTCTCATGTATATAAGCTTAGTAAGGCTGTAATACACGGTTATGTGTTCCAAAAACTAGGAGAAGATATATTCCTAAAATGTTACATTTGTGTAAATCAGTGTAATGTGTTATACCTCACAGTTCTGGAAATAAAATAATTATCCAGTTAATACTGACTCTTTATGAAAATAACTCCTTTCTTGTCTGCATAAATTTACACATGTACTGTAACCTGTCTGTATTTAAGTGTGTACACACAAGGGCATGTAAATACTTTATATTCATACATGTAAACAAATGTACAGAAATTAAAATACACACAAGTATTAATATACAAACACACACATTTATACAAAACAGCGTTAACCAAACACAGACATGTTCAAACACTAAAATACCCGTATGCATATAGAATTCAACGAATTGTGAGCGATCCTCCTAAACAAGAGAGTCGAGGTCAGTTGCCTTCTAAACAGGCCATGAAAATCTAGCTATTCGTCTCTCCTTTCCTTTGTCCAGCGTCCCCCTCTCTTCGTGCTCTATATGTCAATTATTCTTCCTCTTTCCTCTCCCCCTTTGATTCTCCTTAATCACCTTCATTATTCGTCATGTAATTTCCATTCAACCTTATCCCTCAATTCCCTATCTTATTCCCTTTCGCTTTACCACAACATGGAATTAATTTGAGTGAGTCCGGAACGTCATATCGTTTTAGCTGAGTTTTTACATTTAATTGTAGATATAGACGGCTCTCGGTGTAGATACTTTGTATATGGTAGATTTATTATGATTAAAGAAATTAGCGTATTGCTATATTTCACTTGTTTACAACCATTCAAGAATACTTTAATCCCTAAAATAAGGATTAAGTCCTCAGTGAATAAACACTGAAAATGCACACCTTTGAGTACGTATTCCCTCTGACTGCATATAACCCTGGTTGTTTTATTAGGTCTCATACCTGTCAGCTTCATGGGGATCATTAATCAAGGCTGAGTGTTACCTGTGCATCTCTAGTCAAGGATACTCTATAATAATAATAATAATAATAATAATAATAATAATATAATATCTTTATTTCTACAAGTACATGTACAAGGTATATAGGCGTACTTAACATCAATGACATACTACTATATAGAAAGCCCCTTGTTATACAGAGCATTTCGGGCAAATTAGGTTAATTTTATTCCGAGATGCGACCCACACCAGTCGACTAACACCCAGGTATCCAATTTTACTGATGGGTGAACATGGATAACCGGTGTAAGGAAACACACACAATATTTCCACCCTTGCCGGGAATCGAACCCGGACAGTCAGCGAGTGAAGTGAGATCTTTGCCACCAAGTATTAGGATTAAAGTGACTTTGTACTGAGATAATGATTTTCTTCGCTCTTTCCAGTGTATTCACAACAACAGACGTTTTCGTCAGAATACGTAAAAAATGTGTTTCTGTTTCTGATTTATATAGGAGGATTATGAAATTTTTTATATTAAATGTATATATAATTATATAAATTCTACATTCCACATTAATTCACCAACCCAAAATTTCAGCATTAACTTACTAACGCAAAAATCTGTATTAGTTTATTAACACAAAAACTCAACATCAGTTTGCCAATGCAAATTTCAATATTAATTTACCAAAGAAAACATATTACGTTTACCATTACAGGAATTCTGCATTAGTTTACCACTAAAAAAAATCTCGGATCACCATTACAAAAAAATAGTAAATCAATTTAGACACGGAAACTGAGAAAACTATGTTAAAAAAATGCAGAAAGCATTTCATCCACTGCAACTAATAACTTGTAAATGTAGTATTTCCTGGACCCATAAGTCACAAGTTCCAAGGTAGAATTCACAGTCCAGTGTGCTAACTTTTCATAACATGAAGGATACATCGCTCTCTCTCTCTCTCTCTCTCTCTCTCTCTCTCTCTCTCTCTCTGAAAAATATAAACCTGTAGCGAGAGGATTTTTGTCTCTGTGGTCGTGTTTGGTGGAACGAAGACGGTGTTTCTATATTGGTGCAACAACCTGTGTTGTGTGTGTGTGTGTGTGTGTGTGTGTGTGTGTGTGTGTGTGTGTGTGTGTGTGTGTGTGTGTGTGTGTGTGTGTGTGTGTTTGTGTGTGTGTTCGTGTGTGTGTGTGTGCGTTGCTGAGGCTGTGTCTGTGTCTATGTCTGTCTGTCTGTCTCTTTGTCTGTGTCTGTCTGTCAGTCTCCCCTTCCCTCTGTCTATGTCTGTCTGTCTGTCTGTCTGTCTCTCTCTCTCTCTCTCTCTCTCTCTCTCTCTCTCTCTCTCTCTCTCTCTCTCTCTCTCTCTCTCTCTCTTTTTTTACACAGGGTTTGACAAGGTTAAGGATCCCTAGCTTTATTGACAGCTATTTACAGGTTAAGGATTCCTAACTTTATTGGCAAGCTAAGAGCTGTTACCTACATCAGCTCATTTGAAAGCATTTTTATTGTTATGAGACATACAAGTAGGGAACAGGATGAAGTTGGAGCCATCTGTGGGCAAGCATTTTCATTTGATCAACTGACTTTATCTCGTTGACATCATTATTCTGTACGAATGTGTTCCATACTCGAGTCATCCTGGGTATGTATGATCTCAGATGGAGTGATGTTCTCCCACTTTATATATGCGTCAGCGTGTTAGCTAGGTTCAAATGGGGACAAATAGTTTTTAGGGCTTGACATGCTGTTGGAGTGTGAGCAAGGTAACATTTATGAAGGGATTCAGGGGAAACTGGCAGGCCGGACTTGAGTCCTGGAAGTGGGAAGTACAGTGTCTGCACTCTGAAGGAAAGGTGTTAATGTTGCAGTTTTATAACTGCAGTGTAGGCGCGCCTCTGGCAAGACAGTGATGGAGTGAATGATGATGGAAGTTTTTCTTTTTCGGGCCATCTTACCTTGGTGGGAGACGGCCGATGTGTTAATAAAATAAAATGAATATATATATATATATATATATATATATATATATATATATATATATATATATATATATATATATATATGTGTGTGTGTGTGTGTGTGTGTGTGTGTGTGTGTGTACTCACCTATTTGTGGTTGCAGGGGTCGAGTCATAGCTCCTGGCCCCGCCTCTTCACTGATTGCTACTAGGTCCTGTCTCTCCCTGCTCCATGAGCTTTATCATACCTCGCCTTAAAACTATGTATGGTTCCCGCCTCCACTACTTCACTTTCTAGGCTATTCCACGGCTTGACTACTCTATGACTGAAGAAATACTTCCTAACATCCCTTTGATTCATCTGAGTCTTCAACTTCCAATTGTGACCTCTTGTGTCTGTGTCCCATCTCTGGAACATCCCGTCTTTGTCCACCTCGTCTATTCCGCGCAGTATTTTATATGTCGTTATCATGTCTCCCCTGACCCTCCTGGCCTCCAGTGTCATCAGGCCGATTTCCCTCAACCTTTCTTCGTAGGACAATCCCCGTAGCTCTGGGACTAGTCTTGTTGCAAACCTTTGCACTTTCTTTAATTTCTTGACGTGCTTGACTAGGTGTGGATTCCAAACTGGTGCTGCATACTCCAGTATGGGCCTGACGTAAATGGTATACAGAGTCTTAAACGACTCCTTACTGAGGTATCGGAACGCTATCCGTAGGTTTGCCAGGCGCCCGCATGCTGCAGCAGTTATCTGATTGAAGTGCGCCTCAGGAGAAATGCTCGGTGTTATACTCACCCCCAGATCTTTTTCCTTGAGTGAGGTTTGCAAACTTTGGCCATATAAACTATATTGTGTCTGCGGTCTTCTTTGCCCTTCCCCAATCTTCATGACTTTGCATTTGGCGGGGTTAAACTCAAGGAGCCAGTTGCTGGACCAGGCTTGTAGCCTGTCCAGGTCTCTTTGTAGTCCTGCCTCATCCTCATCCGATTTGATTCTTCTCATTAACTTCATATCGTCCGCAAACAAGGACACTTCTGAGTCTATCCCTTCCGTTATGTCATTCACATATACCAAGAACAGCACAGGTCCTAGGACTGAACCCTGTAAAACCCCGCTTGTCACAGGCGCCCACTTTGACACCTCATCACGTACCATGACTCGTTGTTGCCTCCCTGTAAGGTATTCTCTTATCCATTGCAGTGCCTTTCCTGTTATGTGTGCCTGATCCTCTAGCTTTTGCAGTAACCTCTTGTGAGGAACTGTGTCGAAGGCCTTCTTGCAGTCCAAAAAAATGCAGTAGATCCACCCCTCTCTCTCTTGTCTTACTTCTGTCACCTTGTCATAAAAGGGGTAATGGAGGGGTGACAGAAAAAAAGTTATGAATTCTGAAAATCAAGAAAACAATGCGGTACCCGGTATGAGGATTATTGTTAACTTTGTCTTAGTATATAAAGTTGTAAAGTAAACCTATTATAAGTAAGTAATAAAGTTAAACCAAATAACAATAAACATCAAAAACTAATGTACAGTATTAGAAAAGAAGAAATATATAGCTAAGTGTGTGGAAACCCAAAAGTATTTTGACAAGTATGCTTCAGGACAAAAGTCACTCAGTAACCCAGATCGACCTGTCCAGTACGCGTCACTCACTTCCTGAGGCTGCCTATATTTCACACTGTCAGTTTATCTGTGAGCATCAGCCGAGGTAGACATAAGCTGGTATGTATGTGTACTGCCCTGTGCAGTATATAGTTAGTATTTACCCACTGTTACTGTGAATTTGTAGCTATTATTAATTTTATATATAATGTATGTGTGGTTCTTACGTTTTCAATGGTTTTGCTAGGATTAGCAGAGTATGCGAGGCTGTATACGTTTACGTTTAGCCATATATATCAATAATAACAACATTTTGTGAAAGGGGTAACATGCTTTATGTGGCATCTTAAATTGGGTAACAAGCTGAAAAAGTTTGGGAACCACTGCGTTAGTGATACAGGTCTGTAGTTTAGTGCCTCATGTCTGTCTCCCTTTTTAAAAATTGGGACTACATTTGCCATCTTCCATACCTCAGGGAGTTGCCCAGTTTCAAATGATGTGTTGAAGATCTTCGTTAATGGTGCACACAATGTCTCTGCTCCCTCTTTACGGACCCACGGAGAGATGTTGTCTGGTCCCACCGCCTTTGAGGTGTCAAGTTCGCATAGCAGCTTCTTCACCTCCTCCTCGGTTATATGTACCTCATCCAGCACTTGCTGGTGCACCCCCCTGCTCTGATTTCCTGGAGTCCTATTGGTTTCCACTGTAAATACTTCTTTAAATCTTGTGTTAAGCTCCTGACATACCTCCCGGTCGTTTCTTGTGAATTCCCCATCACCCTTCCTCAGTCTGATTACCTGGTCCTTGACTGTTGTTTTCCTCCTGATGTGGCTGTACAACAGCTTCGGGTCAGTCTTGACTTTCGATGCTATGTCATTTTCGTATTGCCGCTGAGCTTCCCTTCTTATCTGTGCATATTCGTTTCTGGCTCTTCGGCTAATCTCTTTATTTTCCTGAGTTCTCTGTCTTCTGTACCTTTTCCATTCTCTAGTACACCTAGTTTTTGCCTCCCTACACCTTTGGGTTAACCAAGGACTCATTCTGTTCTTCCCATTATTTCTGTTTCCCTTGGGAACAAACCTCTCCTCTGCCTCCTTGCATTTTGTTGCCACATAGTCCATCATTTCTTGTACTGGTTTTCCTGTCAGTTCTCTCTCCCACTGAATGTCTTGAAAGAAGTTCCTCAAGCCTGAGTAGTTCCCCCTTTTGTATTTTGGTTTTTCCCACCCTATTCCTGCTGCTCTCTCCACTTGGAGCTCAACTATGTAGTCGAAGCACAGAACCACATGATCACTAGCTCCCAGGGGCCTTTCATACATGATATCCTCGATGTCAGAACTACTCAAGGTGAATACAAGGTCCAGTCTTGCTGGTTCATCCTTTCCTCTCTCTCTGGTAGTGTCTCTAACATATTGATGCATGAGGTTTTCCAGTACCACATCCATCATCTTGGCTCTCCATGTTTCGGGACCCCCATGGGGCTCCAGGTTTTCCCAGTCAATCTCCTTGTGATTGAAATCACCCATTACTAGTAACTTTGCTCCCCCCATGTATGCTCTCCTGGCCACCTCGGCTAGTGTGTCGACCATTGCTCTGTTGCTCTCATCCTATTCTCTTGGCCTCCTGCAGTTCTGTGGTGGGTTGTACATTACTGCAATTATCACCTTATGTCCCTCAGACTGGATTGTTCCTACTAAGTAGTCCCTTTCGCCCGTGCCATCCATTCCTTCCATTTTCTCAAACCCCCATTGGTTTTTAATGAACAGTGCAACTCCTCGTCCCCCTCTCCTCCCTCTGTCTTTCCTGAGGATTTGATATCCGGATGGAAAGCTTGAATCTGTTATTATTCTGGTGAGTTTTGTTTCTGTGAGTGCTATTATGTCTGGGGATGTCTCCTTGATTCTTTCGTGCCACTCCTCATACTTATTTGTTATTCCATCTGCATTTGTATACCACACCTTCAACTTCTTTTCTGAGATTTTGGTCTGGGAGGTGTATTGGGGTTGGGGAAGTGGGAGACCTGATAAGGAACTATGGGTGGTTGCTGTGGGGGTGGAGTTTGTAATGCAGTGGGTGGGGGCATTGGATGTGGCATGGGTGTTTTGGTTTACAGTGTTTGGTTGCACTGGGGTTGACCTGGTTGAGAGGCTTCTATAGGAAGTTGTGAGGGAGGCTGTATTTGATCTTCCTGTGTCTGTGATCTCCTGTCTGTCTTCTCCATCCCCTCTCTTTCCTCCTTTCGCCTTTGTACCATCTCTCTCTGTTTCTTCCTTTCTGCTTGTGTTCTGTCGCCGTCGAGATACACCTTCTTGTATGCTGGCATGTCCCTTAATCGTGCTTTCACCTGCAGGATCCTGTTCCGAGTCGATTCTGCCTTGAAGGTCACTTTCACTGGCCGGGTTCTTTTTTTTACAAACCCCCCTATTCTCCGAAAATTTTCCAGCTGGGTCATGTCGTCTTCTCCTATTGCTTTCATGATGCTTTCAATTGCTCTTCTTTCCCCTTGTTTTCTTGCTTCACATGTTTCCCCTTCAACTTCCTGGAGCCCATACACAAAGACTGACCTCACCCTTTCATGCTCCCACTGCATATCCCTGTGTATCCCCTCATTCAATTTGATTTCCTCCATTGCAGCTTTCCTTTCTTCAGTTTCACTAGCTAATGTACTTGGGCTCAGTGGCCTGTCATTTTCCCTTCTCGGCTTTCCCTGGGCTCTGCTGTGGTCTGTTAGGGCCTCCACATATAGCTTAGCTCTTTCATTTACTACAGTCTCCACTGATTGAGCTTCTACATGCAGTTTTGCTCCTTCTTTCCCTACAGTCCCCTTATTTGTGACTGAGGTAGCAGTCTCTGTTGTCAATCCCAAAATGTTCTTTAGTTCTTTAGGCTGTTTCAGATTTTTCAGTTCCTCTTCTAAACTCTGTATCCTGGCCTCTGCTGCTTTGACTTGCACCTCCCACTTCCTGCTTTCCATGTCTATCCTCTCTTCCATTCTCATGCTAAGTTCTTCTAGTTTCTTTTCCCATTCATATTCCCTTTTTGTGAGCTCTGCTGCCCAATCTTCCCTTGCAGTTTCCTCCTCCTGTCCCTTGGTTTTTCTTGTTGCTCTCTGGCAACCCATTTTTGTTTTATCCTGATTGCCTCAGAGTGAGAAACCTATGTAATTCTGTATGTTAGGTTAGTATTGTGTGTGTGTGTGTGTGTGTGTGTGTGTGTGTGTGTGTGTGTGTGTGTGTCTTGCCGAATACGTAAAACTTGCAGTTTTGGCTTAAATATCAACGCTCTTCTTGCCGAATAAGGCAAGCGAAAATTTGGTTATGCAATAATTTCGAGAAATCATTCTGAACCTAAAGAAAAAATATATTTCATTGTGTTTGTTTATTACTTAATTATTGTCTAAACTATATTTAGTTGGATTAGGCTAAAGTAAATTGCTCTTGTTATAATAAGGTTAGGTAAATATATATACATAAAATCTTATTTTGACATTATCTTTCCACTGTCTTTTCTGTCACTACCAACTCTATAACTATCAACATCACCATCATCATAATACAGGTACAGTAGATTATAAAGCTAAACACAATAGATACAATTACCTTTAACTTCAAGCTATGGTGAGATCCAATCACCTTTAAAGACGAAGTCAGGTGAAAACCAATCAGGTCCAAGCATGCGGATGGAAGAGGCCCGGTGAACTTCTAGAACGCAAAAAATGTAGTTTCATCGTGACTGGCTAGTAGCAGATGAACCTGGAGTATAAGACACCTGAAGGAGATCGAGCCCGAGTATCGCCCATAATGGACGACATATCGCTCTCTATATATGGTTTTATCAATTTTGTATACTACTCTAGAGTCGCACTTTTTCTATTTAAACAGGCTCGCTGTAGGACTTGTCTTTAGCATTTCTTTACGGAAACCAAGGGATAAAGTTGAAGAAAAACTAAGTGATAAAGTTAAAGAAAAACCAAGGGATAAAGTTGAAGAAAAACTAAGTGATAAAGCTGAAGAAAAACCAAGGGATAAAGTTGAGGAAAAACCAAGGGATAAAGTTGAAGAAAAACCAAGGGATAAAGTTGAAGAAAAACCAAGGGATAAAGTTGAGGAAAAACCAAGGGATAAAGTTGAAGAAAAACCAAGGGATAAAGTTGAAGAAAAACCAAGGAATAAAGTTGAAAAACATGCGAGCATATTTCCTTGCCCCACTGTTGCCACTGCATCCCCTTGCCAACCTCTGCTCAGTTTTACTGCCGCTGCGCCCTCTGCCCACCTCTGCTGCCCCTACAACTGCAAATATTTGCTGCAACTGTCCAACTAACAGTAAAAAATAGGTACCTCTGTGTAAGCCTCATCCAGGTAAAAATTGTTAGAAAACTTCAGCACCTGCTGGAATGTCTATGCATATTCAAGAAAACCTCAGCACCTGTTGGAATGTCATGTCTTGATTTAAGAAAACACTCCGATCCTGTGTAAGAAAACATTCCACTTCATACTGGAAGGATTAAAGTGTTAGTTAAAACATATCCGTGTACCTGATGATTAAAAATAGACATAGGCTCACATTTAAATAAAAAGCGTAATTTTGGAGCATAATCCATAGAACTCTCGCCTTCCTCGGGTCAGACTTGATTAATTTGCATTTCCCTAAAAATGTAACACCTAATAATTCCAGTAATATTAATTATAATTATGATAATAATAATAATGCCAAAATTGGAACATAAATTCCTAACACTTTTCTAGTCAAACATCACTAAGTGGAAGAGGTGACGAGCGGCTGTCAACCAATCAGCGTTAAGTAAGATGCAGGTGTCTGCTCTCCTCCTAAATACCAATCAGCGAGCCTAAACTCGAGACGTTTTGTTGACCAATCAGGGCCAAGCAAGAGACGCCCTTCTACCCAACTGGCTGTAAGTGCAAGACACATTGTCCGCCAATAAGCTCTTAGCGCGAGACGCAGAACAAACCAATAAGCTTTAATTGGGAGATATCTTACCGGCCAATGAGAATGCAGGCGAGACCTGACGATAGCCAATCATCACTAATGGTGAGCGCACGTCGAGTGCAGATGGCCTTCTGAGTTTAATGTCAAACTATCAAGGAAGTTCGATAATTTTCCTGTCGTTCAATTGGCCAGTGTTCGTGTGACTTGTGCAGGTGTTCGCCATCTGTATCTGTCATGATGACAAAAAAACAGCAAAAATCAACAGGAAATGTCTTCTGAATGTGTGTTTGCTCTGTACACCCGTAACACTAGTTTGCTACCTGTGGAAAGTGCGATATGTAAAGTCACAAGGAAATGCAGTGACACAAGACATCGCAACTAGTCACTCCAAGAACATCCAAACTTGTGTAATTATCAGGAGGAGAAGAAATCTCTGAGCAAGCTACACATGCCCTGGAGAAGCAGAAGTAGAAGCAGCAAGTAGTGACCAGATGCAATGTTGTACTAATGAAAAAAATGACGAAAGACACAAGTTGTTGGTCCAGCTTTATTTATAAGGACAACATATCGCTTTACAGAGCTTTATAAAGCCACGAGTCTATAAGCTTGTTCTGCAACTTCTGTCACTTCTCTTCAAGTAATGACTTGCAATCTTTCCATCACTCATTTATCGTTATTCTTTTCAAATAACTTTCATTGCTCTCCTTTTCAAAACTTTCACTCCATGAATTTTCTTCCCCAAGATATCTTCGTTTCAATGATGCATGGAAGGCAATTTTGCCCTTGGATTTTAAAATTCTGTTCTATCCTCTACATCAATCATTTCCCCGGAGAAATTTCCCTACAAATAATTCTCATATCAGGCGTTTCTTTCCATCCAAAAATTTCGTCTACAAATGTAATAATTATTCACAACTGATTTTCTGTGTAGATTTTCCTTACTAAATTTTCCCTATAAATGGTTGTATCCTGGAGGTCCTCCAAGGACTGTATCCCAGGAGATCTTCCATCAGGGATTGTATTTCAAAAAGATCCTCCATCAAGTGTTCTTTCCTTGGGATACATTCCAAGGAATGTATCCCAAGAGATCCTCCAAAGAATGTATCCCAGAGATCCTCCAAGGAATGTATCCCAAGAGATCCTCCAAGGAATGTATCCCAGATCCTCCAAGGATTGTATTCCAGGAGATCCTCTAAGGATTATATTTCAAGAGATCCTCCAAGGATTGTATCCCATGAGATCCTCCAACGATTGTATCCCAGATCCTCCAATGATTGTATCCCAGATCCTCCAAGGGTTGTTATCCCAGTTGGAGATCCTCCAAGGATTGCATCCCAGGAGATCCTTCATGAAGGGTTGTATCACAGGAGATCCTCCAAGGATATTCCTGGAGGTCAAAAGATTGCAGGCATAAAGATCTTCATCAAGGATTGTATCCCTGGGGATCCTCAAAGGATTGTAGCCCTGGAGATCGTCCATCAGTTATCGAATTCCTATAGATCCTGCGTCAAAGACTGTATTCCTACAGATACTATCAGACATTCCCATTCTGAAAACACTTCCAGTCCAACTTTTCCCTCCCCACCACACATTTCCCAATACAACATTTATATTTATTTTTACTTGATTTATCTAGGGATTTATTTATTTATTTTCTTACTTCCTTATTTGCGTATCTGCTTGCTTTCTCACTGACTTACTTTCTTGCTCTCTTACTGACCATGCTGCCGATAGTCACTGTTCAACTTTCACATTCTGAAAATAATGTTATCCAGTATTTCCTCTCAAAGGATCGCTTTTTTCAAGCATTGAATCCCTGATAATATCCCCTTCCTCTCCCTTCTCACCCTCTCCCCTTTCTCTCTCTGTTCTCGTCCCTGTCTCTGTTTAGTATCCCCTCTTCTTCTCCCCTCTCCTCCTTCCCTACCATTCTCCGTGTCCCTAGACCTCTTGACCCTTCCCTTTCCTCGTCTGTCTCTCTCTCTCTCACTCTTTCCTCCTCCATCTGCCCCTCTCCTTCTACTCCTTATCCCTCCACTCTCTGCTCCTTTTCTCTCCTCTCCTGCCTGTCTACTCTTATCTCTTTTATCCTTTTTCACCTTCCCTCCCGCTGCTCCTTCCACCCTCGTCTTCCTCCGGAAACTCGTAGTTCAACATTTTGAATTTTCTTCAGCCTCCCCATACACTTCCATCTCCTCCCGGTACTTTCCCTCCTGCAGGATGTACAAAGACAGACACAGATCATACAGTAATCATTCGAGGTTCATCATGCATAATACAAGAGAGATGGGAAAGGGGTGAAGCAAGAAGGGATGGAACGAGGTGAGATAAGAAAAGCGATGGAGGATGAGGGACAGGAAGGGAGAGAAAAATGGAACGTGGAGGGGAAAGAGGGTAGGGGAGGGTGTGACAAGGGAGGCAGGATAGGGGGAAAATGAATTAAGGGGGGACATGAGGGAAAGGAAGAGAGGGAAATATGAGGAAGGGGAAGAGAGGGAGTGAACATAGAGAGGAAGAGAGGGGAGGTTACCTTGGTCACCTGATTCATTAAAGTATGTGACTCTCTTTTTATGAGGGGTAAAGGGGAGAGTAGGGATGGAGGGGGAGGGGTAAGACCAGAGGTAGGTGCAGAGGGAGTAGAGCGAGTTAGAGAGGGGAACATGATGGTAGTAAATGGAGCGGGGGTAATGAGGTGATACTAGGTGGTAAGAGAAGAAGCCATACAAGGGAGAGTTGGGAGGAAATGAGGATGATGGAGGATGGAGGTTGTCTGGGGAATGAGGTTGACTGGGGTGAAGAATGATGGATGGGGAACAGGGAAAAATCCGGATCAGTATTCTGTATTAAATGCTTTTGTTTAAAGATGGAAAATTACCTGTAATAGTTGACAAGTACCTGTGGTAGTTGACACGTACCTGCATGATGCAGTTGACCTGCTACACTCTAGGATTACCAGTGTGCAGTTGCTGTTGTTGTTATATTATTATTATTGATGGGTGAGGCCTGAACATGTTTGATCTAAGATAAAAGGCAGTATCATGGCTCCCTTCTACCTTCCTTATTCTCGAAGGACATGTTGAGAAAAACCCAAGAGACAGAGGAAGGGACAAGTTATCAAGTTATCTGCTCCTTCTTGGTAAGATACACTGTAAGATACACTGTAAGATGCACTGTAAGATGCACTGTAAGATGCACTGTAAAGATACACTGTAAGATGCACTGTAAGATACACTGTAAAAGGCACTGTAAGTTGCACTGTAAAATGCACTGTAAGATGCACTGTAAGATACACTGTAAAATGCACTGTAAGATGCACTGTAAGATACACTGTAAGATGCACTGTATGATACACTGTAAGATACACTGTAAGATGCACTGTATGATACACTGTAAGATACACTGTAAAGTGCATTGGAGTTTACTGGTAAATCTTCCACTGGTAAACAATTTCCATTAACAGTGGAATGGATTTTTGCTAGTGACAGGAACTATTTCAGTCCTGGGAGGGGTAGCTTTAGCCAGGATTTTAGTCGGGTGTGAGGAGGGGGGTTAAAAGTCATAAGATGCTGAAAAAATAAAGGAAATAGACTTAAAAACATATGATTTTCAGTATTTATGTAAAATTTCTTAAACTATCGTGCTCTCGTGGTCACTGCCAATATAATGCAGTGGGAAAATAGCCATTAATTGAAATAAAAATTAAAAATACTTGCATCGGGGAGGGGGGGGTCATCTCCTTCAATCCCTTGACCTCCCTGCTGCGTCACCGAATGAAAATTATTAGCTAAAACATAATGTTGCTTCTGCTAGTATTCTAAATATCCGCTATGAAGTCATTTGACACTTTATTTTTTTTTTTTTTGCGACAATTAACATGAAAAAAGAATCACTGGCCCATATTAGGCAAATTTAAATATACAAATTCTCAAGAAACAACGGAAAATCTCTGTACATCGGAGAAGCTCTAACCAGAACAAAGATCTTTGCACATTCCAAAGTCTTTCCTGGAGAAAGGAAGAGTGCGTTCCCAGTCAACCAAGCTGAAGACTGAATAAATGATTCACTCCACCAGTTGGAGGTTTCGTCCAGCGTCAGTTACTAGACGAAGATTGTTCAGTATACAAGTTTGATGAAGAGCTGGAGGGTCGGCAGGACATATGTTGGAACGAGGTGTGAAGGGTGAAGACCCACACACCCAGATCTTCATACAAACAGCGGAGGAAAGTGGGGTTGAACGAATTCAGAAACAAAATTATAGGGAGTGGGGAAACCCTATTGAAAAGATGCTCGGTGCTGGGAGGCTGGACTCAGGCAGTGTGAATATCCATGAACAACACTAGAAGTTTATATCGTTGTTTGTACCGCGTTTATGTACAAGGTCATCGGGTGGAGTGGGGGAATGAGGGCGTGAATCGGGGCGAAATATTTCCATGAACTAGATATTTACCTAAACAGCAGGAGTTTAAATGCAAAGTATCGAGTTTTATTTGCGGAATAGCCGTTAATTAAGGAAAGACAGACGGCTGGGTTGTTTATAGCAGAGGGGAATAACGGAAAGGAGCAACAGAGATCGGGGGAGATAAAGCGAGGGGCAACGAGACAACAAAATAGAATACGACGCCAAGTTAAATGTTAGTTGCGTGCGAAAGTCGGCTCATTTATTGCATTTTTGGGTACATCGGACAGTGATACAGGAAAAGGACAAATGGTCAGGAAAAGTTCCACTGCTGGTGTGTGGCAGTAAAAGGATGGTAAAAGAGAATTTCACTGCTAGTACTTCAGTGAGTGAATGGATACAGTTTCATTGCTAATGTGCGACGGTGATAGGATGGATACGGTGATCAGATAAAATTAATATTTTACTTCACAAAACATATTGTTACAACTGGTGTTCGAAAATTAGGTAAGAAGTACTGTGAAAAACGACAGATCGATCTCTTGTACCAGTAAGACAATGGAAGGCCATATTTATTATGCAACAGTAAATTTGACTTTCCACTTCACTTAACATCTCCAGGGATACTGCAAAAAAAGTGTGCTTTATGTAATACTTTTCCCGGTTTTCATGGAACTAAAATCGTGCCGATATATCTTGATTCGCTAGAGCTTGCGTGTTGAGAGGAGCGACTTCAGATGATGTACACCAATGCGAGCCGAATTGTTGGAGAAATACAGAGGACACTACCAAAATGTGAGTAGGTTGTCACTCAGAAGGTGAGGAGAAATTGTGATATTGTACCACTGATCTTCCCGGTGCTTTAAAAGTTACTTTAGTCAAGACTTTAGTCAGGATTCTTAAGTCAGGAAACAAGTCGGGAGATGACGAATAAAACACTGCGTGAACGTTTAGCCAAGCCAGTGGCTTCTTGAGTCCAGTGCAGACCGAAGAAGCTACTGGCTGGCGAAACATTTCCCAAACAAAGATTCTCACGTATTGCACAAGTGCCTTCATAATCTTATTGATCTCCCCTAAAAATCAGACTACATCAGAAACTTTTTTTTATTCAAAGAGTGAAAGAAATATTTTTTTTTCATTGGCAGTAATGTAAAAAAAAAAAATCAACCAAACCTAAATGACAAACCTCACCTAACCTAAGCTAACGTAATTTATTTTAGCTTAATTCTGCTATATATCTCATAGGTTGGTTAAAAATGATTTAATATTGCTTGAAATCAATGATAGATATTTTTGGCGTTGTGCACAGACTGAATTTCGCAGTTATGTCAAAAACAAATTTTCCTTCTCATTCGGCAGAAAACACCCTTGCTTTTTAGACCAAACTCGCCTGTTTGGATTATATACATTCTCCAGCAGAACAGTTAGGTATCTTTATTGTGAGTGAAACGTTTCGCCAGCTCAGTAGGCTTTTTCAGTCAAATACAGAGGCAGCAGGCATAATAACGAAGGAATCTTTCGTTCATTTGATCTTAGATTCATAGTGTGTACTTTCCTCATTTCTATATTCCAGAGAGATGAATGGATGAAATAAAGAGAAGCAGAGATGAGAAAGAGCAGAGGTAGGGAGAGACAGTCAGACACAGACAGAAACATAGAGACAGACAGAGGCATAGAGATATGCAGATGCAGCGAGAGGCAATAGGAGGAATGTAGACGGGCAGGGAGAAGCAGGAAAGGAGGCAAGGGAAAGTGAAGAGAGGCAGGGAGAAGTAGGAATCAAACAGAGAGAAGCAGGAAGGAGGCAGGGAGGAAGTAGGTAACACTGTAATTCC